>NC_072801.1:14718787-15021818 GCF_028583425.1 Eublepharis macularius
ATTCTGTAGGAAGTCTGGGGTGCTTCACCCTGTTACCCTGATGCCATAGAAAGCCCTGGTTCCTATCCATTCACAACCAACACCACTCATGCTCATGACACTTTGGCAAATGTGGACTGGGTTCCAGCGAGTGACACGGGCAGCATTTACCTGTGTGTGCTCTCTTTGGGAAGAATGAAAGAAAGCTCTGCTCCAGCGTTGCTTTCCAGGGTGGCTTTGGGCACGTAGTGGTAGATGAGGCGGGAGATTTCGCCAAGGTTACAGCAGGGCTCCTTGACCATCACCATGTGGTATCCTGCACCTGGAGGGGGTTGAAACAAGAGAAGGTTTTCTAATGAGTTGGGCCTAACTCTTCTGTATTATGTATTGTCGAAGGCTTTCACGGCCGGAGAACGATGGTTGTTGTGGGTTTTCCGGGCTGTATTGCCGTGGTCTTGGCATTGTAGTTCCTGACGTTTCGCCAGCAGCTGTGGCTGGCATCTTCAGAGGTGTAGCACCAAAAGACAGAGCTCTCTCAGTGTCACAGTGTGGAAAAGATGTTGGCAGGTCATTGTGACACTGTGACACTGAGAGATCTCTGTCTTTTGGTGCTACACCTCTGAAGATGCCAGCCACAGCTGCTGGCGAAACGTCAGGAACTACAATGCCAAGACCACGGCAATACAGCCCGGAAAACCCACAACAACCATCTTCTGTATTATGTTTGGGGCAGCTCAAGGAAGTAGAAAGGAGACAAATTATAGTTATGTTAAAAGATGTGGGCTGGGCTGGTTCAGAAGAAGATATGTGTTCAGTACAGTGACATTTCAGACAGAAAACATGGAAGCCGCTATCCTCACACATGCTTCTGTGATTTCCATGCATGCTGAATGTGGTATTGGGCATGGCATATAAAATCCCAAGAATTTCAGTTTTTGTTCTCTCTTTTCTTTTTTTTTACGAACAAGTTTCTAGCCCTGATGGCTGAAGCTGAAAACATGTAAAGAACTCTCAGGAGCCAGAAGGATTTCCAGGAAACGGGGTGGAGAATTCAGCACCCTACACTATTCCCTCCCATGGACAGAAGAAGTAGAATGCATTATGCAAAATTTAAAACCAATATACTGCATTCCTTTTTTAAACTCAGGAACACCTACTGCTCAGTAGCGACAAACATGGCAGAAGGTTCCAGGTTCTTCCCCAAACTTCTCTAGGTAAAGGAGGTAATAGATGTTGGAGAAAAACTTCCTCTACCTGAGGTACCAGAGAAATTCTCCTGGGATGAATCTCCTTACGCACAATAGTAAACAACAGTGGATTACACAGTAGTGTATGACTCAATATAAGGCAATTTCAGGTGGGTGTGTTGGTCTGCAGTAGAAGAGCAAGATTCAAGACCAGTAACACCTTCAAGACCAACAAGATTTCCAAGGTGTAAACTTTCAAAGGAAGCTTTGACTCTCAAAAGCTTATACTCTGGAAATCTTGTTGGTCTTAAAGATGCTACTGGTCTCAAATCTTGCTCAGTACAAGGCAACATGGTAAGTTAATAGAGAAGGGGTTGTGACTCAGTGGTAGAACATGCACTTTGTGTGCAGAAGGTCCCAGGTTCAATCCCAGGAATCTCCAGTTAATGGATCTCAGGTAGCAGATGCCAGGCCTTTCTGAACAAGACCATGAAGGATTTCCACCTGGCAGGGCAGACAACACTGGGTTGAATGAATGCGACTTGGAAAACAACGTACAGATTGCTTGAGGGTAACATGATTACAGATCTGGAAGTCTCGGTAGCAGAAGAGCCATTTGAGGTGACCCACCCACGGTGCTCTTGCTTCCATGCAGTCCCTCCCACTTCTGGCCAACAGCCAGAGTTAGAACCAGGAGAGTCCTCCTCACCATATTTACGCTTGAGGAAGAGTGAGGACCCACAGCACTGAAGCTCTCCCTTCGCCAGGATTGCGATGCGGTCCCCCAGCAGATCCGCCTCGTCCATGAAGTGCGTAGTGAGCAGGATGGTGCGAGTACTCCGCTGCTGCTGCAGGAGCTCCCAAGTGGCTCGGCGAGAAACAGGGTCCATGCCCGATGTTGGTTCATCCAGCATTACCACCTGGGTGACAGGAAGGACGGGCTTTGCGTCAGCAGAGAAGAGCGTGCAAGCATTTAAACCAGCATGGTACACAAAAGTGGGATGGGGTGCACATTCGCCTGATCCTCTCCTGATTCCCAGCAAAGGGCCAATTGAAAGGCATGCGTGCATTTGCCAACTGATATGAGGAATGTGCATTTTGCACAGATATTTGCATTTGGGGAGGGAACGTAGCTCAGTGACAGAGCATGCGCTTTCCACATATAAGGGTTTATCCCAGGGTTAAGTTGCTGGTATCTCTAGTGTGAGGTGGTGGTTACGGGGAGACCTACGTTCAAAGCCCTGCTTGCTGTCCAACTTGCTGGGTGATATTATAGGAAAAAAGAAAGAGGCTACTCCGGTACAATTGCGTGGGAAAGAGAGAATGACTTGCGGGAGCCATATATAAGAAAGCAATATAATTATGTAATCAAAAACAATCAATTTCTAGTGCATTTGCTACTCAATATTATGAATCATATAGACACAGTTCAATAAAGATAGTCCAGGACTTCCATCGTTGTGTGTGTGTTCTTTTGTCACGACGTTCAAAAGAATCTTCGCAAAGACTTCTATTGGAAGGAAAACGGACAAGGTACTGTTCCAACGAAATATGCAGCCACGCCCGATCTGGGGCCGGCTAAACACAGATTTCGTCCCCTTCCTCAGGGGCATGGTTCACAACTGTAACAACGGCGGCAGTTGTATCTTCTTCTGCGCGTCGTCTAATTAACCATATAGGGCTTAAATACCATCCTCAATGTGCTCTACTTAAAGAAACATATTTAATTAGAGAAAACAATTCAATAAAAGTTCAGTATTTAGACCTGTTGGTCTAATTGTCTGTAGAGTGACAATCCAAAACGCTTCCCTTTTTAATATATTATTTTGATTTACCTGTCCCTTTGTTAAGACCTCAAGTACCGAAACTTTAAAGGAGGTCTCATCGTGTTGATGTTCAATAAAGTGGGAAACTAAAGGTGCCTCCATTACCTTATGTCTAATCCTAGACGTATGTTCTAATATCCTCGTTTTTAAAGGTCTTATTGTGCAACCAATAAGTGGTTGCACAATGCGCAACGACGCGCAGAAGAAGATACAACTGCCGCCGTCCAGGTGTTGTGAATACACGCGTCTTTACTTTTTATTACTGAAACAAATTGAAATATAGTGAATTGAACAGGTCAGTGTCTTTAGATATTGCATGAATTATTTTTGAATATTGTATAATTCAATTCTGCGATGATACTTTGGAATGCAACATAAGATTATTTTGTTACAGTTGTGAACCACGCCCCTGAGGAAGGGGACGAAATCTGTGTTTAGCCGGCCCCAGATCGGGCGTGGCTGCATATTTCGTTGGAACAGTACCTTGTCCGTTTTCCTTCCAATAGAAGTCTTTGCGAAGATTCTTTTGAACGTCGTGACAAAAGAACACACACACACAACAATGGAAGTCCTGGACTATCTTTATTGAACTGTGTCTATATGATTCATAATATTGAGTAGCAAATGCACTAGAAATTGATTGTTTTTGATTACATAATTATATTGCTTTCTTATACCGCGGGTGATATTATAGGGCAGTCACTGTCTCTCAGTACTGTTGTGAAGAGAAATCAGAGAAGGGTAAACTATATATGCCACTCCATGTACCTTGGAAGAGTGGGTTAAAATATGTAATGAATAAATAAAGGATCTGAAAGAGCAGGGCTGGAAAAAAACCTGTACTAAAGCCTCTAGACAACTGATACCAGTCAAGGCTCTGGTACAAGATACCAGCGAGATAACTGATTCATTCAGTGAAAACCCTGGAGTGGCGTCACAAGTATTCTCATTTTTCAGATGAAGGACTGAGGCTCAGAAAAGGCAATAAAGCCTCTCCTGGGATTCAGTCTAACAGTCCACCCACTGGATTCTATTAGATTTACTCAGTCTCAGACAAAATGGTTTGGGAGCACTGAGAGATAGCATTGTGGAAGCTAATTTGGAGCGGACCTGATCAGGGTTGGGAGTCAGTCCCATGTCACCCACTTGGACCATTTAAAATCAAGTGTTTTTTTCACATTCTTTACATTCCTCATTGACTTTTCTACTGGAAATGCTGCACAATTGCTACAGAGCCCCTGACAATTCTGGGTCATCTAGAGCACATATTTGACTCATATGGGCCCAACAGAGGCTCTGAATAAACCAAGAGTACATCCTAGAGCACCCATGCATTTAGATATTGCCAGTGCAAGATGTTTATTTCCTCTTACAACTCCACAATAATAAGCACTAAAGACTTACTGGATTTTTTAAATGAAAGATAGGAATCAGTACATTGTTGCAACAGATCACTGTAACACTATAATGACCTACTAATTCCCTTTTTTAAGGAGCCCCATGGTGCAGAGTGGTAAGCTGTAGTACTGCAGTCCAAGCTCTGCTCACGACCTGAGTTCGATCCTGGCAGAAGCTGGGTTCAGGTAGCTGACTCAAGGTTGACTCAGCCTTCCATCCTTCCGAGGTTGGTAAAATGAGTACCCAGTTTCCTGAGGGTAAAGTGTAGATGACTGGAGAAGGCAATGGCAAACCACCCCGAAACAAAAAGTCTGCCAAGAAAACGTCATGATGCGACATCCCTCTATGGGTCAGTAATGACTCGGTGCTTGCACAGGGGACTACCTGCCTACCTAATTCCCTTTTTTAAAAACTTGGGGAGGGGGAAGAAATGGCGGCCATGGGGGAATTTAAGCAAGGAAAGTGTGGAGAAAACTCTTATTTGGATGCTCTGTGGCAATGAGAACTACACAGGGAAGCAGCCCAGGAAAAAAATCAGTAATGGAGGGCAAGCTGCCTTTCAAAGAAACCTGCCTGCTTTGATTGTTCTTCTCCCTGAGGAATTCCTGATAACTTTCCAGGAAATTCTGGGGTTTGAAAATAACCATTTTAAAAGAAAGCGCAGGACACAGGCACCGTCAACAACCAAATAAAAAGAAACGCCTGGGACTTGCCTTGGAGTCCCCAATGAGTGCAATGCCGATGGACAGCTTGCGCTTCATCCCCCCAGAAAGCGCCTTCGACAGAGCCTGGCGCTTCTCTTCCAGGTTGAGGATCTGCAGGATCCGGTCAATCTCCTCTGGGCACTTCTCTGCAGGGAAACCTTTCAGCTGAGACAGACCGACAAGAAAAGAATTAGCACAAAGTCTGAGAGCCGGTGTGGTGTAGTAGTTAAGAGTAACAGGACTCTAATCCGGAGAGCCATGTTTGATTCCCCACTCCTCCGCTTGAAGCCAGCTGGGTGATCTTGGGTCAGCCGCAGCTCTCTCAGAGCTCTCTCAGCCCCACCCGCCTCACAGGGTGATTGTCATGAGGATAATAATAACACTTTGTAAACTGCTCTGAGTGTGGCATTAAGTTGTCCTGAAGGGCAGTATATATATCAAATGTTGTTGTTGTTATTTGGGGGAGGGGTGCTTTTATGGAAACAAAAGTACACAGCAAGTATCTACTCCTTGGTGATGAGGATGAAAATAGTATCAGAGGTTACACACAATGTGGGCATTAGGCTGGAGGCACCCCAGTGTCCTAGAACTGAAAGGCGCGTGAGTGTATTCACAGCCAGCTGCAGTGGAGAGAGGCAACCGAAAGAGGTATATGTGCTCCTTTCATCCATCCATCTGTCTGCCCACGCAGGAACCATATACCTCTCCTTTCCACACATGGCCCAGGGCAAAAGAAGCTTTCAAAATTATTGCAGGAACTATAAAAATTACAAAAAATTCATCACTGGAACAAAGCTAAAGTCAGATTTTTAAAAAACTGATCACATTTTTATCTCAACCTTCCTCGAAGGAGCACGAGTGTTTCTGTTTGTGTCTCCATTTTACCCTCACAACAGCCCTGTGAGGTAGACCAGGCTAAGATCACGTGACTGGCCCCAGGTCATCCAGTGGCTGAGTAGGGACCTGAACCCACTAGTCTAGTCCAATGCTCTGCCATGCCACCAAAATAAATCCAAAATGAGTTTTTTTACTAAAAGGTAAGAAAAATTAAACAGCCTTCACCTGGAGCTCTAAAGAGAGTAACAGAGGCCTGTAGCTCCCCCACACGAGAGAGAAGTTCTCTCCCTTTGACTCTGCACAGGGCTCAACTTTTAGAAAATTATTGTCACTGTGCCTATAAGCAGGATGAGTGCTGCACAGCTGTGTCCTACCGCTGGTATCTATGACCATATTAGGCAACCCGAGCATGGACATGAGCCTGGAATGACATGGGCAGATTGAAGTAAGGAACCGCTGTAGCTTTGATCAGAGATTACCCCACAGTAGAAGAAGAGGTGCTCTTCCACTGTCATGTGATCAAAGAGGACATCATGCTGGGGACAAAGGCCGAGGCTTTTTCGGATCAGAACCATGTCCTGGGAGATCTCATAGCCGTTGATGTAGGCCTGGCCGCTTGTCGGAGGATACAGTCCTAGGGAGCAACAGAATTTAAAAAAAGGTTTCAAACTGATCAGACAAAACCCCCACAAAAGGCTGAGAGATATTAGAGAGCCAAGAACGGGAGAGGCTGTGGCTCACTGGTAGAGCATCTGATTGGTATGCCGAAGGAACCAAGTTCAATCCCCAGCATCTCCAATTAAAAGGCTCAGGCAGTAGGAGATGTGACAGACCTCTGCTTGAGATGCTACAGAGCTGCTGCTAGCCTGAGTAGCCAGTACTGACTTTGATGGACCAAGAGTCTGGCGTAGTATAGGGCAGCTTCCTGTGACTTCCTCTGGGACTTCAGCTCCTCCTTGGGTGGGCGCTTAAGCAGACATCACAGTTTTGATGCTATTAAAAACATGAACTCTGAGCCTTGATGATTTCATGCTCTAGTTATGTCAAGCATTATAAACGTATCTGCAAGTGGATACTGTGTTGTGACAATCCCTAAAATCTTCTCATTCTTTTAAAACTAAACGACGTTTCCACTCACTACAAGGTCTGATTTGCACCTGCGTGTATACATCAATTGCAAAATCACCTGTCAGCATGGACAAAGTCGTCGTTTTCCCGGCGCCGTTGTGCCCCAGAAGTACTGTGATCTGCCCTTCATACATGTTAAGGGTCAGGTCCCGGACTGCCTCTCTGCTCTTGTTCCCCACCCTGAACACCTGCAGACAGTCGAGAGAGAAGATAGTTTCATATGGGTAGCTGTGATGGTCTACAGAAGAAGAGCAAGAATCAGGTCCAGCAACACCTTAAAGACCAACAAAATTTTTCAGGGTATGAGTTTTCAATAGTCATGCATCCTTCATTGGATACAAGAATCTGATGAAGGTTGCATCTGACAAAGGGAGCCTGACTCTCGAAAGCTCATGTCCTGGAAAGTCCTGTTGGTCTTTAAGGTGCTACTGGATTCAAACTTTCAAGAGGACACCCATGTTCTCTTTCTTTATAACTGTTTCAGGATTCACAGGTTTCTGCAACAAAACATAACCACTGCCTCCAAATTTAATATCAGAACACAAGATGGAGCCTGCAGGATCGGACCAATGTTCTATCTAGTCCAGCTTCTTCAGCCACACAGTAGCCAACCAGTTGCCAAGAAACAGGGCATGAAGGCCAAGGCTTTCCCTGATGTTCTCTGCTAACACTGGTATTCAGACATTTAATGCCTTAAATATCATAAAGGCACCACTTCCTTCTTGCAGAATTCTGTGTTTCCCGAAACCCCATGCAGGTATCATATATGCAGGGCTTTTTTTTAGGGGGAACGCGGGGGAATGGAGTTCCGGTACTTCTTGAAAATGGTCACATGGGTGGTGGCCCCGCCTCCTGATCTCTAGACAGAGGGGAGTTTAGATTGCCCTCTGCGCCGCAGAGCGCAGAGGGCAATCTAAACTCCCCTCTGTCTGGAGATCAGGGGGCGGGGCCACCGGCCATGTGACCATTTTCGCCGAGGGCAATTTAAAAACTGCCCCCTTGTTCCAGCTGAACCAAAGTAGCATCATTGTGCAGTCCTGAGTTCCACCACCTCTTTTTCCAGAAAAAAAGCCCTGCATATAAGGATGACAAAGCAGGTGATGAACTGAACAAGAAGATGAGCGCTTCATCAGAAATGTGAATTAAATGAGGATGGCTTCATGTAATGGGTTGTGCCAAATTTGAAACAGTAGTAACTAGGGGGGGGAAGAGATGGGGAGGGAATGATTTAAAGTGTCACATGGGTGGAAGGGAGGGGGATGAGAGGGTGTTAACCCCTTTCTCTGCTTTTCACCCCAGTTGCTTTTCTTCAAGCAGCAGCCGCTTCCAGTCTTGGAGCCTGACTGGTAAAAATAATCCTAAACTTGTTGTGAAGTTTTGTGATTATGGGAGGGCAAAGAATGAACAGTGAGGAGGAGTCAACTGCTCCTGCCTGTTTAAAATTACCCCTTTCCCTATCATGCATTTAGCAGTAACCTGTCTCCTCCACACAGGCCCCACTGTAAGGTCTACTTTGGCTCAGACACGGGCCCATGTTTGGCTGGGACTGTCCACTTTGGCTCAGACACAGGCCCATGTTTGGCCGGGACTGTCCACTACGGAGGAAGACATCAAGATATAGCTTTGCATTGTAGAGGAGGAGGATGGGCAAACCTTATGCCGAGGAAGTCCACCCAGCATATTACTGAGCTTCTTGTTTTGAAGTGCCGGCAGATAAGCTTCCGAGGAAGTCCTCATTTCCTAAGAGCATTCTTTGAAACCAAGGCTCTAATCTATTCTCAGAAATCCTCAAGTCAAGCAACCCTGGCCATTGTCTCCAACTGCAGGAGAGCAAGCAGCAGGAACCCACCTTGGAGAGGTGCTTAATCTTGATCCCCGACACCAGGTCTGATGGCTCCTCTTCTATGTACTGGCTTTTCAGGGCTTTCTCTGGGTCTTCCTCTTCTTCCTTCTCTTTTCCTAAGACTGTCTGGGGGCTGCTGCACCAATACGAAGGCTGCAGGTGGCAATGCAAAAGCGTCATTATTTCCACAACACCTTGTAATTTGCAACAGATTTCCTTCATGCTAACAAACATTTGGTAGTGAAAGGCATTAATATATTCTGACCCCTCCTCACCGACTAAAAGACTAAAGTTGAAAGGATCACTCCTTCTAACAATCAAGCTGTTTACACTTTGTAAACACTCTGAGTGTGGCATTAAGTTGTCCTAAAGGGCGGTATATAAACTGAATGTTATTATTACCTAGCCAACTGCAAGATAAGCTGTATAAACCATTAAAGATGACAGGAAAAGTTAAGTGAGCAAATCATCATTGGTCCATTCTAACAGCTACAGAACCATTTATCTGCTACTGTTCACTGTTTAGTGAAGAGTCCACTCGCACCTTTAAGACTAACCAACTTTATTGTAGCATAAGCTTTCGAGAACCACAGCTCTCTTTATCAGATGCATCTGATGAAGAGAGCTGTGGTTCTCAAAAGCTTATGCTACAATAAAGTTGGTTAGTCTTAAAGGTGCGACTGGACTTTTTACTATTTTGCAACTACAGAATAACACAGCTAACTCCTCTGGATCTATGTCCACTATTTTTAACTGACTGTCAAAGATGAAAAGAACATTTGTGTGGTTATACAACCTGTTAGCAAAAACTACATTTGTTCATACAAAGTTCACTAGAATACACCTGTATTCCTAAAGTATAATGTGCTCTAATCCATAATCCAGACTCACCATAATGAAGAAGTACCAGGGATGTGGGATGCCATACTCTCCGGGGAAGACGGCCTCCACGTACCAGGCCACCAACCCGTACAGTACCGAGTCCAGAAGAAGCATCCCCAGAACGTGAGCCATGGTGAAATTGTCATCCACGCTGACCGGCGTCAACAGATCCCACCACTGAATGCCGGTGCCTGGAACACCAGGAGAAAGAGTGTTTCACCTTGATATGTATTTTAACTGCATTTTTAAATTTATAACCCACTTTCTTCCTAGGCGGGAACCAATGCAGTTTCTCACATTGTTCTCCCCTTCTCGACCCTTTCCTCCAACAACAACGATCCTGTGAGAGTGACGGGCCCAAGCACACCCAGAAAACATTCCCAGTAAGAATAGGAGTTCAAAGCTGTTATCTCCCAGATCCTAGTCTGATACTTTAACCACTATGCTATGCCAGTCGTCACAACAACCCCCAGGGTTTTTTTTCTGGGAAAAGAGGTGGTGGAACTCAGTGGGCTGCCCTCGGAGAAAATGGTCACATGGCTGGTGGCCCTGCCCCCTGATCTCCAGACAGAGGGGAGTTGAGATTGCCCTCCACGTGGAGGGCAATCTCAACTCCCCTCTGTCTGGAGATCAGGGGGCGGGGCCACCAGCCATGTGACCATTTTCAAGAGGTTCCGGAACTTTGTTCCCCCGCGTTCCCCCTGAAAAAAAGCCCTGACAACCCCTACACTTTCCCCACCTGATACTTAGTATATGTGCATGTGCCATTAAAGCCACGCATTAAAAGCAACAGTGGATTTGACTGAAGTGTTCCCCCTCCCACCCGCCCTGGCTTTACATCCTCTCAACAAAGGCAACCAGTCAAGAGCATACATTTCTGATCAGGCCAATGAAAGTCTCGCCAGCCGACCTCCCTAATGGAAGGAAACCATCCAACTCACCTTTCCCTTCAAACATGCCGATCAGCTGGGCTCCCATGGCCATGCCAACATTGGACACGAGGCAGGACGAGAGCTTCTGGCTGTGGGTCATGAGGTCATAACGCGGGGAAATGAAGAAGTAGGGAATGTAGGAGAAGAAATAGAGGAAGCCGCCAGCAGCCGCCGCCACGTTTGCTGCGAATGCAGAGACAAGGAATGACGTTCAGAGCAAATGGTGTAGGGACAGTCATTTCTGATGCACTGAGAGTGGATGCACACATCCAGTCTGGTTGGGGTCGGCCACTATTGCTTCCTGCTTGGGCTGTGCTGGGCTTGTGTAGAATGGCTTGTTGAAATACACACAAATGCATGAAGTTGCCAGAGGCCTTATCAAGCTCAAACATCTCCTCTGACTGGCAACGGCTGTTTCAGGTCCCAGACAGAAGTCTTTCACATCACCTGCTAACCTGGTTCTTTCAGGTAGAGATGACAGAGATCGAACCTGAGACCTTCTGCATGTCGAGCATGTACTCTGCCGCTGTACTATGAGCCAGGTCAGGAGGAAAGTCCTGCAACAGACTCACTTCCTCGACACTGCCCATCCCTCCTTCATACCTGGCTCCTTTTTCTTTGTGTTAACAGAAGCTAAACCTGGCTGTTTTTGCAGTCCTGGAACCCAGAAATCGTTTCCCACTCTCGAGGCTCATGACCTTAGCCCTTCTTTCTTAGGCACTACGGCCACAACAATGTACCCTCTAAGCTGTGCTGTGAGCCAAAAATCTACTTTGTGAGCTGAAACAACAACTTGCATTAAAGTTTTAAGCGCGCCTCCTTAAAAAAAAAATGTATTTCAGTCTATGAACATACAAAACATAGAAACAAACTACAGACCACTTTAATTTGGATTGTTTCTTGCTTAGAAACAACGATGCAAGCAGTCATTCATACACGGTTTCTAAATATCAAACTAAATTACTCTGCAGGTAAAGTTATTAATACTTCTCCTCAACTGTGTGATATACAAATATAAATATACAGGGCTAATTTTGAGTGGGAACGCACAGGAACACAGTTCCGGCAGTTCCCCAAAGAGGTCTCATGGCAGGTGACCCTGCCCACCTGACTCTCGGCCATTTTGGGCCTGTTTCAGCCTGGATTGGGGTCGAAATGGACCGGATTGGGCCTCTGACGGGTGGTAGATCACTCTCCCACTCAGCAGTAGCCCGATCCTGACCATTTGGGGCCCAATTTCGGCGCTGAATGGCCAAGATTGGGTCCAAAACAGCCAGGATAGGTGATGTCAGGAGTTATGCTAATGACACCCTTCCAGTGATGGCAGGGGGTGTGACATATGATAATGAGTTATGCTGATGAGTTTCTCCAGCTCTTTTTCTGCGAAATGACCCCTGTAAATATATCTGAGAACATGTGCTAGGGTCTGCATCCCATCCTGGGCACATGTTAGCTTTCTCTATTCCAACCAGACTGTAGCAGGTAGGCGGAGAGATTTACAGTATAAGCCTGTACAAAGTTAACTCCAGTCTAAACCCATTGATTTCTAGCCTCTGTAAATTCCAATACATTTGGCTGGCAACGTCAAGGCAAAGCAGCAAATTAAAGACAATTGGAAAGAGGTCATTGGAGAACCGTTTGATTTTTTCTTTAGAATATTTATGTACCACCTGTACAGAGAGCTGCTTGAGGTGGCCCACAAACAAAAACCAACCATTTTTAAGAAGTCAGGATGACAGGAGGGAACATTTCCAGAATGCTTTGATCTATCGTTAAGACACCCTACAACTGGGCCCGTCAGCAGGTCACAAGCCAGTTAACATGAACAGGGTCAAAACCCAAACCTTTGGAATTGTCTAGTAACTACTGGTTTCGGACAAAGCAAAAGAGGAGATTTTGTGGCACCAAAAGAGTTTCCGTTTGGTAGCCCTCTTGGTCTGCATTAGAACAGCAGGATCGGAGTCCGGTAGCACCTTAGAGAACAACAAGATTTTCAGTGTGTAAGGTTCTGAGAATCAAAATCCCCTTTTTCTTCATATCTGAAGAAGAGAGGCTTTTTCTTCATATCTGAAGAAGAGAGGTTTGACTCTAGAACGCTCATATCCTGAAAATCTTTGTTGGTCTCTAAGGTGCCACTGGACTCAAACCGTGCAAAATCTTTAAGGCTTACTGTTTACTTCTGCACCTACAAACTCCCCTGTGAACAAGAAGGCCTTCCCTCAGCTTCTGCTGCAGGAGAGAAGGCAAGTCAGGCACAGCTGCCCTTGGAAGCTCACTTTAGCTTCAAATCCAGATTTGGGATTGGGGGGGATGACGAAGAAGGGCTGTGTGAGCCTGCGAGCCTGCAGAGAAGAAGGTGGCTTAAAAAAAGAAAACGAAGAGAGTCAAGCTGGAGCCAGCCCCAAAGCGGCCGCACTAAAATAAACCCTCAACACTGCAATCCTAAGCAGAGTTACTCCGGTCTACGTCCATTGATTTCATTTTAGATAGAGAGGCGCGGCTTGCCAAGACGGGTGGACAGATCCAGTTCTTGGCCAAGTCTGCATTTCAGGCTGTAAAAGTCACTTTGGAAGAGGCCTTGAAAAAAAGGCCTCATCAACAGTAAAGGTCAACCAGCCTCCTGCAGCACCATAATGGTCTCCTCCTCCTCTGGCTGTGGATGGGCATGATAAGCACCTGCCCCAGCCCTCCACCCTCCTTCCCCTCCTCGTTGTCCTTCTGGCCAGCCTCCTTCTGCGCCAAGGCAAAGTTAAATAACACCTTCACCATGGCGGTGGCTGAGGTGCTACCTCCTCTCCTCCACTCTCTGGGGCTGAGGAGCTCTCAGTGGGTTCAGGCTGCACAGGTCAGGTCGGGCCCCATTGATTGGCTCTGCTCTGTCCCCCAGCTAGAGAGCCACTGCCGACTGGAGGCGCTCTCTGGCTCCACCTCCGAAGTCAAGTCAGCCACAGCTGGGACGGGAGGAGAGAAGTGGGACGAGGCTCCATCCCTGCTCCATCCCTATAGGTGCCAGCTGAGTGGGAGGGCAGGGCCACCTGAGAGTTAGTACCTGTGAGCTACAGCTGAGAAGCTGTGAATGGAGGACTCAGAATCTGTGAACGATTGCTCAGCTGCTGACATTAGCGGGAATGCTGGCCACAAATATACTGAATGCATTGATGGGACTGTACAAATGTCAGTGTTATAGACAGAAAGAAAACAAGAACCCACAATGCAAGAAGGAGGAAACATACATTTATGGGAAATTTGTACCAGTCAGGGAAGATCTGCCAGAGGATCCACTCCCTTCTCCCCAAATAGAGGGTACCGGAGGGGAAGGGAGTATTTGGGTCTCCCAATCTCTCCCCCACAGATTTGCCAACTGACTGGGGTGGGGGGGGGGGAACATTGTGGCCTGTTCCTGGTCTCTTAAGAGCATCTAGATCTGTAGCAATCAGCAGGCGAATGTTTTCACAGCACAAGAAAATTTGCCCATTTAATTTCTGAAGATAACGCTGCTGTTAAGGAAGAGGAACAGGAAATAAATTGGGCACTCCACCCATCCCAGGCAGATAAATTCTAGGGGGGAAGTGGGGTGCATGTGGTTGAACAGGCCCAATGAAAGACAAAATTTGTCCCAATGCATTCAGAGTGCTGGTCTGGTTGTAGCTCCTTTAAACAGCAGAGTATATATGCTCTTGAGGTTTGCCATTTAGGGCTCAGGAGTGCAGCTGTGTGTGTGGATTTTCCACTGAGCGGCTCTTTCATCATTAGCCACTCCCGCACAACACCATAATTAGCTCATCAAATCTGGAGCGTGGCATGCTGAGACCAAATCATTTCAGCCACACCAGTTTCCTGACTTTACTTTCACCCTGTAAAGCTAGAAAGCAAACCTTTCCAGCCAAAAAACAAGCCTCTTTGTACTTTGGAACTGGAAGCAATGAAGTCGTGGAACGCTGTAGGGCCTTTGTATGTATGACTGCATGAAGCACGTGCTGTTGGGCCAGGCAGACATTCTGAGACATAGTTATGACTAGCAATGCTGAGTCAAAAGGAGTGGTTCCTGTTGCCCCACAGATTGTGGGGAGCAGGGCTTTTTTGAGCCGGAACGTGCCGGAACACCGTTCCGGAACCTCCAAGAAAAAGCCCTGGTGGGGAGACATCCCATTTCAAGACCAAAAACATTTCCTGGACTTTTCCATCTGGAAAAGAAGGAACCCTGTTCTCGTGCTGTCCTCAGCTGTGCCAACCTGTAGAGCAGGGATTTTTACAGGGTACTGTATGGGTTGGTGGCCTGGAATGTGCAGGAAATCTATACCACTCGTGGATGCTCCAGAACTCTGGGGGGCAAGTGGGGGCATTCAGGATTTCAGGCTGTTCCTTCTGCCCACTTGCAATGGCTTCCGACAGCCAGCACAGGCAAGTTGCGTTGTATATCCTGTCCCACCCTGCGGATAAGAAACTTTTAAAAAAACAGCACCCGGCAAATAAGAATCAAACTGGATGTTAAGGAGTTGGCAAAGGCACACGGGTCTTCAGGGCTTTTTTCTGGGAAAAGAGGTGGTGGAACTCAGTGGGTTGCCCTTGGAGGAAATGGTCACATGGCTGGTGGCCCCACCCCCTGATCTCCAGACAGAGGAGAGTTTAGATTGTCCTCTGTGCTGTGCGGCGTGGAGGGCAATCTAAACTCCCCTCTGTCTGGAGATCAGGGGGCGGGGCCACCAGCCATGTGACCATTTTCAAGAGGTGCCGGAACTCCGTTCCCCCGCGTTCCTGCTCAAAAAAAGCCCTGTGGGTCTCCTTATTTTACTTATTTTATTTACTTCATTCATACCCTGCCTTTCTCCCCAATGGAGACCCAAAGGGACGTCATTCTCCTCTCCTCCATTTTATCCTCACAAAACCCCTGTGAGGTAGGTTAGGCTGAGAGTTTGCAACTGGCCCAAGGTCACCCAGCAAGCCAGGGAGAGCCACCTCAGGCAAAGAAGTCCATAAGGAATGACCGCTTCTTGCAATTCAAGCTAACAAGGAGCTATAGGGAACATGATGACAAACATTTTAAAAATAGGACAAATTGAGAAGATTGACTCTGGAGAATTATTCCAGTGGCCTGTCCACCACAACAGAGGAAAGGAAACCCACATGGGAGTGAACGTGGCTCAGTGGCAAAGCATCAGCTTGGCATGACAAAGGTGGCATCTCCAGTTAAGACAATCAGGCAGAAGGTCAGGGCCTTTTTTTCAGCTGGAACGCGGTGGAACGGAGTTCCTCCACCTCTTGAAAATGGTCACATGGCTGGTGGCCCCGCCCCCTGATCTCCAGACAGAGGGGAGTTGAGATCGCCCTCCACGCTGCTCAGCGTCACAGAGGGCAATCTCAACTCCCCTCTGTCTGGAGAGCAGGGGGCAGGGCCACCAGCCATGTGACCATTTTCTCCGAGGGCAACCCACTGAGTTCCACCACCTCTTTTCCTAGAAAAAAAGCCCTGCAGAAGGTGATGTGATAGGCCTCTTTGTGTGACCATGGAGAGTGGCTGCCATTCAAAGCAAAGAAATACAGCATAGACCGACCTTGACAAAACAAAGGTCAACTCAGTATAAGGCAGCTTCATGTGGGTTTGTGTTCAAACAAGCGATTTCTTCCAAAGTGGGTAAACACAAAGTTTCTTGACTCACCGTCCCTTTGTCGCAGTGGGAAGTGGCAAGGAAATACAGCTCACCTTTGGAGAAGAAGGTGCTGACCATGAAGCTGAAGGAGATGGAGGAGATGGAGAAGACAGCCAGGAAGGTGAACACCAGGGTCGGGTCACTGTTCGTGAGCACTGCCCCTTGCTCACTCACCTGAAAACCCAACACCTTGCATTAAGTTTGGCTTTTGCCTCTGGCATCATCACCGCTGTGCAGAATGCACAAATCCTGAGGATAGACAGAAAATTGAGACCGACGACGCAGTCCTTTCTCCACGGCATCAGCCCCGGAGAGCAAGTACCAGCACCTGGCTGAGACCACTGATTCATGGAAATCAGGGCTTCAAAGGAATAATGGGTAGATCAATCAACTAAAGTTTCAAGTTCATTAACCCAGGAACGGTAACTTTAATCAGATAGGGAGAATTTCATTCATAGAGTTGTACGTTAAGGGACACCCTTTACTTATTTTTAAGTAAAGATGCACTAATGAAACAGGGCATAATAGAGGAAACACAGAAGACATTCTCCAGACAGCAGCTATACTAAAGGTTTGGTAATATACAAATACTTTTCAGCTGAATTTGTTAGTTAAGAGGCAGATGAAGAAATTAACTGAAATGCCTTTCATTGGCTAAGAACCCTAGTGGACGAAGGCCTTTTACTCTGGAGGAATGCAGAAATCGTTCTGTGTATTTAAGTCTCACCAAGGTTAATGGAATTTAGGGGGCACGGACAGCCGCATTTCCCAGCCCAAAGCCTCATCAAACAGGCTGGAGCCCACATTCCAACCAGCAAACCTTGATGTCCCAATGTCCAGCGTCCACTGGGAGAGGCTCACCTTGACGCAAAAGAGCACAGTGACAAAAAAGATGGACACCAAGAGGAAAAGGAAGAACATGAGGAACCAGGCACTCCAGTGTAGCCAGTTACTGAGACCCATCATGCGCATGTACTCCTGTGGACACACAAAATTCAATGTGAGAGCATGCAACGACAGGCAACCATCATGGTTCCTTTCCTCGGATTGCTTTTCCGATCATTATTTAGCTCTGGAATCCCATAATCCCCCCCCTCCCACCGCCTTCCAAAAGCCTTGCTTCCAAACAGTTACAGGGCTTAGTTGTAGTTTCAAACAAAGCGGGGGACACAGGAAAGAGGGCAAATAATTCACAGACATGTTCTTCTAACCCTCAGAATGAACATTTAAGTTTCCTGACCAACAGAACAGCAATCAGAGGGCAGTATTCAATGCTGACATCATCTCTAGTAACTCCTTTTCATTTTCCCCACACATACACAAACAATGTGACCCCAGTGAGCTGTCTTTGATAAGTAATTCTTGCCTGGAAGTACTAGAATCTTGAAACGTGTTTCAAGGTCTTTCCCGCCCATAGAACGATGGGATATTCAGAGGATCATTTGGTCCTGAAACAGTAATTCTACTATATAAAGCAAAGTCTCTCTTTATGATGATCTTCCCGGCTTTCATCTTGGATAGATTCCTTTTCCTCTGTACACAGGCTTCTGTGTGCTTCCCTTGCTGCCAAGACCAAGCCTCTCCCACCTGGGTGACCCACCAAGCCAGAATCAGCCTAGCAGCTAAGAAAACATGCACTAAGAAAATCTGCACTATTTCCTTGCTAGCCACAAGGAAAGAGAAGGAACTAAGCAGAGCCCGGAGGCTCTGACACCCTGGTGAACCAGCCTCTGGTTTCCAAGATTTCGTCAGCAGGCACCATGTGATTTTTCAGACATAACTCTGCAATCGTAACAACTAGAAACAGAGTGTATTAACCACTAAATAGAGGTATCTCAAAATTCTTCACTGAAGCATCTCAAATTCTACAGCAAAAAATAAATAAATCCCTAATCTGTGGCAAATAGGCTCAAGTTCTCCAGTTTTGCATAATTTACTCTGGTCTTGCCTGTTGTAGACAAAAAAATGTACATGGCACTCAATCTCTATGCCTGCTCTCTGGAAATTATATTCAGCAACCCTCAATTTCTTGCATTTCTGATGAAGGGAGCTGGAGTCTCAAAAGCTTAAACCCTGGACATCTTGTTGGTCTTTAAGGTGCTACTGGACTTGAATCTTGCTCTTTTGCTGCAAACCAGCACCTGAAACTACGGCTTGTGAAGTCTCACCAGGTACTGCCCACACACTTTAAAGAGTATCTTTACAACCTAGAGGGCTAGAACTTGATGTAAAGTTGCAGCATTCTGCTGGTTGCTTTTTTAAAATGGAAGCTCTGGATTTTAACTTCCAGGATTCGCGGTTAGCTAGGTACAACTGCCACGGTATGGAATACAAGCAACCCTTGTTTCTAGGGTGGGCCCACCTGGAGAACATCCTCCCTTACCTTCAGCTTCTTCTCCTTCTCATGCACTACGGCACGCACAATGTTGAGCGAGGTATAAGTGAAGCTCAACATGAGCAGCAAAGGGAGCTGGTTCTGGATGGCCAACAGGAAGAGGTCGTTGACGTAGGGCGGGTAAGGGAAGCGCTGGACCACCACAGTTATCCTCTCAAGCAGGTCCGTTGCGGAATCGTTGGCATGGTAACGAATGATGGCCTTGTCCACAGCGTGCTGCACTGCAAGGAAGCCTTCTCGGTGGTAGCCTGAGAAAAGCAGGAATGGGGAGTCAGGAAGGGCGATTTAGAGAGGCATCATACAAACATAAAAGGAGAGCCTTGCTGAGTCACATCAGTGGCCCAGCTAGTTTAGGGTCCTGTTTCACATATTTATTTAATCAAATTTATACCCCACCCTCCCTGCAAACCGGCTCAGGGTGGCTAACAATAGAGGAAACATTATTCCGTTAGACCATTTGCAAATATCTAAAAACAATATTTAAAAACTAATTACAATACAAAAGCACAAAACTGGCACCGTAAACAATACAGGCTACAATAATTATCTAAAAGCATGGGGACAGCTGTGGCACAAACCCAGGTGAGCCGCCGGTGGAGCACAGGATGTGGGGGGAGGTTAGGAGACAATTCGCTGGCTCTCAACCAAAGGCCCGGCGGAACATCTCTGTTTTACAAGTCCTGTGGAACTATAACAAGCCTGGATCTCAATCAGGAGAGTGTTCCACCAAGCCGGGGCCAGGGTAGACGAACGTCCCGTGGGCCGGGGACTACCAAAACAGCCTGCGGGTTACTGCTAAAGACCACGCAGAAAGAAACAACACTGGCAGGGGATTCAGGAGCGTCTGGTGGGATTTCTGCATGCTCCACAGCTCTGAGGTTCCACCCTATCCCTGTTTCATGCTCTCCTACACAATTATTGTGCCCGTTATCCTGGTTCCAGCAAACAAGCTCTCACCAAATAAAACAAACAAAACATCTGCTGCCCAAATAAAGCATGAAAATCTTGCAAATGCATCCCCATAGCCTGAGTTTGCCTAATCGTTCTAATCATAGTGATTTCCAGCTATGGCACCGGGGAATTTTGTAGCTTTAAAATTACAAGCCTCCACTCCTTACACAAACTAGAAAACTAAGGCCAATCTCTAGCTGGCACATTTAATGTTGCAACCAAAAGTGAACGAGCAATTTAGAAGCCCGGGGGTGCTCCCTGGGACAATCGAACTTTTAGAGGACCTAATCCGATTCCTACCACTTACAAGTCCGTATTTTCAGTTATTCTCCCCACCCCCATTCCTTTCCATTAACATGTTGCAGTCACCTCCAGGCATTTTGCAGCAAGAAACCAAACGGATCACTGGCTGGCAAAATGCACATGGCAGGCAGACAAATCCCCCCTACAGCGCATGTTTCAATTAAGAGAGGACGGTCAAGGAAAAAACGTTCTGGGCCTGGACTCTGGCATTTGTTCCAGTTCTACAGCACCAGCCATTGGTTAAACTGCTAATTAAATGTGTTTAGCTGCTAGCACTTCCTGTGTAAGGGAAGCCAACGAGACAATTAAAGCAGGTTCAGGAATGCAAGCCCCGTAACTAAGGGAAATCTTTCCAGCAGGCAGGAAGAAAGGAGAACTTCTGATTCAGGCCGGCAACATGCTGAATCACAGGAGAAATTAGTGTAAGTTCGGCATGCAGGCATGGGCACAGTTCAAATAGGGCCTGCTTTGTTCAAAGAGCTTGACCAGCCCTAAGAGAAAGGCAAGTGCCATGAGAAAGGATGCAGACTATGACCGACTTATTTGTTGGACCCAGGGCTTTTTTTCAGCTGGAACATGGTGGAACGGAGTTCCGGAACCTCTTGAAAATAGTCACATGGCTGGTGGCCCCGCCCCCCGATCTCCAGACAGAGGGGAGTTGAGATTGCCCTCCACGCCAAGCGGCGCGGAGGGCAATCTCAACTCCCCTCTGTCTGGAGATCAGGGGGCGGAGCCACCAGCCATGTGACCATTTTCTCCAAGGGCAACCCACTGAGTTCCACCACCTCTTTTCCCAGAAAAAAAGCCCTGGTTGGACCCATTTGCTGATATTGGGAAAATAGGTGTGGAAAGAAAGGGTTAACCCCTTGCAATTCATCATCCTTGCTTCCTGCTATTTACCCTTTAAAAAGCCCTACAGGAGATCTGTCAATGGATTTCTCAATTATCAGGTATCATTTAATCCTCAGCAGTAGTAGGGCAGTAACATGATTTTTCCTAATCAGAGGATTATTCCTGTTCATGTAGGATAGGTGTCCCTCAGCTGCAATTAGCCACAATGACCATATACAGTTTCCATGGCTATTTCCCTTCATTCCTGTGAGCTTCCTGGAGGCATCTGATTCGCCATCACTGGAGATATTGCTGGATTGGAGGGATGGCCCAATAGGGAGGGAGGGGCTGTGGCTGAGTGGTAGAACATCTGCTTGGCATACTGAAGGTCCCAGGTACAATCCACGGCATCTCCAGTTTTTTACAAGGACAATGTAGTATGTGATGTGAAAGAGGTATGCCTGAGGCCCTGGAGAGCTGACGCCAGTCACAGAAGACAATACTAATTTTGATGGAACATGGTTTAATTCAGAATAAGGCAGCTTCATGTGTCCATGTATCATATTTTGTGCAAGTGCCCTGACGAGAACAAAAACCATCCTGCCAAGTGCTTAAATTTCCACAAGAAGACATAGCCCCGATCCTCCATACCTGGAGTCCCTCCATCTTCGTACTTGGCTTCCCTGGGCCCTGGCAACTGGAACAACGGAAACAGGTAGCTGGTGTGCCAATCTCGATCAATGTTTGGGTTCAGGCCTGTCTGCTCACTCCGAGGGGCATTCCGAGGGCTGTATTTAAACCTTAGCCGGTAACTAACCTATAAATACAAAAGGCAGGCACTGAACCAGGAGAAACAGGCTGAGAGCCAAGCTACAAGTGACACCTTACACAGGTTGGACACTTGTCAGCTTCCCTCAAGTTTTGATGGGAAATGTAGACGTCCTGGTTTTACAGAGCTTGGCTCTCCATTACAGCTGCAAGACCAGGAGGCCTACATTTCCCATCAAAACTTGAGGGAAGCTGACACGTGTCCAACCTGTGTCAGGCGTCACTTGTAGCTTGGCTCTCAGAAAAGATACTATCTTGGGAAGAAGCTGGAGGATTTGCATGGATGCACAGCCTGAAAAATCTGCATCCCACTCTTTCTTTTTAAAATTTTGTAACATCACACCTGATGAAGAATTCTGATGAGCTCAAAAAGCTTGCACAATGTTTTTTGTCAATTTGACTGGTCTGGGGGAAAAAAAGACATTGCATGGATTTTGTTCTTGATTTTACATAGATGCTTGCCCAAGCAACACAGAAAACCGTTCCTGCAGGCATGCACTGTGGTGGAAACCCATGAGTGTCCATAGCACAGGTACATTTCTGGGGTCTTTATTAACATTTATTGTGGGAATCTTCCCCCACGGTGAAATCCCACACAAGTGTTTGAATTTAAAATCCATATGTGGTCCTTTCTTACCCCCAAATTAGGCCGTTTTGTCACAGATAGGCATTTCTATTGCCCTGAATAACAAAAAATGCCACCACACACATAAAATCAGTAGATGTCTGTTTCTGGGGCTTCCCTGGAACTATATTCTGGTGGGATCAAATGCATTTCAGTGCCATAGGATCTCTGGTTACTACACAGGTGTTCCTTTAGAGAGTCTTGGTTTGGGGTATTCACACAAGTAAGCATTCAACAGTAAAGTGGCCAACACGGATTGAACACGGGCAATGGCAACGGAAGGGAGGAGGGGCTCCCCAAACCCAGGAAAAAACCCCACTCCAATGCAAGGCCATGACAGCACAAAGTTAATAGAAAATCTCTAGTCCTCAAGAAATTTAATCAGAAATACATGGGGAACATGGTAGTGCTTACCAGTAACTGATCTTCATCAAGCGTTCTTCTGTGAAAACACTTCTGGGAATTGCACATGCGCAGGCCTACCCCAGGAGTTCCAAAAACTCCTGACAGTGTGTGGTGCTTTCGCACTCTTCTGTGTGCCTCCCATCAACAGCACCTAGAAAAGGGGGGGCACCTCCCTCCCTCAATGTTCCGAGAGTGCCCCTGGAGAATAGGGCCAGAACTGGACGTGGGGATGGAGGGGTGTGTGCCTGCACAGAGGAACGGTAGGCCTGTGCAGTTCCCATGGGCGACTACACAGAAGACATGACAATGAAAGCACAATTTCATCCAAAGTTTTAAAAAAATCAGTACAAAGAATTCTCAACATGATCCTATTGGTCAAGTTAAATTTAGCAACATGACTCCAGGCATAGCCACCCACACAAGCTCCCCCATTGGTTCCGAGATTGGTGTTCTTTGCCCTGGGAAACTGATGGAGGAGGAGACCTACTCACCTGCAGAGGCAAAGGTTCCTGGCTGTGTACAAATCTGTGCTCAAAAACGAGTCCGGCCAGGACATTGCCCGAGCGGTTATCAAATCTGATGTAGGCTTCCAATTCCTTCTCGGAGGGGAAGCCTGGAGTGAGAAGTGAGAAAAAACAAATGAAATCCACATGGTGGGAAAACAGGTATTTCAGGACCAAGACTATATGCCCCCAGCAAGAAACATGAAAAGAATAAGCCTGCTGGATGAGAGCAAAAATCCACTTTGTCCGGAATCTAGTTTCCCATAGCAAGACATTCCTGGGAAGTCTATGAACGGGGCATGAAGACATTGCTTCCCCCCCATGAACTACCACTCAGCAGCTAGAATTCAGAAGAAGCCTATCCCTGAAGAAGGAGCTTCCAGTAGCTGATTCTTTTTATCTTAAAATTGTCTTTGCAGCCTTGCTGTCTAATAGACAATCTAAGCGGCTCGTAGTAATCGAGTGGAGTGCAAGTGAAGGGCAAGTGAACAGGGAGGAATGCACGCGAGTCTGTTCAACTTGCCGTTCAAGTGTCATTTGTCACTTGCAGCTTGGCCCTTAGAGGACAGTATGTGACGAAAGGAGCTCTGACTCTCGAAGGGTCATACCCTGGAAACCTAGTTGGCTTTTTAAGGTGCAACTGGACCCGAATCTTTCTCATAGAGGACAGGTCTACCATTGGCTATGATATTGCTTAGAGGTCAATTAACTTTAACCTTCCCTGGAGAAGGAAGACCTCGCAGCAATCCACAGCTCAGTAACATCAAGACCAAATTACTGTAACGTGTGGCATGCTGGGCAGCTTTGGAAACTTTGACCCGAAATATAGCAGCTGAGTTGTTCACTGGGATGTGACATAAGGAGCACAATTGCTTACTGTTCCACTCCCCTTCACCCAGCTGGGATCAGGCTCGAAGCAGATGGCAATGCCTGTCCCCCTTCTCCCAGCTGTAGTCAGGCACAGGTCTTTGACGTTGCTGGTTTTGTTTTGATAATGGTTTTTATTTTAAGTCTGTTCTTGCCATTTTAACAATGATTTTAATTATAGTGATTACGTGGTGTTACTACGTGATTGAGTGGAGTGCAAGTGGAGCGCAAGTGAACAGGGAGGAATACACGCGAGTCTGTTCACTTGCCATTCAAGTGTCATTCGTCACTTGTAGCTCGGCCCTAAGAGTTTATCTTTGAAAGCCATCTAAGCTAGTGGCCATCACACACTGAGGCAGCAAATACCACAAGGTAATGATACACAGTGTCCAGAAGCATTTTATCTGTTGGTAATCTACTGCCAGTCACTTTCACTGGATGACTTCTGGTGTTATAATGCAAAGACAAGAAGTATTTTTCTCCCTCACTGTTGGCACACCATGCTCATTTTTACAGGCCTCTATCACGCCCCACCCCAGTCACTTCATTTCTAAATGAACAATTTTTTTTAAACCCTACAAATGCTTTACCCTTTTTTTATACGGAAAGTACACCAATCCCTTAAATCACTGCAAGTGCTCTTTCCAGCTTTCCTCGGCTCTGGAATGTTTTGTTGTCATGTCTGTAAACCTCCAAGCACAGTGTTCTAGGAACACCCAGACCAGAAATGCCAGTTCCATTATGAAATGGGCCGAGATCTTTCACACTTCTAGAAGACATGAAGCATTCTGCCCCTCACTGCAGCACAGACACCAGGGCCGATTCCAGACAGCCCTCCCCATCGCGAAACATCGTGCGTCGTCACGCAGAAAACGTGAAATATAGCGTTTTCTCGCGCGAGTTTTGCACGACGTCACACAAATCTCGTGTGAGAAAACGCGATATTTCGCGTTTTCTGCGCGATGACGCGCGACGTTTCGCAATGGGGAGGACCGTCTGGAATCGGCCCAGGAGAAAACTTTCAGGGCAAAACTGTATTTATTTGTTTACTTAATTAGTGTCCCACTTTTCTCCACCAAAAGAGACTCAAAATGGCTTACAATATTCTCCTCTTCTGTGTATTATCCTCAGAACAGGGCCGATTCCGCATGGCTTACCTGAAGCCGGGACATTGCGGAACATGCCGGCAAAAACGCGGAAGATCGCGTTTTCTTGTGCGAGTTTTGCAAGACATCGCACAAAACTCGTGTGAGAAAACGCGATCTTTTGCGTTTTTGCCGGCATGTTCCACAACATCCCGCAACGTTCCGGCTTCAGGTAAACTGTGCGGAATCGGCCCTGCTCTGTGAGGCAGGTTAGGCTGATAGGGCTTGACTGACTGAAGTTTCCACAATTTAACACATATTTTCAAAAGTTATATAAAAATTTTTTTAAATGTGGTTTCGATTTTGGCACTGGTTTCCATATTTTTAACTACCTATTTTGTACCATATAAATCCATTTTAAAACACCTTTTCCCACCACCTTTCAAAATTCATTCACTTATCCATGTCAAATCCAAGCAGGCATGAGCCTGTATACAGAACAAAGTACCCCCTCCTGACTTTCCAACCAGGCCACAAAAAAGAGTCATTCCAGAAAGTTTTGGGGGCTACTTGGGCAAAAGGTAAATATCTTGCTGGTGGTGTTTTTAGATTACTTTGTAATGTTTTTATATCTGTTGTGTCAATGCTCATTTTATCAAATTGTTTTGATATTTTTGATACACATCATAGATCCTGAGATCTCCAGGAGAAAGAAGGGCATATAAATATTTTAAACAAATAAATAAATGTCAACGAAGCAGGATGTTGGTTTGCCTCATTTGCAAAATATATTCTGCTTGCAAAACATATTTATTTCCCATGGCCTTTCTGGATCAGCTCAGGAGGTGTTCTGCTCAGCCAGGGTTTTCAGCAATAGGAGACTTGAGACTATCCACTGAAACACACTAGGACACGGCCAGCATCTGCACACAAAAGGCCCTGCCCAGGGGTCATTTCGTAGAAAAAGAGCAGGAGGAACTCATTAGCATAACTCATTAGCATATGCCATGCCTCTTGCCATCACCAGAAGTGTGTCATTAGTATAACTGATTTGCATATGCCACACCCCCTGACATCACCTATTCTGGCTGTTTTGGACCCAATCCTGGCCATTCAAGGCTGAAATTGGGCCCAAAATGGCAAAAAGGGGCTGAAAATGGCTGAAAAGGGGCCCAAAATGGTCAGGATCGGGCCGCGGATGAGCGGAAGAGTGATCCACCATCCGTCAGAGACCCAATCCAGGCCGAAACGGGCCCCAAATGGCCGAGAGTCAAGTGGGTGGGGCCACCTGACATGTGACCTCTTTGGGGAACTGCCGGAACTGCATTCCTGCGCGTTCCCCCTCGAAATGAGCCCTGGCCCTGCCCAATTCTAACCTTTGATAGTGATATGCAAGCCATGCAACGCCTCCTCCACTGCCTCGACAATGCTCTTCACGGCTGTATTGTTAGAAGGGACATACGCCAGCTCCCAGGGCTTGTTCCGATGGAAGAAAGGAGGCAGGCTATCCACTGACTGATTGCTGAAGATGGTGGCATTGGGATAGTCCACTGAGTGTACCCGGTGGCGAAGGGCAATGAGGATTGCGGCGAACAACAACGGTAGGCAGATCTCTATGATCGTGACCAAAATCTGTCGCTTCTGCAAGAAAAAAACATGGGAGTGTTCAAATGAACTATTATGTGCCCCCCACCCGATGTCTTTTTTTCTAAACCAAACAGTCCCAGACTCTTCAGCCTTTCCTCGCAGCAGAGGTGCTCTGCGCATCATTTTGGTTGCCTTCTTCTGGACTTTTTCCAGCTCTGCAATACCCTTTTTGAGATACTGCAGCCAACTGTACGCAGTGTTCTAGTTATCTGATCACACAACCACCCTTATGTCTCTAACCAGAAACTAGGGACAAGAGGAGCCGAAACTCATATATGCCCTGTTCAAGGATCAGCTTGCACCTGTGCCAGAGGATTGGCATATGTGCAAGTACATTTAGAAAGAGCTGATGAAGATGGTGATCTTCCTTACATATAAGGTACTGCACTGGGTGTAGAGGGGGGAGTAGGGAACAATGTGAATTGGAGGTAGAATGCTATTTTTTTCACTGGCCAGCAAGGAATGGCTATTTAATCATAGGTGATTGGACTGGATACCCCCTTCAAATTGAATTCTCATGCCCCTGAAAGCCAAGATCTGCCTCTTTCCAGTCCTGCTTTATCCTCCTGTGATGAATTTCTTCCTCAATGCATCTAATTTTTTTAAGCCCTCAGAGGTAGCAGCTGTTGCCAGATCTATGGGTAATACACCCACATTTATGTCTGTATCTCAAGATCAAGTTTAAAGAGTACTGTGGCCACTTGGAGACCAAGGGTCTTTTCTGAGCCCTTCTTGCTTATACAGCCATAAGCACGAAGGAGATCAAGACATCTTTCATTAAAGAGTGCTTCTGTTTGTCGCATTTTTTTCAGCACTGAAAATAGCAATTTCCTGTTACTGCAGAAAGGACTGTCAATCCTTATTCATGCACTTTCTGCAGTAATTGCTAGCAAAAACTGGCAAGCTCTCTAGACCAAAAAAAACATACCCTCCATCTCGCTCTTGCAATCACAAAAGCCCTCTACTAAAATCTTGTTCATAGAAAGAAATTAATTCCTGAAAAGAGAGCTGTCTATCTCCTCCATGGAAACGCCATGTGTGTTTTGCCACATGTGACTCAGGTAGATTATAAAGCTTGCAGACAATATTATGTGGCATTTACAGGGTACCTGAATTCTCAGACTGGGGGCACTGTGAAGAATGTATGTACGTACATATGTACATATGTATGCATGCATGTATAGCCTACTGCTCCTCACCAACGGGGACCTAAAGTGGCTTACTACATCATTCTGTGTTCCTCTGTTTTATCCTCACAACAAACCTGTGAGGTAGTCTGAGAGAGAGAGACTGGCCCAAAGTCAGCTACGGAGCGTCCATGATAGAGTGGAGATTCAAACCTGGCACTCCCAGATCCTAGCCCTATACTGATTAGAGGGACAGGCTAGGATCTTGGAGACCCAGATTCAAATCCTCGCAAATCCACAAAACTCCTTGGGTTACCTTGGGCCAGTCACTCTTTCTCTTTCAGCCTAGCCTAGGTAGCCTAGCCTACCTTGTAGGACTGTTTTGAAGAGAAAATGGAAGAAGAGAGGACACTGTAAGCTGCTTTGGGTCCCCTCTGGGGAGAAAAGTCGGGTATAAATATCTAAATAAATAAATAAGCATAAGGTACTTTCACTGATCCTCGGTACAACCTAGAAGGGACCAGCGGGTACTACAAACAATCTACTGATTTGCATAATTCAGTGACAGCCTGTTATGCCTCCCTTCAAAGTTTTTTTTTCAGTTTGTAGCAGCAGATCCATTTAGATCTGACTGCAGCAACAAGAGAGAGGCTCAAGGAAATGAAACACAGTTCCGGATCACTGGATTAGTCAAAGACTACAGCTCTCCAGCAAGTGCCTTCAATCAGGCAGCAGAGACACATCAATGACAAACAAAAACAGCTCCCCCCTTCTGTGAAAGGGTCACTTGGTCATGTTCCCATGAGGTCCTGCCTTAGGAGTGTATCAGCAGTTGACCACATTGTTTACAGAAATATTTTCCAAGGATAACGTTCCCTGAAGTCCTGGAAGGCTATCGGGAAAAGTTCTTGAAACAGCAAGTAATTCCCTCCGAGGACAGAAGGATTGTGGGAAGGGGTGAAGCAGGCCCCTATTTTAGTCCTGTTCAGATGAACCATCTTTTGAGCTTCAATTCTTCTCTAAAACCTGGCCTTTAGCTTTTCCTGGAATGTACCAATTCAGACATGGGACAGGGAGGTTCTCTAGCTCTGTGGCAAAATATCTGCTTGGCATGGAGAATGATCTGAGTTCAATTCCCGACATCTCTGGTTATAGGTAATGGGAAAGCCGCCCTCCTTGATATTGATTGTACTGATCTCACACTATGTAATCTCTCTTGAATATCAGTGAGAAAGAAGAACTACAAATGACATAAATAACTAAATAATTAAAATGTGGAATAGGGAAATGGCTGGTCGGGGGAGGATCCTGCTAAGATCTGTGACTGTAACTGGTTCAAGGCAATCCACACGTGAGCCAGATGGTGTAATAAGCATTTCTTCCATCTCGTCTGTATTACAGCTAGCATACAGATCAAAGCATACTTGTGCTATTTTATCAGCAAAAAAATTAGCAAAAGCCTCACAGCTAATTGTCTGTTCTTGAGACTGAAAAGATTCAGATTTAGGAGGAGTTAGAAGGTGTCACCTTAAACAATTGGGATGGTTGTGAACTAGCCGACATAATGGTTGCCAAGAAATAATGTTTGTCACTTTCATTTCCGCTTCATAGGTCCTCCAATGGGTTCTGTAGCATGCTCTATCAGCTTCCGCAAGAGTTTTCCACCAGTGTCTTTCTAGGTTCTCCCAACTCACTTTAGGTCAGCCAGCTCCGTGGTAAACCATGTGTCTGGTTTCTGTCCCAAGGGCCGGAGGGGTCGACAAGGAGCAATGGTGTCAATAGCTTCAAAGAGCTTCCCATTTCATGCTCCTACAACAGCTTCCATGGAACGTGTCTGGAATTCTAAAATCCCCCAAGGCATTTTGGAATCTAGAAGGATCCATGAGCCTTTGTGGGTGAATCTTTTTTAACTGGACCCCCCATTTTGTGGGGGCCAATTCAGCTCCGAACGGGGACAATTCAGCCCGACTGGCCCCAAATGAAGCATGGGAGCAGTCCTGCGGCTGGTGCAACAGCATCACTTCCAGGAGTGACATCGTCACGCCCCCTGGGTGCACACTTGCTGCTCATGTTCCTGGGGTGCCGGCTGGTGGCGGGCGTCCTCTGGGGGCTTGCTACCTCCCGCCAATTGCTGGTGGATCAGCGGGCAAGGGGGCAAACCCCCAAGAGTTTGCCTGCCACCGGTGGGCACCTGAGAACCCTAGTTCCAGTCCAGGTTTTACTCATGTCTGTGTAAGATGGCTGAAGGACTGCTAAGAAAGGCTTGTGCTAGGCCTTGTGTTCTTTGTTTCTGCTTAATAAACTTAACTCTGTGCTGATTTTAAAAGTTTGAGAACCCTGAGGAGACCAGCACCATTCCCTGGAAAGAAAAAGGGAGTGTGGGCATATATGGAACCAACAGGAAAAAACTTCACCATCTGCATAAATGTCTGATTCCCCTTGAGAGTTATCTCTCTTTTTCTGGTATAGGTTTCCTTTCTAGCTGCTTTAGTGGGACAGCTAGGATTCCCTTTGTATGAAATTGCCCCTTTTACAGTTCCCTGTTGTGGGGGCTGGGGGGCTGGAGGATGAACCGGAAGGAGGTCTCTCTGTAGGGTTGCCAGTTCCCTCTCCCCTCCTGCCGGGAGGGGAAGGTTACCTGGCACTTACTTCATGTTGGGTACAAGGTTAATTCTTCGTGCGTGCCTCTGGAAGTGATGTCACTGCGCCAGCCGTGGGAGCGCGCCTGCATTCTGCATGGGGCCGATTCGGTCCATTTGGTTCCCAAATTGGCACTAAATGAAGTGCGGGAATGTTCCCGCGGCTGGTGCAACATCACTTCCAGAAGTAATGTCGCCATGCCTCCAGGGAGTGCCCGCACAGTGCATGTTCCCCGAGGTGCCTGCCCGTGGTGGACAACCTCCAGGGGGCTTGCTACCTCTCGCTGATCGCTAAGCAATTGGTAGGCAAGGGGGCAAATCCCTGGGATTTTGCCCACCACTGGTGGGCACCTGGGAACTCTACCTGTCTGTTCCCTCAGTGCTCTGACAAAGATTGGCAATTTTTTCACTCACAGTTTGTCCTAATCAAGTTTAGGAAATCCAAGGATAGCATCGCAATGTCCGATTCCATCACATTACTCATGACTAGACTTTCATCATCAACACTGGACCCTGGGGCTGTTGCTATTTGTCAATTTGACAGACTGTTTTTGGCTGGCTCTCACTGGTTCTTGCGCCCATTTATTGGCTTTTTGGATGTGGGAAACCACTCCACAGCCACCTCTCAGTCTGCTGGCAAAATTGCCAGAGTAGGCGGGGCCATGCTGGAATCATGCTGGGAATAGCAGTCACTGCGGCCTCAGAGCAATCTGTGCCGGTTGCACCAGTGAGACTTCCAGGATTGGCGATGAGGAGGGCTTCTAACCCTCCTTCTGCGAGGAAGCCATTGCTGCCCTCACTGTTTTCCATTTTAGAGCGACTGATAAGCTCACTCTGTAATGTAAGTTAGATTTGGAGAAAATAGCCGCTGTGGCCAATAAGCTCTCCTGACTAAAGAATTCTTCCCCTGAAGTCTCTTCATGTAGATACACGAGGTAGAGATAGATTAGTGAACGGATTCAGAAGGAATTGAAGAAAGGCACAAGAATAAAGAATATAGAGGTAGAACTGGGTAGAAAAGAAGGAAACTAAACAAGTGAATAGGTTAGACAGCGCTTATTCTAAGCTGCTCTCCCTGTCGAGGCAGGAAAAAAACTGAGGAAATGGGTGACTCTCACGGAGGAGACAGGAAGCAGAAAGACTTTGTTCCTGCCTTCCTGATTGGCGGGTGGGAATCACCCACCAAGATGTCCTCCCGCCTCAGAGGGAGAGACTCCCACCTTTGGGGTGGGGGTGGGGGTTCTCCCCACCATTGCACCTTAACGTATTTGGTTAATTTATTTTATTATTGTTTATTGTATGTCGATTTTAGACTTATTGTTTTCTTGTTTTTATTGATTTTAACTGTTGTTCACTGCTCAGAGCCCCTGAGGATGGGTGGTTTATAAATCAAAATAACAATAAGAACAATAACAATATTCTTACAAATCACACATCACTCAAGCCTCTCCCCCCTTTCCCAAAGTGTGGCCAATTCCGCACGGCTTACCTGAAACCGGAACGTTGCAAGACGTTGTGGAACATGCCAGCAAAACCACAGAAGATCGCGTTTTCTTGCGCGAGTTTTGCGCTATATCGCACAAAACTCGTGCGAGAAAACGTGATCTCTCGCAGTTTTGCCGGCATGTTCCGCAACATCCCGGCTTCAGGTAAGCCGTGCGGAATTGGCCTGTTTCAAATGCACATTTACAAAAGAGCACACAAGTCTGAAATCCTGTGGGAGGGGAGTGCCAGTTTGGAGCAGGAAAATAACATAATCCATTTCTTCTGCCTCTTTCCCGCTCCTAAAGTGGCTTTTCCACCACAAGTGGCTACCACTGCGTGGCCCTGCACTGTTTTGCTGTGGTTTCTAGGGAGCTAATTGCAAAATCTGCAATATGCTCCTTAGCTGGTAATCTTCTCCATTCACATTCCTCCTCCTCCCCTTATTTTTTTTTAAATATATTTTTTATTTATTTCAACGCATTAATATACATTACAGAAGACAGATAAAATTTAAACCTTTAAACATTTACGAGTGTTTGATTATTTAACAAGATATAAGTATACATACTATAATTTGGTAATTAGGTAATATTTTGGCATTGCAAATAGGAGGGCACGTCAAATGCCCTACTTTTAGTGAATTAACCTGTTCTCAAGCTAAAGAGTTGACCGAAAAACTGGTTTAAATGGGAGTGTATCACTGTTTGAAAGAAAATCAAGGAATGGGAACCATATTTCAATAAAATTAGTTGTTTTGGGGTAAATTTTTGCTGCCTGAAGACTGTTCATTATTTTCTCCATTATGAATTGATCCATATTTTGGTGTACCAAGTAGGTAGATTTGGGGGATTTGGTGATTTCCATTTAGTTGCTATTGCTGTTTTCACTGCCACAAAAAGTATTTCAATTAATTCTTGCCTGATTGGAGGAACAGCATAAGCTTGGCATTGATTTAAAAAAAGGATTTCTGGTTTCATAGGGATATCATAGCCAGTTATTCGTTTGGTGTGGTCTAAAATGTTTCCCCAAAATTCTTTGATATATTTACATGTCCACCAGGTGTGTGCATAGGTACCAATCTCCCTGCATTTTTTCCCGCATGACAGAGATTCTGTGGATGATATCTTTGCTAGTTTTGGGGGGATGAGGTACCATCTATTGATTATTTTATATGTTTGTAGTTTTGTGGAGATCACCAGTAATCAAGTTTGATGACCATATTTTTTCCCATTGCTCATTTGATAATGAGACTTCACAGTCCTTTTGCCATTTCAATTGAAGAGTTTCAATTTTTTTTGCTATATATTTTCGAGAGTGTAGAGTAAATTTTGGAGGTAAGGCCTTTGTGAGTAAATTGCTTGGGGAGGCTCAATATCCTCCTCCCTTTACTAACATTATCAGTAGTATCAGGGCTTTTTTTCTGGGAAAAGAGGTGGTGGAACTCAGTGGATTGCCCTCAGAGAAAATGGTCACATGGCTGGTGGCCCCACCCCCTGATCTCCAGACAGATCAGGGGGCAGGGCCACCAGCCATGTGACCATTTTCAAGAGGTTCCGGAACTCTGTTCCACTGCATTCCAGCTGAAAAAAACCCCTGAGTAGTATTGGGCTAAGTGGCTGGAAATGGAATTTTTACACAAATCCTAGGTTGTTTTCTCATTTTGCTAGCTACCATGTATCACCAACCCACATTTGATCCTCCACTGACAACAAAAGTATTTTATTAGGTATTATGCAAATGCCATCTTTATAGAGACTGGAAAGATAGCTATTCAGATTGGAAAGGAGGTTGAATCATGACAGAAATGATCTGGGACTCCTCTTCCCACATTTATCACACCCTTGTTATTACCCTGAAATTAAATCACCAAGAACCAATTAGGGAACCAACTGGATTTACAAGGGACTTCCCACTGTCTAGTTTCTTATTTCTGTGTTCTCTTTCTGAAACCAAAGGATTAATATCTACTCTACACTCTTTTACTCAGATCAGAAAAAGAGGAATACTTCAGCCTTTGTGTATCTAGGACTTAAAAGTCACCAAACAAAATGCAGTCTAGTCATGTACGTGACTATCAGAGGCTTGGCTTAATAACTCCCCGAGTTTTCCTGTTGACCTGGGATAGAAAAAAAGTTGCAAACACAAGGATGGCACCCCTACGTCAAGTTCTCCTATTCACAGTGTACTGTGTTTTTATCTTGTTCCACATCCTTGGCTGCAGCTGGTGTAGGCGGAGGAATGCATAATGTGATGACATCATGTGCAAACCGAGCAAAGTAATTAAATCCCTTTCCTGCTGCCATCTGCCTTACCCATTAAATCAAGAGTGAAGAAAACGGTGCTTCATGTTTCCCAGTATTTGAAAAATCTCGACTGAAAAGCAACTAAGCCACACTAGAGAAATATGAACAACCCCAGAGGGGAACACATGCAGAACGTAACACAGACACCCATAAGCAGGCAGAAATCTGCCCCCTACATCTTCCAAACGTTTGATATGGTCAGCTGAAAACCCTCCATCCTGGGACTGTTCGCTGCTCAAGAACCCCAAGCAAGCAGCAGCAGCACAATAAGACTGGAGGAGACAGTCTGGGAGAAGGAGCGTACCGCCTCCCCACTGGTTCTGCTGCTGCCCTGCTCCAGCGGGCTTTCCATGCCTCATGTTGGAGCCAGTGGGCTAGAGGGAAAAGCTACGAACAACACAAGGATGACACTGAAATGCTACCCCTGTGTTGAGTTTCCCCCTTCTCACTGCACTGTGCTTTTATCTTGTGGCACAGTGGGTAGCGCACTCCCCCAACTGTTGCCACTACCATCATGGACCTAGGCAGCAGTGTCAGGAGTGTGAGATACATGGCTATTTTTCAGCTGGAACACGGCGGAACGGAGTTCCGGCACCGCTTGAAAATGGTCACATGGCCGGTGGCCCCGCCCCTTGATCGCCAGACAGAGGGGAGTTTAGATTGCCCTCCACACCGCTCCGATCTAAACTCCCCTCCGTCTGGAGATCAGGGGGCGGGGCCACTGGCCATGTGACCATTTTTGCCGAGGGCGATTTAAACTTTAAAAAATTCCCTCCTTGTTCCAGCTGACCCAAAGTGACATCATTGTGCAGTCTTGAGTTCTACCACCTCTTTTCCCAGAAAAAAAGCCTTGGTGTGATATATGCCCCCTCCTGTGCTGCTCTCCTGCCTCCTGGGGTGCCAAAATGAGAAGAACTGGCCCCGCATCACTCATCAATACCAGACATGCCTTCTGGATACAGAAGAGAAACTCATGTCCTAGCAACCAAAATTCCCAGTCCTTCTTGACTTCAGTTTTCTGAATAGCATGCTTCTGGATGATTATCAGTGCCTCTCTCTCTCTCTTTTAAAAAAAACTTTCTAAATTAATTGCATTTTTATTTTTTCTTAACACAAGCCGCCTTGGAGCCCTGCTGATCAGGCAGGATCCAAATACTTTGAATTACCCTGGATTCTCCACCGCCATCGTCCACAGACCCCCTCCACCTCCTGCTGAACGTACCTGCAAGATGTAGTTCTTCCAGAGAAGAAGCCCAAACTGCCGTAGAAGAACCATCTTTTGCTCAGGAAGGGAAAGCCACAGCTTCGCAAGACTCTGTGGAAGAAGAACATCGGAGCATCAATGAAACGTAGGAGGCCAACCTGCTGTCAATTGGATGCCAAGACTCTCCGGTTTTGTTCTGCAGGGGAGAGAGGAATTTCCAGAGCCCCCTTGCCTGACTAACCAGCAAAAAAGGCAAAAGGAAAAGGAAAATAACTAGGGGGGAATGCTCTTACAGAAGAAGGAGATGAAGGTAGGAAGACCCTACCTGGTGGATGCTTGAAAGATGTGTTGATACAGCTGCTTGAAAGATCTAGAGAACCAGATCTGGTTCAAACATTACATAATACGCTGGAGAGCAAGGTAAAGGGGATTGTCCTACTTGCCCATCATTGTGGGATACTTATTTGCCTAATCAAAGGCTCGACTCTGCTGGGGAAATTACACCTTCTGATCTTGAAGCCCTTCTCAATAACCCCCAGATGTACGGAAGCCGACTGTGACGAGTCCATGACGAGAACAGAGCACTCTGAGCATGCTCAGAAAGACTCCGTTATGAAAATTCCCGATGGGCAGCTGTGTTAGTCTGGACCGGCAAAACAAAAGACTAACGAAATTTATTCCAGCAGAAGTGTCCAAGACTCAATGATCCCTTCGTCGGATGTGTTGGATGTATTTTCAGTGCATCTGACAAAGTAAGCTGTTACTCACAAAAGCTTATGTTGGCATAGATATGGTTTTTCTTCCAAAGTGCTATGTTGGGACTTGTTTTATTTTGCTGCTCAGTTAGGAATTATCTGGATCCAGGGTTGAATCATGAAGGGGAAAGGGGTCTATCCTCAGATTAACCTCTGACACTGTTCCCAGCATGCTTTCAGTTCAAACAGCGATTCCCTTAAAATCCCCCTCATCTCTGAGAACCGTTAGCTGTATCTTTGCCCAATGAGAAGCGGTTGTTGGACATTTCATTTCATTTCATTTATTTTATTTATTTATAGTCCACCTTTCTCACTGAGACTCTAGCTGATTACACAGTGTAAACCAATAAAATCAGCAGCAGGGACATTCCATAAACAATGCACTAGGGTCTATAAATGCAAATTTACAGATATTTGAAAAAACAGAACTCCAATATAGAGCTTAAACAGTGCTGAAACAGAGCATAAGCAATTCAAAATCTGGTATATTAAACAATGCATAAACTACCCAGGAGGATTATACATACACCAACAGACGTTACTGTCTATAGTCTTCATCCCTTTACCAGTGCATTTGTTCCTTATAGTACAGCCCACCCATCTGAGTAAAAAAGCCCTCTTGAATAATCCTGTTTTATTTAGTCTGCAGAAAACCAGAAGAATGGGAGCTTTCCTGACATCTTCTGATAGGCCATCCCATAAGGTAGGGACCTCTGCTTTTCCAAATATATATTATCCACCGCATTTTGCAGCACAAAACCACAGTGGAATGGACTAGCACTGGAGTGTAGTTTAGACACCACACCAGACCATGGTTTGCACTTGCAAACACACCAGCAAACCCCAAGTCAGAGTTGCCTGTTTGCTTTCATGTTCCTCCAGCTCTCTGTATGGTTTAAGAAGTGTCAAAGTTGGAGCCACAGCTGTAGTGACCTGTCAATTCAAATGGCACACCAAACTCTGGGTAGCACAAAACATGGGCCATTTCCACACTACTCACCTTCAATCGGAACGCTGCGGAATGTTGCGAACAAACCCGTAAGATAGCGTTTTCCCGCGCGAGACAACGCTATCTTCTGGGTTTTGTTCGCAACATTCCGCGGTGTTCCGATTGAAGGTGAGTAGTGTGGAAATGGCCATGGTTTACAGTCCGTTCCCCTTCAACCAAAAGGTTCTGATTCTGGTTTGCCATCTGATTGCAAACCATGGTTTGTCAGTTCAAACATAATGCCAAAATATAATCGAATTTCTTTAGACATCGTTTGATATTATGTTTAAGTTAACTGTGACCTTCCCAAACCCAAGGCAAAGGAGCTGAAACTTCCTCCATATCCACGGAAGTCCCGTGGCTCAGTGACTCTGGCTTCATCCAGGATGGACTCCATTGATGCTATCAGGATTCCAAAAATTTCAATCCAGGCTTTGAGGGGGAGAAAGGCAGGCACATAAAACAATGGTGAAGGAGCATATCTAGATTGATAGAAGGCGAAAGAAAAATGTACCTCTTGTGTTGATGATCAACACATACTGGTTTTGTTTACTCTAAGTTCTGATGAGCAGTCGGACTGCTTTTCTGAAATAGTCCTATACTTGCTCCACTAACCTAGGCAGATGGCCCAACTATCTTCCTGAACTATACAGTAACCCAACTATCTTTTCCTCAGGAAAGCCTTGAACCTGCAGGCGACCAAGTACTCTTCAAGGGATTAACAATGAGGCAGTACCTTTAGGATGCCTATTTTGAATGCCCCTAAGGGATAGCAAATTGCCTACTTAATTCATGATTGTATTTTCTTTCACTCACTCTCTCAATCACTCCATTTATAGACCATGGCCGTTTCCACATGTCTTACCTACCTGCGGAACATCATGCGAAATTCTTGGAAGACAGCGTCTCGGAAGACATCACGCCAGGAAGACGCTGTTATCCGGGAGTTTTACGCAATTCGTGCAAAACTCCTAGATAACAGCATCTTCTTGGCGCGATTTCGCGTGAGAAGACACTGTCTTCCGGGTTTTTCGCGCAATGTTCCACAGGCAGGTAAGACATGTAGAAACGGCCCACATTTCTCACTGAGACTCAAGACAATAAAAAATACACAAAACAATTCAAACAAGGTTTCCAATAAATCATGAAATAGGATTAAGATTTCAGAACTGGAAAACAATGCAACCCCCACCCCCTACTGTCCAGGGTGTGGCATCCCATAATACAGAGAATGGGTTACACAAGGTAGAAAACAATACAGTGTAAGCAAGGTGACATATACAACAAGCACTGCAACTGACAATCCTATTTCCTCACAAAAGCAATTCCATTATAGTACAGGGTTCCTGGATTTGGGGTACCCCTCGTGTTTTCTGCTTCAGCCGCCAAGAACATCTTCCGCCAACCATGCCAAGGAGAAAGAGCTTCTCCGCACAAGACTATGTAGAACATGATGGGTTTGAGGGGGGGGGGGCAGTGAGGAGCACAATTTTCTTATATAATTAAAAATTGTGTGAAACCCACTTAAATGAAGCCCACTTAAACTTAACTACTTCTGTTGGCTGTGAGAGCAATATTACTGAGAGAGCTCAAAATCTCAACTTCCGTGACTTCAGGGCATTCTAATCTATACTGCTTTTTCCTCCCATGTTGATACTTTTGTCAAAATTACACTCCTCAAAGCTGCTAATAAGGACAGGTGTATGTGTGGAAAATGACATTTGCATTTCTCCCTTTGCAGAGTCAGAAGCTCAAGATGAGAGTGTATGTGATTTAGATCGGGAAAATACTAAAAGAAACAGATCAAGAAAATACGTAGGTAGGATTCTGCTCTGCAAAAAACCAAAAAAGATTCCGCTGGACATAACTCTAACAGGGAAAAGGCTAGGCTAAGAAAAGGCCTTCTTCTTGACACAGCAGATGTCTGTATGCAAGATTTTTTTTTGGAACGCGTAGTTAAATGGGTAAGCTCCTAATTTTTTTCAAGGGAGGGATTCCTGAGGTGTGTGTAGTGAGTAACAACAACAACTGTTCTTATAAACTTCTCTTCTAGACAGATTAGTGCCTCACTCAGAACGATGAACAAGTTAGTAAACAAATTAGCAGTGAACAAGTACTGACCATGTGCACAGAACAATTAACAACAACAACAACATTCAATTTATATACAGCCCTTCAGGACAACTTAACACCCACTCAGAACGGTTTACAAAGTGTGTTATTATTATCCTCAGGAAAATCACCCTGTGAGGTGGGTGAGGCTGAGAGAGCTCTGAGAAGCTGTGACTGACCCAAGGTCACCCAGTTGGCTTCAAGCGGAGGAGTGAGGAATCAAACCCAGTTCTCCAGATTAGAGTCCCGCTGCTCTTAACCACTACATCATATTGTCTCTCTTGAATTTTGTTATGTAACAAGTTTGGAGTTTGGTTTGGGCACATGCTGGACATCAACAATTAAATAAAACAAGCAACCCATTAAAACTGGGGGAAAGGTGAGGAAAATATTTTTTAAATCAATTATACAACATTTATATAATGCCTTTTACCAGGTCTTTCAAGGGAGATGGACATCGTTATATAATAATGTTCAAGTTACAATATTGATGATGAAAAGGCCAGATACCCAGCTTGCTCAGAGGCTTAGTAAGGGCAGCAGGCCAAGCAGAATGACACTGGTACAGTTCTCATGGTCCCCATAACCTAATACAGTAAAGCGCTTTCTGCCAGGGACAGCTGTGGTTATCGAAGGCTCATACTGCATTGGAATTGGATGGTCTAGCTGTTTGGCTGCTACAAACTAACAGGGCAAACTCCTTTGAAGCCAACTGATCCACACACCAAAAGGAGATGTTTACATATACTAGCAAAGGAATGTTTTGGTTGCACCCTCCCCCCCTAATTGCCTCTTCTCTCTCCTCCTCTTCTCCTCCCTCCTCTTCTATATTTGACCAGTCTCTGTATCATGCATCTGACGAAGAGAACTTGATTCTCGAAAGCTTATGCTACAATAAAATTGGTTAGTCTTAAAGGTGCTACTGGACTCTTTTTGTTTCTGCCTCTGGACACTGAAGATGGAGAAGACCAGAGGCATGCCATTTTAGCCAAGAGTAGCCAGCTGTGCCAATCTTAAAAAGGTTAATGACTATTCCAAAGCTCACCACTGCCAGAGGCAGTATAACAGAGAGCCTACCAGGGCCTGAGCCCAGTTTACAAAGCGTACCACCATTAACATCCAGTTCCAACCACCCACTATGGTGAGCTGCAAAACGCTGGCAAACAGGCAGAAATCAGAAGATTTCAGATTTCACTATCTCTAATTTGGGGGGAGGGTCTTTGAGCCACAATGCACCAGAGTTTCCTGGTATGTCACCGACATAACCAATCACCTGCCACCCGTGAGCTCGGGATTTCAGTCCCTGTTCTACTTTTGACCCATAACAGTGCATGTGTGCACAAGAGCCAGAGATTGCTTGGAATTTCATTTAAGAATCAGCAGCGATCCTTCCAGAACTGGCGGTGTGACCAAACATGTTTTCTGCCTTAAAGGATCTTGGAAGGTTTCCTGTAATTTGGGTGCTGATCTGAGGTGAGGTTTTGTTTGTTTGTTTTGGCTCTATGAACTTTCTCACATCTCAGTTTGGCATATGTTCTCTTCCCGTGTTTTATCCATGTTTTCTCAAACCACCTTCAATCCAAGTGGAGAAAGCTGGGAGAAACGAAGAAAAAACCACAGAAGGACAAACTTAGAAAAGAGCACCTGAAAAAGCCTAGAGGGAAAAAAACCCCTTCAGTTTGTCAGGGAAAACTTGTATGTGAAAAGACTTTCAAATTCTAAATTTTCTGTTGTGGTTAACTCAATTGACTACCACTCTTTATAAAAAAAAAAGTTTCTGGCTTTCACCCTGTGGCTATTCCTTAACACCCTAGTTAGTACCTGCTGTTCAAGTACCTGGTAGTTAGAGATTCTAAGTTTTGTTCCATCAGCTTTCCAAAGGCCTAATACCATATTTGCATGCTATTGCTTTGCTCACATAAAGGAAATCTCCAGTTAAGACCTAGATTAAATTAAAGCCCATGACAATATCATAGAACACAACAAGCCTGCGATAAACACATTCTGCAGCAGAAGGAATAGACGGTGTGCTTTGACTCTGATAAATACAGCATCTGGCAGGGTTGGGCTGAAAGCCAGAAATGGTTTTTCTCTTGCACAAACTCCAATGAAATGAGGGAGAGTTGTGCAACTTTGAACTGAGCCCCATGCTAAGCCCTAGGCAAGACAAGCATCGGTATGTATTTTGTACCTTGCCCGCTGAAGCTTTGTTTGCAAGGTCAGGAATATCTGTTTAGAAATGTTTACGGTGCCCCAGATAGCTTGGAGAGGCAGCATTTCAGGCCTGTGCAGATCCTCTGCAGCACCACCCAATTTGGACTCATCTTTCTTTGATAAAACGGCCTTATACCGAGTCAGGTCATCAATCCATCTACTTCAGTGGTGCCTATTGCGGCTGGCAGCATCTCACCAGGGGCTCGAGCAAGGATCTTTCCCAGCCCTCCTAGCAAAAACCTTTCACTTGGCGATGCTGGATAAGGAACCTGGTGGCAGACTCTTTCTCTCACACACAGGACTTCTAAAGAACAGCATAACTCAAAGAGATGGAGTTTGGATCAGACCAGAGGCCATAGCAAAGAGAACAGGGTTTGCATGCAAAAGATTTCATTGTCTCTAGGCTAAAGGATCTCCAGTAGGCAGGTTGGGGAAGGGGGGGGGGGGACAGAATCTTCTCTGAGTAGACAATGCTGAACTCACTAGACCAGCTTGACATATTCACAGGGACTCAAATCAACAGGGATTTTCAAGGGCAACCTGCAAAATGGGAACGAGCAAGACATGGGATATCTCGAGATCAAGAATCTCTCAATTTAACACTTCTACAATTTGCAAGCCAGATATGCGCAGCCATGTTCTACTTGTGGATCTTCAACCAATCCTAACTAGTGGCCAGAGCGATCAGTAAGGTCAGCTCCGCATTGGTTGGCCATGCAAAATGCCATGCACCAGGGCTTTTTTTCAGCGGGAACGCGGTGGAACGGAGTTCCGGAACCTCTTGAAAATGGTCACATATCTGGTGGCCCCGCCCCCTGCTTGCCAGACAGAGGGGAGTTTAGATTGCTCTCCGTGCCGCTGAGCGACGCAGAGGGCACTCTCAACTGCCCTCTGTCTGGAGATCAGGGGGCGGGGCCACCGGCCATGTGACCATTTTCTCCGAGAGCAATCCACTGAGTTCCACCACCTCTTTTCCCAGAAAAAAGCCCTGCCATGCACATGAGCATTTCTCTTCTTACCGTAACGGAGCACTTGCTCTCCTGCACCCCCAGCTTCATGCCAAACTCTGCAAGCAGTAACAAGAGAGGCTATCAGAGCATGGCCTGAGCATGGCCTTACTCAGCTCACCACAGGGCTGTATCTTGATGGTATGGTTCTGAATAGGCAGGGTATTGTCACTAACAAGGGGGCCGTTGCAGGTGCATCAACTGGGGGCGGGGTAGGGTTGCCAGGTACCCATCACCTCCCATCGGGAGGGTGGAGTCCCTGGCACTTACCTTGTGCGCTGCACAAGGTTGTCTTTTATGCACGCCTTGGAGCCAGCATGATGACATCACTTCAGGAAGTGATGTTACCATGCTGGCTGAACAAGCGCTTCGGCGCTCTGCACAGGGTCCCATTTGGGGCCCAAATCGGTCCCAAACGAAGTGTGAGAATGCTCCCGTGGGTGGCACAATCACATCACTTCCAGAAGTGATATTGCTGGGTGATCGACAGATGAGGGGGCAAATCCCTGGGAGTTTGCCCGCCACCGGCAGGCATCTGGGAACCCTAGGGCAGAGTGTTGAGGTGGGTGACTCACTTCCGAAAATAAAGCCTTAGGCAGACACACAACAGCACAAAGTCACAGCTTGAAAATATCTAGGCATGGAGGTGGCCTGAACTGGACTGTAAGCATATAATCAGGAATGACTGTTTCAAAGCCTAGCAACGCAAAGTGTGCCAGCATCTGTAATTACAGAAGGCTAGAATTATATAGTACACAGGGATAGTTTCTGCCCAGACTGCTAAATCCAAAGTGTGTGCGCCACACCCAGTAAGGTTATACAATAAAGACTGTATTGCAAAAGATAAAAAAGTCATGGTCAGCAGCAAGTGTGACTAAATTAACATCAACAGGAGGGAATGGAGGTAACAAGATCCTTCCTAACCCCATTTCTGCACAGTGGTGTATTATTTATTGCTTGAAGGATTGTTGATACTTTTTACTTGTTGGGGGGTTGGAAGGAGAGAATTGTGAAGACCAGGGCTCATTTTGAGGGGGAACGCACAGAAACACAGTTCCGGAAGTTCTCCAAAGAGGTCACATGTCAGGTGGCTCCGCCCACCTGATTTTTGGCCATTTGGGGCCCGTTTTGGCCTGGATTTGGCCCAAAATGTCCAGGATCGGGCCTAAAACAGCCAGGATTGGTCCCCAAACAGCCAGGATCAGGCCTTTGACGGGTGGTGGATCACTCTCCCACTCAGCAGCGGCCCAATTCTGACTATTTTGGGCCCCTTTTCAGACATTTTCAGCCCCTTTTTGCCATTTTGGGCCCAATTTCGGCCCTGAATGGCTAGGATTGGGTCCAAAACAGCCAGGATAAGGGTGTGGCATATGCAAATCAGTTATGTTAATGGCACACTTCCGGTGATGGCAAAGGGTGTGGCATATGCTAATGAGTTGTGCTAATGAGTTATGCTAATGTGTTCCTGCAGCTCTTTTTCTACGAAATGACCCCTGGTGAAGACTCATGGGGCAAAAGACACACTTTCAAAGTCCATTCAAGTCAATAGGCTTAGAAAGGTATAACTTATTGAATTGTCCGGCTCGAATCCCTACATAGCCATGGATCTGCCGTCACGGCTATGGGCAGTCACTACCTGCCGGCCTAGCTTCCCGCCAGGGCTTTGTAGTAGGCACAGCTTGAACCAGAGACCTCTTGTGCTGTTCCACAACACTATACCACCCGGTGTCCTTTTTCCTGCTGCGTCACACTCTCTTTCCAAAGCTGCTGTGTAAACTGAGAAATCATGGGATAAAATGACAGATCCTCTCGTAGGTAATTCTAGACAGGTAGCCTAACATAATTGTAGCCACAAAATAAAACAGGAGCTCAGTGGCAGCTCAAAAGGCTAATAAAGTTGACTACAACATAAGCTTTCATGATTCAGAGCTCTCTTCCTCAGATGCATGAGGTATACGTGCATCAGGCTGATTGATAAACAGATAGAAAAGTGTATAAAAGAAGCTTATTCAAAACAACATCCAATCCAAACAGCGATTAGTTCTTTTTCCTTTTTTCTCATCTACCCTATGAGGAAGGCCTCATAGCCGAAACCCATTTGGTTACATGTGTATAACGATGTATTTAACAGTGAAAGACAGTAGAGACCCGCTCACCTTTGCAGGAGTATACCGCATACCCTGCCGCTGTGGACAAGTTTACATCAGGACCGCACAGCGTAGCATCCAGACAAGAATAAAAGAACATGAAAGACACTGCAGACTTGGCCAACCTGAAAAATCAGCAGTGGCTGAACATAGCCTAATTCAAACAGGACACAGTACCTTATTCCACGACACTAAAATACTGGACAACACTTCCAACTACTTTGTCAGATTGCACAGGGAAGCCATTAAAATTCATAAGCATAAGCACAACTTCAACAGGAAAGAAGAGACTTTAAGAATGAATAGAGCATGGTTTCCAGTCCTGAAAAACACCAGGCTAACAAAATACTCTACATCTTACAATAGCCCTGCAGATAAGATTAGCATATCAAGCACCAATCCATATGCAAAAGAACCTCCTCAGGATACAGTGAAGCATTAGCATTCCACTCCCTGGGAAACTCTTACAGGATGACACAACCCAAACCCACCTTCCTGAGTAGATATAAATTACCTGCTAACATCTTCTCCACAGTTTGACACTGAGAGATCTCTGTCATTCGGTGCTACACCTCTGAAGATGCCAGTCACAGCTGCTGGCGAAACGTCAGGAACTACAATGCCAAGACCACGGCGATACAGCCCGGAAAATCCACAACAACCATCGTTCTCTGGCCGTGAAAGCCTTCGACAATATATTTAAGAGTACTTGATTTTTTTAAAGATGCCTATAAATGTATAACATCTCCACATCCCCATGCATATGGGTGAAACTGTTCAAGAATTTCTGTGCTAAGGGAAGGTACTTTATATATATGGAATCAAACTGATATTGTTTTAATCGTACAGTTTTAATTCTTGGAATTTTGTTAAAGATTTTGGTACTTCTTTTTTGTTTTTTGGCATTCTTCTTGGCATTTGTATGTATAAATTTTTCTTCTTTCAACCTTTTTGGTTACCCATGTCTCTGTTAAGGCCTTGCTGAGAGACAGTGCTAAGTTTCTTGACACACGTTAATTCAGCAATTCCCATTTGCGTTCTCCCTTGAAAGTTTTTTTGTAGGAGAACGGTGACCTTAAAAGCAACAACCCGTGCCCTCAAAAGTCATCACTTCAGCTAGCTTCCTATTGGATCTGCTTATCTTCTTTCATTCTGTACTAGATTTTACATTTTGCCTATCTTTTTATTTATTTAAAACATTTTTATGCTGCCTCTCTGCTGACCTAAACAAGGTGACTTACAATTAACATAACAAAACCAAAACCAAGCCAACACCACTAAAAAAAAAAGCCAGCGTTATTAAGACAAATAGGGACTCATAGCACAAAATAACAACTTGAGAAGTATAAAATGCTGCAGATAAAAAGGATTCTTTGGCTAGAAGCAGACCAAAAAAACATTTGCGATAAAATCCTTTTGAGATAAAACCTCGATGCTGCCTGCCAGGATCTGAAAGGTGGGGGGGGGGGAATGGCAAATTGGGGGGGGGGCACGTGCCGTCACTTCCAGCAAAAAACAGAAGTGCCATCCTGGGACGCACTAGGATTTTGAAAAAAAACTCTTATGGTTTTACCACAGAACTTTTGCAAATCTGCGAGCATCCCATGCCATTACTTTCGGTTTTAACTAGAAGTTATGTCAATGCCTCCCAAATGCTCCCAGGGCAACTCTACCTACCAGTCACCAAAGAACTGTAAATATTGAGGAACCACAGACTTCACTACTATTGCTATAAGTATGATTCTACTGAGTAGTTTCTATGTTGCTTAACATGTCAGTTGTAGAATTGGTTATGCCCTGTTTCAACCTGTCTTCACTGCATTGGATTTCTGCTGGTTATTAAATCTTTGCACATTTGCATGCATATACCCATGACATGTGTGTTGAAATGTCTTTGATATTGACTGTACTAATCTCACACAATTTAATCCTCATTGAGTCGCAGTGAGAAAGGTGGACTATAAATAAATAACTAAATAATCAACTGTTATCACCAAATTCTGATACCTACACAGTTTGAGTCTGAGGGTTAGCGCAGACCACAGCTATAAAGATGGGTTGTTTTCACACTACTAACCTGCTTCCGTAACATTGAGAAACGTTGCGCAAAAAACACGGAAGATAGTGTCTTCTCGCGAGAGTTTTGCGTGACATCACGCAAAACTTTCGCAAGAAGACGCTATCTTCTGTGTTTTTTGCGCAACGTTTTGCAACGTTACAGAAGCAGGTCAGTAGTGTGAAAATGGCCATGGTCTCTACTCCCAGTATCCGCATATAGTCTAAAACTTTAGGTCTTCCAATTCTGTCTTAGTCATCAACATGTCACCCCGCAGGTGGGCTTCTGTGAGGTAACTCCTCCTTAGCCTTGAAGTAGGGGGCCATGGTGGGGTGATTCCCATGAATGAAATACAGTAGTGGATGCGTATGAGTTATTCAAGAATAGGAAGTGTCGTAGAGGAGGTGGAGTGGTGGTGCGTGCAAGGAAAGGGCTTAACTGTCAGGAAATACTGGAAGTAGCAACTAGGGGGGTGCGCTTCGGGTTTCCCAAAGTGAGAAACCTGAATGTTTTTTGGGTGAACACCCCCCAGTGGAAAGTGCCCGGGTCAAGACAAGGAGGGAAGGACGAACAGTATTGTAATTGGGGTCTATTACAGACCGCCTGTCCAAGGATATGAGGTAGATTCTGCCCTCCATGAGCAGTTTAGTAGGGTATCCAAGAAACACAACCTTGTAGTTATGGGAGACTTCAATTTGCCTGATGTGTGTTGGGAGACCTACTCTGCTACATGTCCAAGCTCACACAACTTCCTGACCTGCCTGGCTGACAACTTCCTTTCTCAAATGGTGGAGGAAGCAATGAGGAGCTCAGCCATACTGGACTTGATATTAACCAACAAGAAAGTGTTGGATGATGGGATAACCTTAGGGAGAAATTATCACATCCTCTTAAAATTCCTTTCACTGTGGGGTATCAAGGGAGTTTGTAGTCAAACGCACATGTTAGATTTTAGTAGGGCAAACTTTAATGAACTTAGAGATATGATGAGTTATTCCATGGAGAGAAAGGCTGGAAGGGAAAGGAGCAAGTGAAGGATGGGTTCTCCTAAAAGAAGAGCTCTTTCAGGCACAAGCTATCACCATTCCAGCAAGACGGAAATGCGGCAGAGGATCTAAGAAGCCGATGTGGATGAATGGAGGCCTCTGTAATGAGATAAGGAGAAAAAAAGAGATGTTAAAGAAATAGAGAGAAGGAATTGCATCCAAAGAGGAGAATCTAGGGAAAGCTAGGCACTGTAGGGCTGCTGTCAGAGAGACCGAAGCTCAGGATAAGCTGAGACAACAGAAGGACATTCTTCAGATATGTGAGAGAAGCAAGTGGAAAGTAAAAGAGTCAACGCCCCCATTGCTAGGTGGAAATGGAGAAACTCTGACAGAGAACAGAGAGAAGGCAGAAAGGCTCTATGAATGATTTAAACCTCCCCATTAGATCCATCCACCACCCTGTTTCAGTTGTCTCAATTGTTAATTATACTGGTGCTGCCTATGTTCCATCCAGCGAAGCTAAACAAATAGGCCAGTAGTGATTGTCGCCATCTTGGAAATTATTTATTATTATAACTGATTTAAGATTTTTATAACGTAATAATTATTTTATGGATAATGGTATGTAATTTATGTTTATTGTGTTTTAAATGATGTGATCTGCCTTGAGCCTGTTTGTGGGAAGGGTGGAATAGAAGTCCAATAAAATAAATTAAAAAATTAATATCTGCTTTGCCTCAGTTTTCTCCCTGAAGGAGAGAACATGTCCGCCTAGAGATGGTAGCAGGCAAGGCACAGCTTCAGGGCTGCCGGCTGACATGGGCAGAGAATTTCTAAGTAAACTTCTCTCTCTGACAGGCAAAACACCAATTAGATCTCATGCAACTACGTGGTCCAGTCACATGCTCATTTTATTAAAAAGGGAAATAAGAAAATGGTGCAGTTTGGGTTTTTTTTTAGGAAGCTCTCAGATTCCATATACCAGAACATATTCGATAATCCCTGGGAACAGTTCAGTCATGCACATTTTTTACCTCTCTTAAGGAGCAAGAAATTCTTTCCACTACAGGCGTATTTTTCCACAGTCTTCATTTTCCTTCTGTCATTGTTCCAATATTGATCCAGTATTACAATTTGGAGCTATAAACACCATTCACTTCTCAAGAGCTACCTGAATTATTACTACAAACCAGTCCAGTAACCCTACTGAAGACACTGTGAGGGTGGGGGAGTTTTTTTTTTTTTTTTTTAGTCCCCCTCAGTTTTGTCTCCTATTCCATTTCAACACAATTCAGGATAAGGAAATTATTTAATCCAGAGAATAAAAAATCCCAAACTCTCCTGTGCAAACAGGTCTTAAGAAGTTAAGAAGTTAGTCACCCTGAGATCTGCAGCTAGTGTGGTCAGTCAGAGCCAAACTACAAGTGACGTCTTACACAGGTTGGACACTAGTCGGCTTCCCTCAAGTTTTGATGGGAAATGTAGGCGTCCTGGTCTTGCAGCTGTAATGGAGAGCCAAGCTGTAAAACCAGGACACCTACATTTCCCATCAAAACTTGAGGGAAGCTGACAAGTGTCCAACCTGTGTAAGGCGTCACTTGTAGTTTGGCTCTCAGAAACCAGCCCAGCTTCCTGTAGTCTGCCAGACACAGGCCTTGCAGGCTTCAGGTTTTGAGGCATTCTTGGGCAAGTCAACCTCTGTCCCCAAGAAGGCCCGACTTCCTCACTTGCCTGAGTGCTGTGTGGGATCCACTGTACCTCCTCCTCACTACCATTATTGTTTGTGTGGCCCTCTGGACACAAGGCAAGCAGACAGGGGCTCCAGGGACTGACAGGGGGCTTCCCACCACTGTGCAGACCTCAACTGGTGCTCCAGAATGCTTCCCCCAATGTTGCACACTCTGCAGGCACACTGGCTCTTTGCCACCCTGATGGTTGCAAAAAATAAACCTAAGGAACTGGGAAAAGCTGACCCCCAAATAGAAAGTCTTTAGACCTGACAAGGGTAGCATAGCGTGTGAACAAGATCTTGGGATACGGGTGGGTGGGACCACCCTGAAGCAACATGGAGTGATTCCGCACACGTTGGATAATGCACTTCCAATCCTCTTTATAGATCATTTGGAATGGATTTTTTTGTGTGCAGAACAAAAAATCCACCTCAAACGATTGATAATGTGCATTGAAAGTGCATTATCCAACGTGTGCGGAATCAGCCATGAATGAAAGATGGAGAGAGGACATGCGTAAGAGGGGCCTTGCTGGAGCAGACCAGTGGTCCATCTAGTCCAACATCCGGCCGCCAGCCATGGTGACTAAAGGGAGCCTCCGTATGGACTGACAGGAAACCTCTGAATACCCATCCTGGGAAGAAGTAGCGGGGAAAGAGCCTCAGTCTTTATGCCATGTTTGTTTGGCACTCCACCCACTACTGGCGGGCCACTGTGTGAAACAGGATGTCAGATGAGATGGACCAGCGGTCTGATCCTGCATGCTGTACTTATGATGGTGCCTCTTGGCACTGAGATTCAGAGGTTGAGCAAGATTTGGGTGCAGTCGCACTTGAAAGACCAACAAGATTTCCAGGGGATGAGCTTTGGAGAGCTGGAGCTAGAGGTTCCCTTTCATCCCCATGGCTTTTCAAGCCATCTCTGCTTGTAGCCAAAGAGGCCCAGGCAACACCTTCAACAGGTGGCCCCGGTTAAATCGGCCTAGTGGTTAATTCTGAAAAAGAGAGAGATGTCAACCACCACTCAAACTCCATTAAAAGCCATACCCTCTAATCTGGAAATTACACTCTCAACATTCCAGCTATGTTTGGGATGGTTGCAGCTCCTCTTATGATAAGGGTAATTAACTCTGCACATGCTCAAAGGCACTCTTGTTACTCCACATGTTCAAGAGGTGACCTCTGGAAGTGGTCACAGGCTCTAAGGACTGAGCTTGTCAGTTCTGGGCCTGAACCTGAACACATAAGTGCTGTTCCTTTTGTCTTAGATCTCACATTATTACTTTATTTCAGAAAAAAGGTATGGGAACTCCACACAGCAAAAAAATCCACCATTTTTGGAAAACTAGTGTGTTAAGGAAATATTCTGTCCTTGTAAAGAATCCAGTAACACCTTTAAGACGAACCAACTTTACTGTAGCATAAGTTTTCGAGAACCACAGTTCTCTTCCTTGGTTCTCGAAAGCTTATGCTACAGTAAAGTTGGTTATTCTTAAAGGTGCCACTGGACTCTTGGCTATTTTGCTACTACAGACTAACATGGCTAACTCCTCTGATTCTATCCTTGTTGTCTCTTTGTGCATTTTTGCTGTTGAGGAATAAATTGTTATAGTCAGATCAGCATTCATTCTTGCAATGCCTTTACTTCAATCCTAAAACTCCAAGGAAGGCTGTGCCATGTGGCTTTTCTCACAGCGTCAACCGGCTCCAACATTTTAGATCCAAAAACAGCCACATTCCAAGCTTGCAGAAGAAAGGAGCATTCCATAATCTCACTCTACATATTTTAAAATTCCTCGGCTTTGCTACCCAGAACTGAAGTTCTCTCTCCATACAAAAACAGGATGCAGACCTCCCCAACCCCTTTCTAAAACACAGCAATAACACATTCCCCACCTGAACGACTTGTCTTAACAGCTGAGAATTCCACCATCCGTCTTACACAGTATGAAGTACTATTTCCCTTTATTGACTGAAGTGATACCAAATGGATATCACAAACTGACAACCACCATTAAAGTAACGTTCGCTTACCACAAAACAAAATACCCTCATCAAAGAGACGGTCTTCCCAAGATAAAACCACCATAATCCTACTGTTAGCCTCAAAGCACCCAAGGCGCTTATGGCATGCAGGGGAAACCAGACGATCGATGGGAGTGCAAATATTAGACTAATGAACCACCTTGTTTGTTTTATGCTGCAAGAGACTACAGCTCTCTGCAGCTCTCCAGCCTTTAAAATGACTGGACTGAATTGATTTGGTCAGTGCAGCAATTTGCGCACCAATGCATAGACATGCATACATTCACAAACGTAGCTAGAATCACGAATGGCCACCCAGTCACGTAAACCCCAGTAATAAGGGAGAAATGCAAAGCTCTGGCAGCCTGTCCCATTTACAACCATGTCTACATTGTAAACTGATTGTGGTGCTATCTCAGTTCCACTGTCATGGCTACCCGCCCTGAGAATTGTAGTCTGGGAATTGTAGTCTGCCAAAGGTGCTGAGAATCCCATAGATTCCTAGCATCTTTCACAGAACTGCAGTATACAGGACTTTCAAAAAAGGCATGGTTAAACCAGTTTCAGCCTGATATTCTCCCTTTCTAACCCTTTTTGTTCAACTTCCTGCACTATTTTGGCCATTTGTGCATGCTAGGTTTTCCAAGCTAAAATTCATTTTAAAGCTCTACCTCTATCCAATGTTTTAATTACTCTCTTGATTTTCCTCCCATGGAATTCAAGGATTAACTAGTCACCTTATCGTAAATCTGTATTTATTTCAAAGTAATCACAGAATGGACACACAGCAAGATTCCATTCCATATGGGATTTTTTTTTTAAATCCATTTTTTAGAAACCTCACACTGCACCACCATATTCCTTCAAATGATTTACCTATCCTTTGGATTTTTGAATAGCATTTAGTTATTGCTATGTATATTTTTATAGTCTGAATTCTTAAATAGATTTTAAAAAGATTTTAATCTATGCCAGAGATACAGGTAAGTTATTCTCTCTGCTTTTTCTACCATGACCCTGCTCCCAAACTCCTACAAATATCTGTAACTTCTGGATACTGCTTATATTTCAAATGTGAGAAGAACTGGGAATCTAGCCTGCTTGTGCTTGTCAGCCCTGATAATATCTATTTATTTACATCATTCATAGCCTGCCTTTCTCCTGAAACTCAAAATGGATTACAAATAATCAGGACGCCCTTTCATCCATCCAAAAATGCAATTGGGAGAACAGGTATCCTGCACACAGAGATATTTAATAACAAAAATAAAAACGTTAAATTTATATACTGCCCTTGAGGACAACTTAACTCCACTCAAAGCAGTTTACAAAGTATGCCATTATTATCTCAACAACAACAATCACCCTGTGAGGTGGGTGTGGCTGAAAGAGCTCGGAAAGAGCTGTGACTGACCCAAGGTCACCCAGCCGGCTTCAAGTGGATGAGTGGGGAATCAAACCCAGCTCTCCAGATTAGAGTCCTACCGCTCTTAACCACTACACCAAACTGGCTTTCCATGGTGGCTTTCAGGTTCAATTCAAGAAACTGGATTTAACCCACAAAGCTCTATGCAACTTTGGACCTACACACTTTAGAGATGCAGAGGAGTTAGCCGTGTTAGTCTGTAGTAGCAAAATCAAAAAGAGTCCAGTAGCACCTTTAAGACTAACCAACTTTATTGTAGCATAAGCTTTCGAGAATCACAGTTCTCTTCGTCAGATGACGAAGAGAACTGTGATTCTCGAAAGTTTATGCTACAATAAAGTTGGTTAGTCTTAAAGGTGCTACTGGACTCCTTTTGATTACACTTTAGAGAGCCTCTCTCCCTGTATCAGACCTCCCTTTCCCACCCTCTTTGTACATCAACAGAGGTCAGGAAGGCTCTCAACACTCGTATCATCCTCAGAATGCGTAGAACTAAAATGTTCAGGAGGGCATATTTATATAAGGATCAGGCCTGGGAGCATAGCCTGTTTGGGTCCGATTTTTATCAAATCAGCCCCACGCAGGGGCCCTCACTTCCTTGTCGCACTGGGAATGACATTATTCCTGGTGTGACAAGAAATGTGCACGTGCAGGTAAGTTTCCTCTGCATTCCCGCCCCTCTCCCCCCCCCCCCCCCGATCCTTACGTTCCCTGGTTTGGGCTCCAGAGGAACTGGCAACTCTAAATCCCCCTGAGTTTTATCCAGTTTAGATTGAAAACCAGGAAGGTTCAGAATCCAAGAAAAGGCTGTGGTGGGGGTTACTTCTATTCAGGGCTTTTTTTCTGGGAAAAGAGGTGGTGGAACTCAGTGGGTTGCCCTTGGAGAAAATCATCACATGGCTGGTGGCCCCGCCCCATGATCTCCAGACAGAGGGGAGTTGAGATTGCCCTCTGCACCACTGAGCGGCACGGAGGGCCATCTAAGCTCCCCTCTGTCTGGAGATCAGGGGGCGGGGCCACCAGCCATATGACCATTTTGAAGAGGTTCCGGAACTCCGTTCCACCATGTTCCTGCAGAAAAAAAGCCCTGCTTCTATTGAAACCAATGGGAAATAATAATGAAACAGAATTATGAAAATGAAACAATGATGAAAGAAACAATAATGAAACAAAACCCTATGAAACTACCAATATCAAGAGAATCCTTTGGAGAAATACTAATAAAAATGAAAGAAACTCCCATGAGAAAGGTGGGCAATAAATGAACTAAACAGATAAATGAAAACTCAAACTCTGTTTCAGTGATCGTCTTTCTATGCAATATGCACATCTGATGCTAGGTGGATAGCCATGCAGTAGAAAGGCAGTTCAGTAGCACTTTAGAGACCAACAAGTTTTTCATAGTGTAAGCTTTTGAGAGTCAGAGCTCCCGTCTTCAGTCTTTCAGGTGCTACTGGAATAAAATTCTGCAGTTGCTAGAATCTGGGCTTTTTACAGCCATGGCTCAGGAACTTTTTTCTAAAGCCGAGGGATCTCTTCCTTCTTGCTTGATTGGAAATAACTCATTGCAAAAATTAAAATAAATAGGATCGCTGTACTTATTTTGGAACCCTGCTCCGGCTGTGCCCTAATGCTCAAGTGGTCATCACACCTTCGAAAATCACAACAACACACAACTAGCACAGGAACAACAACCCCCAAGAATAGTTCAAATATATTAGGTTCTTCTCTCACAAACCCTTTAAGAAGAGGCAGGGCTTTTTTTCAGCTGGAATGCAGTGGAACGGAGTTCCGGCACCTCTTGAAAATGGTCACGTGGCTGGTGGCGTGGAAGGCAATCTAAACTCCCCTCTGTCTGGAGATCAGGGGGCGGGGCCACCGGTCATGTGACCATTTTCACCAAGGGCGATTTAAACTTTAAAAAACTCCCCCCTTGTTCCAGCTGACCCAGTGATGTCATTGTGCAGTCCTGAGTTCCACCACCTCTTTTCCCAGAAAAAAAGCCCTGAGAAGAGGTATTACAGGCTGCAAATTATCACATAAGGAGCTCAGAGCAGGTAGCGTACATGGTTCGGCACTCCCCCTCATATCCTCCCAACAACCCTGCAAAGTAGGCTAGGTTGGCCAGAAATCCAAACCCTTGGTCTCAAGAAAGAGCCACGCCATCCTGTATCATTCCATTCTGGAAATAACTCACAAACGGTCCACTCCCAGCCACATGGCAGGCTCCTGAGAAGATGGCTGCTAGCAGCTCCGTGGTCAGCTGCTATGCATTGTAAAAAGATGCACAGAGTTAAAAAAGAAGCTCTCCTTGCTCTTCCGATTCCTTGCTCTTCTGATGTGCTGTTTCCATAGGAACCAGGGCCTGGGAGGGGAAGAGACATCCGTTTCCCCCACAAACACACACTTTGATGCAGGCACAAAGTCTGAATCACTTGGGGAATTAATTCCAACCTGCATAATCACACCAAAAAGCACACGCAGGATCTTGGCCTCACCATTTGTAGTGGGTGCTAAACTCAAGCTCCTGCCAAAGGGCAGGGAAAAGCAAAAGCCAGGCTAGAAGCAAGCTGGGTCGTGTCCAGCCTCTCGCTCCCAGGAAACCCAGCTGCGGAGTCCCCTTTATGCAAGGCAAAAGCCTAGAACGGCTCTTTTTACAGGAGAAAAGTTGCAATCAGCTGTATTGGCCGAAGCAAGCAAAGCAACCATAACAAAATCCAAGCAAATCTTTTTTTATGAGGGCTAACTAAAAACGATACAAGACATCGTGCAGGCTTTCGGGCTCACCAGATCTCTTCATTAGGTCAGATGTTGCAAAATAAATCTCTACTATTAACTTCTTCTCAGGATGCAAGAACAGTTGCAAGTTACACAACAATTCAAATCAACAACCCAACGTAGCATCTCTATCAAATGCTGGCAGAAGCAGGTGTGAAGTTTATGACCTGAAAAAGATACCTTTTTTCCTCCCCTCAATTTTTAAAAAATCTGCCCTAATGAAGAGTTCGGGTGAGCTTGAAAACGTGCTCATTTTCTGTTTGATTTTGGTTGACCCTAATAAAAAAGTATTCTACGGATTTGGGTTTTTTATTTACTCATTATAGGAACCAGGGAATAAAACACAACCTGGTGGGCACTGAAGTGGTTAAAGGTTATTTAGTTTGGCCAATTCACCTGGAGCAAAGTTCTTACATCAGGCTAGCTAGACCAATATGCACAAGGTAGCCGCTGCCAGGCCACAGACCACTCAGTGCCTGCTGGTACCCAGGGCTTTTTTTCCGCGGGAACACAGTGGAACGGAGTTCCAGCACCTCTTTAAAATGGTCACATGGCCGGTGGCCCCGCCCCCTGATCTCCAGACAGAGGGGAGTTTAGATTGCCCTCTGCGAGGGCAATCTAAACTCCCCTCTGTCTGGAGATCAGGGGACGGGGCCACCGGCCATGTGACCATTTTTGCCAAGGGCAATTTAAACTTTGAAAAACTCCCCCCTTGTTCCAGCTAACCAAAGTGACATCATTGTGTGGTCTTGAGTTCCACCACTGAGTTCCACCACCTCTTTTCCCAGAAAAAAAGCCCTGCTGGTACCAAAGAACTTTTGGCAAAGAATGCTGGAAAGGGAGGCACTTAGGTGGACTCCAACAATGCACCTGTAATGTTCTTAAACAAAAGTGCACGCTCAAGTTCACTTACTCACTAGTTCAGCCTTAACTGTTAAGATATTCTCAGTACACACTCCTGTTTGGTACATTCAAAAAACACATCACTGGACCACAATGAACAAAAATTATAATAAACTGCATACGCCTGAAGACAGCACTGGCCCACCAGCACAACTGAAGAGAATAATTATGTATTCAGTAGATCAGAATTCTATGCCACAATTTCCTCAGTCTGGCAGTGAAGCACATTGTAAATTTGCAAAACCAGTAACAATAAAATAATAACTGCACTTATATACCACTCTTCTATAATGGATTCGTGCTCCACTCTGAGTAGTGAACAAAGTCAGAATTATTATTATCCCCACAATACAGCGGGGGAGCGGGGGCTGAGAGGAGGGGCTTACCCAAGGCCACCTATTGAGCTCATGGCAGTAGTGGGAGTTGAACCACCAGAGTGTTTATTCACAGGAGAGCCTAGGATTTTTAATGCAATATATTTTTAAATTTCACTAAAAATTTGTTGGAAAAGCCATCTTTTTCGATAGCGATCAGCTGCATGAGAAGTCCAACCTGAGCTACAGGGTACAATGTTTTAAATCTTAATTTCTAATTTGAGATTTCTCTATGACTGAAACCTGGGTTATAGTCACACCGCTGGATCTCTCTGATGTTGCAGGTGACTACTTAGCAATGAGGAAAAAGAAATTCTGCACATGCTCAGAAACCCAAGACCCAGGAGAGAAAGCCAGGAGAGAAATGGGGATGAAGAGAATACACCAGTGAAAATCCAACTGGCATCCACTTTCAACCCATCTGCTTGGGCCCAACCCAGCGGGGAGTCCTCCTGCTTAAACCTCATTGAAAGGAGTTCCGGGGTTTTAACCTACCTATGGATTAGATCTGTCAGTCTCTCACTCTGCTGTTCCTACTAGCACCCCAAACATGACGTCACCCCAGTCCATGCAGAAGAATCTCTTGGCAGGCTTGGGCTGCCCCAAAGCAACAGGGCCTGTCGAGGTAAGTAGCCTCCAGCTTCAACAGAACAACTACAGAAAAACCACAGAGGTGAAGCAAAAAGAAGTGAAGCCTAGCATTGGAACAGCATGAACGACAGCCTGCGGAAACTCCTTCCGTGAGACCTTTCAAAACACCTACAGTTAGGAAAGGAAGTACACTCCTGTCTGGGAAATTTTCAACCACTTGGTACACTTTACGCATAAGATCACTTGAACAGAAAGAACATTAGGTTCTCGGGTGGTTTTTTTTTTTGTAAACTACTTCAAACATCTGTGTGGTCACAATAATCTGACACAGAGATGTTGGTTTCCCTGATTCTGCCTCAGACTTCCTGAACAGTCTTGAGCAAGACGCTAAGATGTACACAAAAAAGAAGCGAGGACAAGATTTAAGCACTCACTTCCCCTCTGGGTAGCTGACTCCTTACGGAAAGTATAGCCTCTTGCTGTGTGTGCGCGCGCATGAGATACCACACACAGAAATTGGATCAGTCAGTCTCACAGACCCGATTAAGCTCTCTGTGAGAGTGCAACACCCAAAGCATAAACAGTTGCAAAATCCCAACACCAGGCAAGAGAAAGGCTAAAAATCTGGAAGGCAGTTGTAGAGACCACGCTATCAGTACATCCTGGTGAGCAGCAGACAGACAAAGGAAGAAGCAGGTTGGCATCCAGACTGTCAGTTCAGAGCAATAGAATATTTAGCCATTTGCGCCTGAACTTGGCCTGCCAGAGCAGCTCAGTTTCCCTGCGCGCGCACGTGTGCGCTCTCTCAACAGTTGACACTAGGCTGTAGACAGAACATGGTTATTAAAAGTGGTAAGATGGGCCATTGTTTTTCCTGACAAAATTACTGACCCAACAAGTTTTGGGAGCAGCACAACACCCTGTAAAATAGGTGTGCCACAGGCAGCAGTGTCCTGATCACAACAGCTTTCTCAAAAAGCTCCCAAATCTCCATACTCCCCGTTTCAAGCCTTACTATTATTTCATGTCTATTTAGAGCCAGTAACGTGCTAAACAGAGGGCTGTGTAAGCTCAGACCCCCACACACAGAGACAAAATTCTGCACCAAGAAGGACTGGATTCTGCAATTTTCCATACAAATTAACGTCAATTTGCTCATTTTGAATAACGCACCCTGCAGCAATGTGGAAGGAGCGATGGGAGTGCAGCCTCCCTTCCTGAGCACCAGAGATCCTGGCCCTCCAAACCAGACACAGAGTAAAATGTTTTGGCAGCTCAGGTCCAAAATGGAACCTTCCATGCTGACAGAAAAAATACTATCCTTTCAAGATACCGCAAAAATCCTCTTTGACTGGAGTTCAGATTCCCATACTGCCACAAAGCTTGCTGAGTAATCTTGGTCCAGCAATACTCCCTTGGCCTCGCCCACCTCACAGGGTTGTTATGAGAATAAAAACAGCAGAGTCACTTCTTCCACTCTTAGCTCCTTGGAGATGAGGTGGGATAAAAATGTACTAAAGAGATACATGGTTGTGGGATGCATCTCAAAGGAAGGAGGTCTGTTTCATTGTGAGAAGTCACCCATGCAGGCAGCAAAGTCCTTCACTGGTCCCAAGCGACCCTCCCATCAGATGCGTAAACCCAGGGCTCATTTCGAGGGGGGACGTGCAGGAACGCAGTTCCGTCAGTTCCCCAAAGAGGTCACATGTCAGGTGGCCCCGCCCACCTGGCTCTTGGCCAGTTTGAGCCCATTTCGTCCTGGATTGGGGCCGAAACGGCTCGGATAGGGCCTCTGATGGGTGGTGGATCACTCTCCTGCTCAGCAGCAGCCTGATCCTAACCATTTTGGGCCCCTTTTTGGCCATTTTCAGCCCCCTTTTGCCATTTTGGGCCCAATTTCGGCCCTGAATGGCCAAGATTGGGTCCAAAACAGCCAGGATAGGTGATGTCAGGGGGTGTGGCATATGCAAAGCAGTTATGCTAATGACACACTTCTGGTGATGGCAAGGGGCATGGCATATGCTAATGAGTTATGCTAATGAGTTCTTCCAGCTCTTTTTCTATGAAATGACCCCTGCATAAACCAACAACAACAAAATAGAACTGAGCACAACTGAAGCATCCTGTATCTCTGGACTGTAGGGATGGGAAACCCTATGAACAACCCATCGGGAAGATATCTAAAGGAAGAAGAAAAGAAAGAAAGCACGTGGCCGAAAGTCCAGGGAGGCTGGGATACGAGATCTGCACTATATTGTGCAGAAGGCCCATGAGTATGAAGGATTAGAAAGTCTTCTGCAGAATCCGTGTAGGAGGAGTCTGCAAAGAAGGAAGGAAGGAAGGTAGATTAAATTACTTATCAAAGTAATAACAACAACTCTCCACCTTATCTAGCTCAGCAGGCAGGGCGCAAACCACTTCAGCACAATACTACTTTGTATTTATGCATAGTTTCCCCAAAGTGTATCAGTCGTCCTTATGAAAACCCTTTGATGTAGGCAGTGGAGAGTCTGCAGGAGGAAGATCGTGGCTGAATTGAGACTGGGAAGGAGAATCTCCCAACTAGCAGATCGTGCAGTGAAAAGCCGGGGAATGCAAAACCGAGGCAATCAACAGCTTCTCTCTGTTCACCAGCCATGGTATGACTCATGTCGCCGCATTATGTGGCAGAAGAATAATGTGAACAAATCCAGAAAGGAAGAAAGAAAAGTTCACTAAAATGTGCTATTACTTTGATTCTGTGTGTCAAGAAAATACAAAGCTGAGCTTGCAAATGGATAGAGATCACCCACTGTCACTCCAAGTTCAATATCTGGGGCACAGCAGAGAAATCTCTATGGAGCAAGAAGACAGGGATTAAAGAGACCCACCAGAATGAATGCAAGAAGCCACTGCAATGTAGTGGTTACAACATCAGGCCAAGATCTGGGAGACCTGTGTTTAAATCCCCCCTCTGCCATGAAGCTTGGGCCTGTCACTTTCTCTCTGGGGATCCAGTATACGTCACCCAGAGCTCCTTAGAGTGAGGGTCGGATAAAAGTATGATTGACAGAAAGAGCCACACACCACAATACATACTTCTGCCTTGGTGCTTCCTTACATGTGCAAAGCAAGGCAAAATTCCAAGCTGATGCTGGAACTTAATACACCAGGCTTCTAAACAAAAACAGCTGTTCACCTATGGCGAGTAAGACTTGCCTGCAGGCAACCAGGCACAGAAGAAGGGGCAATTCGGTCATTGACTTGACTGGGAAATCTCCCGGTGGGTCTCTGCTACTGAGGGCCGGTAGAGGGGGAAGCTCTGTTGTTTCACAGATCTGTCCGGCAAACAGCAGCACAGGGCAAATACTTGTTTTGCTAAACAGTGCTTTGCTGATGTCAGTCAATTTTCTTGTTTATCATGGCTGGAACCTCTGACCTTCCTCATCATCCATTATTACACAAAGAATCGCAGCTAAAAGATTTACAACAGAATTCACACCAAGCCTTTTTCTGCTTCCAGCTCCTTTGTGCCCACCTCTTCTGTATTTTTCCTTCTAAAAATGTAGAAAATGACTTCCTGTTAAGAGTATCTTCAGAATTGAGCCTTGGCTCACAAAAAGGCAGGAATAAATGTCTTTAAGATGCCACTGGACTTCCATTGCATTTTGCTACAGTAGACTAACACATTCCTGACATGGATGGTCCAGGTGGTGCAATCTTGTCAGATCTTTGAAGCTAAGTGGGGTTGGGCCTGGTCAGAATTTGGATGGGAGACCACCAAGGAAAGCCAGAGTTGATAGGCAGAGGCACACAATGACAAACCACCTCTAAACATTTCTTGCCATAAGTTGGTTGCAATATTAAGACATCACCCAAAAAAAGACACCAAAGCTGCCCCTCTGGGGTTAGTCCTGCCAAAACTTCAACTGCGGACAGAGGTGAATCCAGAAGCTTAGAGAGCACAGGGCCTCCCGCCTTGTTCTCAGGATTTTCTGCAGCTAACGTTCAGAGCTACAGCAAGTTTAGCCCAGCAAATTTATTTCTTTTGCTGCTTCTATCTCCTTCTGTTCCTTCCACAGTTCTTACGTCCCATTCTCGTTTCCTGGCACTGTTAATTAATGTTTCTTTATTTCTGAGGAATTAAAAATTATTTATTTGCTTCATTTATACAGCACCTCCCTTAATTGGGGACCCAAACTAGCTTATATCATCCTCTTCTCATCCATATTATCCTACCAATAACCCAGTGAGCTTCCACGGCAGAGTGCATAGTCAAACCAGGTTCTCCCAGATCCTAGTGTGACGTTCTAACCAACACACCATAATGACAACACCCTCCAATTCCTGCCATTTTTGATTGCCAATCTGTTTCTGCAAAGAACCACGTGTCAACAGGAGGAGAGTCCTTCCCTCTTTCTCCTCTCCATATCAGGCTGCCATAAATGACAACTGAGGATATGTGAACATGTGAAACTGCTTTACACTGTGTGAGACCACAGGTCCACCTATCACAGTAGATGGTGTTCTCATTGACATCAGCTCTTCGGGTTCTCAAGAGAACAACATGCATTAGGAACAACCAGGGCTTTTTTTCAGCGGGAACACGGTGGAATGGAGTTCCGGCACCTCTTGAAAATGGTCACATGACCGGTGGCCTCGCCCCCTGATCTCCAGACAGAGGGGAGTTGAGATTGCCCTCCGCGCTGGCGCGGAGGGCAATCTAAACTCCCCTCTGTCTGGAGATCAGGGGGCGAGGCCACCGGCCATGTGATCATTTTCGCCGAGGGCGATTTAAACTTTAAACAACTCCCCCCTTGTTCCAGCTGACCCAAAGTGACGTCATTGTGCAGTCCTGAGTTCCACCACTGAGTTCCACCATCTCTTTTCCCAGAAAAAGCCCTGATTAGGAACAACTATAAAACGTTACCCAGGCTTCTGAGTTCTTCTGATAATTCCACATAATGATAGTACAAAGCTTTTGTTGTTGTTGCTTCAGACTGAGACAGCAACCTGCCATCTCAGGCAAAGGTTGTTCACAGCTCTCCTAACAGAGATCCTTTCAACTCCAGACGACAGGGATTTGAAACTGGGGGCTTCTGAATACAAAACATGTGTTTGGTCTCTGAGCTACAGCCCCATCCTAAGTGTGGGCAGGCTGCTAAAAAGATTTAGAGGGCTAGGGGCTTTTCCATACACTCTCATTTTCTTAGTAGTCAATCCCCAAGCATTAGAATCAGCTTGGGTACGGTTCTTCCAAACATCTGCTCTCCCTTCACGTTTAGAGTTCTGGAATCAGGTTATTCTGTTCTGCGTGTACCTTAAATTATCAGGATTTTCAAGGGGGGGTGCTGTTGACATTGGTGTCATCATAGTACCCGTTTTTATTTTTCGTGCACACTTATAATGTTATAGCAATATAAAGACTGATTTTTTTAAAAGAATGAAAACAAACACATGAGGAAGTATTGTCGAAGGCTTTCACGGCCGGAGAACGATGGTTGTTGGGGGTTTTCCGGGCTGTATTGCCGTGGTCTTGGCATTGTAGTTCCTGACGTTTCGCCAGCAGCTGTGGCTGGCATCTTCAGAGGTGTAGCACCAAAAGACAGAGGTCTCTGAGAGATCTCTGTCTTTTGGTGCTACACCTCTGAAGATGCCAGCCACAGCTGCTGGCGAAACGTCAGGAACTACAATGCCAAGACCACGGCAATACAGCCCGGAAAACCCCCAACAACCACATGAGGAAGTCTTTGCTTGAGGAAGACTAAAAGGGGAACAGCTCTACCACCCATACCTACGTTGCACCTCACAGTCCAAACTGGAAAGCCCTGCCCAGACTGACCCAGAGCTAGGAGGCGGACGCCGGCACCACCAGGGCAAACTAAACTTCTGTCAGGATGAACCCAGAGCAGGAGCGGCTACATGCTTTTCAAACCACGCTTCTTTTTCTAGTGCCAGAAGTGGACCCCCTCTCCTCCTGGACTCCCAGGGCCTCTGCAATATTTTAAAATTGTAATTTTCATAGCATTGTATTGACCTACCATTGTAACAATATATGCAGCAGATTCTCTGAATTCCCAGATTTCATTAAAACAGTACGTCCCTAGCCCCTTCCCTCGCAGAGATATAAGGAAAGAGGAATATCTCCACACTGGACTGACTTTTTTAAAAAAATGAAAGCTGGGAATTAAGAGAATCAGCTGCAAGTATTGTAACAACAGACAACTGCAATAATGCCATAAATTGAAAACAAAACCAGGAGGGAGGGCAAGGAAGGGGAGAGCAAGTGGTTCAACGATGATGCACGTCGAATCATCCAAAAGTGGGTTAGAGGTGGGTGGGAGTGGGCAGGACAAAGAAAACCGACAGAAAAATGGATTCAAAATCAGTTTCTGGAAAAATATTGGGGTAAAAGTGGTCTCCAAAGAACTGGAAATTAACCAGGGAAAACCAAAGACCCTGAAGTGAAAACTAAAGGCAAAAAATGAGTGCAGAAATCAGGGGATGAATTAAAGAAGTATGGGGCCATAACGGATAGAAAATAACGGTGCAGAAATGCCCTAGAAATATTCAGATATGCTTACAAAGAGAGACAGAGTGGACATCCCAAACCCTTAATCCACACACACACACACACACAGCAAATCTGGTACAGAGGCAGCCACTTCTAGAAAAGTAGCTACTGCTAGGGGCTGGCACTTAAAAATAATTTAGTTTGAGCAGAACTTTATAAAGGAGACGTAACAGTAACTAAATAGTAAAGAGTCCAGTAGCACCTTTAAGATTAACCAACTTTACTGTAGCATAAGCTTTCGAGAACCGCAGCTCTCTTCGTCAGAGTTGCATCTGATGAAGAGAGCTGTGATTCTCAAAAGCTTATGCTACAATAAAGTTGGTTAGTCTTAAAAGTGCTACTGGACTCTACAATTTTGTGATTACGGACTAACTCGGCTAACTCCTCTGGATCTAACAGTAACTGAGCACAATACGCCATCGAAGTACACAATGAAATCAATACCGAAGTTTGAAACCAAGCCAACACCACATTATCCTGACTGTTATAGTATAATTCTAGATTAATATCATAAAATGTGCATTTGGGGGCTGATTCAAGCACTGCTTTGGAAACAGTTGCCTTTTGTTTGAAAATCAGCACACCGAAATTATATTTGTTCATTCCTTTTAAAACATTTGTATGCTGCCTTTCTACCCAAATAGGATCCCCAAAGCGGTAAACATTAAAACATTAAAAAATTTAAAAACACATTTAAATAAGTATAAGCAATTCAATAACACAAACACACAACTCATAGGACATGGAGGAGGATCAGTAACACTTCTTGGGGGGATGCCAAACAAAACCAAAAAATACTGTCGAAGGCTTTCACGGCTGGAGAACGATGGTTGTTGTGGATTTTCCGGGCTGTATAGCCGTGGTCTTGGCATTGTAGTTCCTGACGTTTCGCCAGCAGCTGTGACTGGCAGCTTCAGAGGTGTAGCACCAAAAGACAGAGATCTCTCAGTGTCACAGTGTGGAAAAGATGAGACTGGCATCTTCAGCTGTGACTGGCATCTTCAGAGGTGTAGCACCGAAAGACAGACATCTCTCAGTGTCAAACAGAGAGATCTCTGCTCTGCTCATTTAAGGACGCTGCTGCATTGTGTGAGCAGGTATGACACTGAGAGATGTCAAACTTGTCGCAAAACTCTCGCGACAAGATGCTCTCTTCCGCGTTTTTTGCACAATATTTCGCAACGTTCCGGGAGCAGGTAAGCAGTGTGAAAAGGGCCGAAGTCAATCCATGCTCCATTCTTGCTCTGGCACAACAAAGCTCTCCAGAGATGGACTCTGCTTAATTGAATGGCCACATTTATATCACAAATCAAGGGTTGAGGTTTCTAGCCCAGAGTTTCATGGGTTCCTTAGAACCTCAGCTTCTTTTTTTAAATAAGCAAGTTTCTAGTCCCTGTCATTGCAGAGGGAATTCTGAAAATGTGCCAGCCCTGCTTGCCAAGAGACAGGCTCTAGGTCCATGATTAGTTCTCTCCTCCAAGCAAGCCTGTGCGCTTCGATGCATGCATGGCACTCCCCATCACTTTGGCGGATGAAGTTGGTGGCCCCACATAGACAACCGCTCTGTATACACACTCCTTTGGTATAGGAGGTATTGCCCCTTCTGCTGGAGACCCTCCTAAATGCAGAAGCTCCATGGAATTGGAGCATATGTCCAAATATTTCATTTTCCATAATGGAAGAATATCATGGCTCGTCCCTCCTTACCCCACAGTGTTGCATATCCAAACAAAATGCAAACGACTAGATGAAAACTTGTCTTCTGTGAATAATTTATTACAGTAGCTTAAGTTCTGGGTTTACTGGTCAGGTCAAATCAAGTAGTCGTTTAAAGAACTGTCAGACCAAAGGCATTACAGTGCCTGTCTATACCCATCTGTATGCTAAATCAGGCCTAATTAAAGTCCAAACCAAAAGAAAACTAGAATACGTTCAGAACAAAAATCCAGACCAAAACCTTACCTTTTGAAAAATCTAATAAGTGCCAAAAGACTATAACAGCAAGAAAAATAATCTTACTAAGGTACGGCCAAAGGGGAGAAGTGGCTGCTTTAATATTGGTTAAATTAAGACAATATATTAAATTGCAGAGAGGTGTTTTGTGGGTGCTGTTTGCATAAAACTGATCCTCATTTGCTCATCTCTGCAACATGTTTAGTTCAAATGATTAATCCTTTAATATGGTTGGCAGGGAGGGGTGAAGTGAACCTGGGACACAGTGCAGAGTCAGAACGTAGTGCAGAGTTTGTTTTTATGCTGTTAAATCTGGCTTTTATCATTACTTAATGTACCGTTTTATCAATGTGTTTTTATCTGTATGTTGTAATCCACCCTGAGCCCATCCATGGAGAAGGCGGACTATAAATTGTTGTTGTTGTTGTTGTTGTTGTTGTTGTTGTTATGGCACAACTAGTGCACCATTACAGTGCAAAGTCTAGGTCTCTGTGAGTCAAAAGGAAGGGGGGAATGCCAGAACAGGATTGATATATTCAGCTATATTTATCTACCGTTAACTCATCTCTGACATTCACTGTGGACTGTCATCTTCAGCAAATGGACATCCCCTTCCCAATTATTCAGATTAGCACCAATCTGGCCCAACATGGGAGATCCTCCCGGCTCATAGTTTTCTACTGATCTTTTGCTCCTCTACTGCCCACAATTGCCTTCATGATCGGCATTCACAGCCCACTTCTTGCGTAAAAGCCAGGCGCCTTTCTCCCGCTAGTCTCAGGGAGCAGCTTTTGTCGCGGACAAAGTTCCAAAAGCAAAGCTGCAGAAATCAACGTTTTCCCCAGCACAGCCGTACACTGCAGGATCAGGATCACTTGCCCGACAGTAACCCACAGCAAAACAGCAAGGCGCATCAGGACTAGAAGAGCAGGCAAACTCGAGGCAAGGATCTGGGTCCAGGCGGCACATTTGAGAAGAGGAAAGTGGATCTACAGACACTTAAAATTCCAGAGCACAGAGGGAAAGCAGCCTGGTGGCCCAGTTCCAAGGGTGGCTCAACCGTGACGAACCCCTCTGCAACTCAAGCACACGGTGCCTTTGGTTAAACACCATGACACATCTTTCACCTCTAGCAACAAAAAAGCCCTCTCTTTATTCCCTCGGAAATAATCTCAATCTTAAAAGCCCTCTTCTCTTACTGTTAAAATATTGATTGTTTCGTCAACACCCTCATGAAATGTTTGTTCTGTTGTGCAAGCAGAGAGTCTTTTGCTCTCGGCAGCAGAATGCTGGCTCTGGGGCCACGGCCCTCTGTTCTCAGCATGCAGCTACCTGCGTGCCTAGGAGCTGGATACATATTCATACGGTGTACGGGAACGGACTGAATCCCATCCAGAACACATGTCCAAATCAACCTACACAATTCCGGAGCGCAAGAGGGCCACAAGTGAGAACCAGGTGTGCTAAGCAATGGTGTTATCAAAGCACAAAGTTTTGAAATAAGTGATGCCCTAAGAGTACAAGGAAGATAGCCGACTTACAATTCCTTCCACTCTAGGATCCTTTGATGCCAACCTCAAACACAGCAGCCTAGATTGCAGGGACTGGGATCTCATTTCAAATGCTCATGGCACTTCTGCTAACTGACCGGTTACAACCTGGGCAGGGCAAACTGAACTTTTGTTTTAGACAAACTGCGGGCAAAGAGCGATGAATTGACCTTACAAAGGCTGTATAAAAACAGATGCATCAGTTGGCTCCACCTGATAAAGGTCTACTGAAATGCAAAGGACCGGCCAGGTTGTGCCAGAGATCCTGCATGCTGCTTCTGGAGATGGCTGGACAAGCAAGGCATCAAAAGGTATTTCCTGGCCACCACTTCATACAGAAAGGTGAACAAACTGACCTTTTACATAAGCAGGGCAAATTGTTTCACGGGACTTTCAAGAAGGGAGGTGGACAAAGGCAGAAGGCCAGACGACAGGACCCATTTCCTGCCCATGGTAGACCCACAGGGCATAGCTCCTTCCCACTTTCCTTCTCTCTTGTTAACACAGAAGCTCCATGGAAGGAGAAGAGCGGTTTCCATACAAAGCTCCTTCTCAGTATGTTCTGATCCGAGTTTCCCCGACTTCTGATTACCCTAAGGTGCAGGGCCTTGTCTGTTGTAGCACCTTCCTTTCTGGAATTCTCTCCTTCAGAGGCCTGCCTTGCTTATTTTTCTTCAGGCTTTCGAAGAACGATCATGACTTTTCCCTTTTAACAGCCTTTGAGGAATGGCCTGTATTGATTTAATTACTGCTTCTTCTTCCTAAGAAATAAGGTATATTCCCCCAAAATCACTGAATCCATTGCTGAGTTCCTCTCCCATGTATGTAAGTTAACGGTAGGAGTTTACAATACTTAGATCTTACTGTGTATCTTTCTACTGTGTTTTTTATTCTATCATGGTTCTTGACCGGCTGAGATTCTATATTACCCTCTTGGTATCTACCTTTCAGGGGTGTTTTTTACCTTGTTTTACTGTATTTTATGCCAATAAAAGGTTTATGATGATGATGAATAAGGTATACTAGGGAAGTTTTAAGATACTTTCATTTTTTAAGTACTGTTATTTTAAATCTCATTTTGTGGTCTACCCTGGAGGTCCCTACATACATACTCACGGGAGCATTTCAGTAAGTAAGTATTCTGCCCTGGTGTCTGATCAACATTTTTCACCTATATGTATAGCAAATTTTTTAAAAGTGATCTTTTCTCAGTTCAGGGAATCTCTTCTCCAAAAAATATACTATGGCAAGGGTCTGAGAGGGTTACTAAAGCAGTAGGTCAGGAAAACAAATGCGACTGATTTTTTTAAAAAATCAAAAAGACCAGAATTGTTAATCTGCCACCTTGGGATAGCTGACAGGCAGGGTGGAAGGCTCTTTTTGGATGGAATACCAAGTGACGGTTTTTAAGTGCCCTACGTGAACTGTCATGCTCAAGAAATGAGGGACACAGGGGTCATTTCGTAGAAAAAGAGCTGGAGGAACTCCTTAGCATAACTCCTTAGCATATGCCACACCCCTTGGCATCACTGGAAGTGTGTCATTAGCATAACTGCTTTGCATATGCCACACCCTGTGACATCACCTATCCTGACTGTTTTGGACCCAATCCTGGACATTCAGGGCTGAAATTGTGCCCAAAATGGCAAACAGGCTGAAAATGGCCAAAAAGGGGCCCAAAATGGTCAGGATCAGGCCGCTACTGAGTGGGAGTGATCCACCACCTGTCAGAGACGCGATCTGGATACTGGCAGTAATGGCTGTACCCGTAATCACTACGCAAAATGCACTGGGAGGGAAAACCCCACGGGTAACTAACAAAACTTATGGTTCACACCAATTATTTAATCAAGTGAAAAATTCTTTAAAGTGCAAGTGCAGAACTGTCGTGTCTTCATGATTTTCGGTTGTACCTGACATAGTCTGTCGTTGTAGTACCTATTGTGATTGTAGAGTTTAATGTATTGTATTGTATATTAAGTGTTGTTTCGTAGTTGGATGAGAATGAATTGTAAAGTATTTATTGAATGGTTATAGTAGCACTTGCACTTGCACTTTAAAGAATTTTTCACTTGATTAAATAATTGGTGTGAACCGTAAGTTTTGTTAGTTACCCGTGGGGTTTTCCCTCCCAGAGACGCGATCTGGGCTGTTTCGGCCCCAATCCAGGCTGAAACGGGCCCAAAATGGCCAAGAGTCAAGTGGGCGGGGCCACCTGACATGGGACCTCTTTGGGGAACTGCTGGAACTGCGTTCCTGCGCGTTCCCCCTCGAAATGAGCCCTGGGCACAGCCATACAACACACAGATTGAGAGGGATCGATACACCACAAAACGGACTTCATAAGCTCACTCAGTATATGAAGACCTGAAACGTAACATCTGGGAGGAAACTTCTCAGCAGGATCTTGCAGCAAGTCTGCAGCATGCTAACACTAGAGACCTGGTGAAATTCCATCTATTAAAGAACAGAAAAGAAACTCCAAATGGTTTAGTACATCCAAATCAACAAACCGCAACAAGGCAAACACAATTTCACCTTTCCTACATTACGAAGGAAGCAAAGTTTAGGATCCCTGTGCACTCCGTGTTTTGAGGTTATGGTTTTCTTTTCTTTTTTTTAATCACCGCAACATCAACTCTGTTCTACTATTCGAAATTTTAAACTCAAAGAGAGAAATGTCTATGCAAGGCTCAAGTCATACAGCGCTGCTGGAGCAAAGTTCGTTTAGGGACACACCCCGACAGTCATCCTTCCCCCGTTCAGGGCTTAAAAATGCCAATGAGCGCTAAAGGGGGAAAGACCACCAAACCTACATGCAGGTGCAGACAGAGGCTGGCTCCTAAGAAAAGAGATGAGGTGCGGGTGGTTTCTAAGAAGAGAAGTCACTTGGCCCAGACTCAGATTCTTTAGTGTTTCATACATCCCAGCCCCAAGCTATGGGGTTAGGCATGAAGTCATGCACTATGACCAGGGCTTTTTTTCAGCTGGAACGCAGTGGAACGGAGTTCCGGCACCTCTTGAAAATGGTCACATGCCTCCGGAGGGCAATCTCAACTCCCCTCTGTCTGGAGATCAGTGGGCGGGGCCACCAGCCATGTGACCATTTTCTCCAAGGGCAACCCACTGAGTTCCACCACCTCTTTTCCCATAAAAAAAGCCCTGACTATTACCAAGACCTTTCACTGTCCCAATGACCAAAACGGCACACTGTACACACTGAATGTGGGACACAATCCGCTTGGAACAGCAGCCATGCAATAATACCATAGTCAAGCAGGGCTCCATCCACTCAGAAGCTTCACCAATATTTTATTTACATTTAGAACCTGCCTCCATGTCCGCTGCTTCGGTAAGGTGGCTGGCCCACATCCTGGTTGTGATGCAATTCCATTTTGCCAGAATTTGGGGAGGGAAAAGAGAACTTCAGGGCACAATGAGTCCCATCAGGGGTTCGGTCTCCCCTCCCCCTCTGCCATTAATGTTCCCCAAGATCAGACACATACAAAGAGCATCTCATCTCGCTTCAAGGTGAGGCCTTTTATCAGGTGTTTGAAATCAGGCCAAGTCCTAGTAAGGCTGGACTCCAACCAAGCTCTGCAATAGAGCTTCCTCAGCACACACCATGCCGGCCCGCTCTTTCAAGGCGGGGTGTGTGTGTGTGACACACACACAGGGTCCCATCTTACAGAAATCAAAGTCAGACATATTTGTGACGCCAATGAATCAAGGTAGTTGGTCAAATGCCAGGGCCTAAGATCTCGTTCAGCACACCCCAACCGCAGGAGGATTCTCTGGACAGTAACAGCCGAAGGATGCCTTTGGGCACTGCCTGCCACAGGGCAAGGGCAGCCACACACCTGGCAATACGCCCAGGCCGGAGAGATGCACCTGCAGACGCAGCACCCTGCCTCCCGCAAGGCCTTCACCTGCCTTCCCGTGTCACGGCAGGGCATCAAACCGGCCAACGGCAGGCCCGGCTTCTCAAGGAACTTGGTCGGTTTTCTCCGGCTTCCTTCCAAGGGGGCAGGGAGGCCAAGAAGCCGGTCCTGCTTCGCCGGCTCGCCAAGGCAGAGGAGGAGGGGATGATGTCATGCCCACGACGGAGGGGGAGCGGGCGGCATCTGCCACATCTCCCGAAAGCGGAGGACGGCCCCGGCCCCCGGCTTTCCGGGAGAGGCTTTTCTAGGGAGGGGGCTGCGGGGAAGACGGCAGGCATGAAGGGGCCGAGGAGCGAGGGCGGCCGAGGGAGCCGTCACGGGGCAGGGAACGGGGGCGCTGGGAGCGCAGGAGGGCGCCTCGGGGTGGCTCCTGGAGGCGAGCGAGGACAGGCGGGCCTGCAGACCGGGGGCGCTGAGCGGGGCCTTTTGGGCACGCACACGCACCCCGGGGTTGTGGGGTGGGCAGCCGCCCTCCCTCCGGAGCAGCCTCAGCCCAGCGCCGAGACAAAAGCAGCCCTGCGCGGGGCAGCCTCTCCCCGTCCCCGGGGCCAGAAGCAAAACGCGAGAGACCGGAGGGGGCCCGGGGCTTGCAAAGGGCAGGCGGCGTCGCGGGGCCGGGGCGCCGGGCGGGCTGGGGTGGTCGCGGGGCCCCTCTTACCGGCTCAGCGCCGCGCTCCGAGCCCCGCCGCCGCCGGCGTCCCTCCGGCCGCTCCGAGCGCCGCTGCCATCCTAGCTGGCTCGGGCCCGGGAGGCGACCGCTGGCTGCCAGCTGATGCGCCGGGCACCGCCTCCTGTGACGCGCGGAAGGGCTGGGCCAGGCCGGGGAGAAAGAGGGCCGGGACTTCGCCGCACCAGCCCGGGTCTGCCGGGCGCTTCCCGGGCAGCTCGGAGAGGCAGACGGCTCGCGGCGGCGATGGGACGGCGCAGGCAGGCGCAGCGCGGGCCCGTTTCTCCTGGATCTGGCGGGAGGGGCCTGTCGATCAAGGGCCGCTGGGCAGGCGTGGGGAGCAGCGTTGAGTCGGGGCCGCATCCGGCCTACATTGCTGGGTCGTTGTGAGGGTTGAAATGGCAAAAGAGCCATGCGGGGCACTCTCAGCTGCGGTGTGTGTGTGTGTGTGTGTGAGAGAGAGAGAGACCCTGCCTGCTGCTTAAGATCTTGGGCTGAGGTCCCTTGCTCTGTTGGGTCGCCACTTTCAGAGGCTAAGGGGTAGGACTGCAGCTCCAGGGTGGGAAGTTCCCGGAGATTTGGGGGGGGGGGTGGATCCTGGAGAAGTGAAGTTTGGGGAGCAGAGGGACCTCAGTGGGGTACCATTAGGTTTGCCAGCTCTGGATTGGGAAATTCCTGAAGATTTGGGGGGTGGACCCTAGGAAGAGTTTGGGGAAGGGAGGAACCTCAATGAGGTATTGTGCCATACAGTCCACCCTCCAAAGCAGCCATTTTTTCCAGGAGAACTGATCTGTGTTGCTTGGAGATCAGTTGTTATTCCAGATCTCCAGCGACCACCTGGAGGTTGGTAAGCCTACAGGGTGAACACCAGAGACAGGGCCTTACCATTAACGGCACCCTGAGTCTCGAACTCGCTCCCCGCAGAAACTGGCCTAGTGCTGCTGAATTGGCAAGTTCGTAAGCAGTGAAGGGTGAACTGGTTTGTACTTCCCCAAGCTTTTTTTTACTCCTTTTGCAGTTTTAGAAGCAATCCTGCCAGAGAAAGCTCTTTCTGCGAGGAACTGCCTTAGTTTCCCTTACTTGCAGCTTTCTTTGCATTAAGGTTTGAAATGATACCTCAGCACTATCTGAAAGTCGAGACTGGAAAATTCCAGTGGAACGACAGATCTGTGTTTGCTGTTACCAACTGTATTGCACAATTGATGCTTAGCCCAGCAACAAATACCCTTGAGAGAGAGAGAGCTCATAAGCTTAGGTGAAAGCCAATTTAGGAAACTTCTCTATTTTTCTGTCTGAAAAATACACAAAGCAGTTTGATTTGGGGACTCGAGTCAACATTGAATGGGGTTCCTAGGAGAGCTCTCAATGGCCTGGCACAGAGTTATTTACATTTTAGTAGGGCTGTTGCATCTTTGCAAAAATACCAGTGATTCTGTTGTAAAAGCAACCCTGGTATAAAACCTTTTGAGCAATAAAAATGCCAGAACATTAAGTGAACATTTCGATTTTGTCCACAGTTTTGATGTTATCTGACGTAGTCTTTTCATAAACAACAGAACTGTCATTTTCTTTGGTCATTTTTCTACGGCCCAACACAGCTACTTTACGTATTTGCCACAAACAAACATGCACTTTCACTTTTGCCAAACTCAGTTAAATTTGGGATGGGGCCACGGCCTGGCATGCAGAAAATCCCAGGTTCAATTCCTGGTATCTCCCGCTAAAAGGGTCAGGTGGCATGATGTGAAAGACCTCTGCCCAAAACCCTGGAAAACCACTGCCAGTGTGAGTAGACAATACTCACTTTGCTAGACCAAATTGGTCACGGAGAGCAAAAGATCTACAGTAACTGCTCAGGTCTCCATGTGTAGGATTCATGCTATAAACACGTATCCATTTGAACTAAGCTTTTTTCATTTTTTAATCAATTGGTATTTTATGAGTTTACGACTTATTGGTTAAACAATAAACCTGCATGAATGATAACGAAGTGCACAGATGCCTTCCCAGGTCAAAAGGAACTTAACTTGCTGCTGAAATGTTGCTCAGGATTACAGCAAGGGGTGGCCAGAGGTGGGTGAAATCTCTCTGCTTACAGAGGCAGAACCCTGAGGTCATTGGAGGCTAGAGTTAGGTTTGGGGTGGGGGTGGGAGCATTGGAAAGAAGGCACAAGACCTGCCTATTTACCATGTACAAACTTAAAAATTTTAAATGGCCAAAAAAGAATAGCCCAGTCTTTCCCCCCCCTAGCATATGCCAGAAAAGGGGGATGGGGAATCAAGGCAGGCCACTTATTTCCTGATTGCTTCATAATGCGAAGTGTTAGCTTTATTGCCCAATCCCACTCAAAAGTGAAGTTCAATGGGACCGTACTGCCAAATAGGTGTGGATGGGATTGGCACCATGCAACCTGAGGTTATGCCCATTCATTCAGCAATGCCACTTTTTAAATTTTAAAATGCCACAGACACATTGAATGGCAGCACTGAAGTCCTCCCTGCACAAACCCACCACGTGAGGGGGTCACTTCACTTTGTCATCTAGCAGGACCACCTCTATGTTTGATGTACATATCTCCATTTTTTTGAAAAACCAGACCTTCCTTCCAGGGAGTGCATTGGCTCTACTCCCTCCATTTTAACTTCACAACAAATCTCCAAAATAGGCCGAGAAAGACCCCCAAACAAAGCCACTTCCAGAGTCTTATGAGCCTTTTACGGCAGGATGGGGAGGCACCATTATTGTAGCTTAGTACTATTAAATTGAGAACATATACAGGAGAGGCCAGCTGGAGGATAGACCATGCAGGCAAGAGCTGAATACACCTGTTATGTTGTTATTGGCTGGTGTGTCCTAATGTTTGATACTACATATGGCGATGAGATAAACTGAAGCCGCCTCTTGGCAAATGACTGACCTTGGAAGGCTGTTTCTCTCTCTTTTTCTTTGGTTGACATAATTCTTCAACCTAGGAGAAAATGGCTGCCACTGTGGGAGCTGTTTCACAATTTGATCAACAAATGGGAGGAACAATGTCCAATTGCCACAGATTTTTTTCCACTGCAAATAACAGATGACAATAAAAAGAAAGCAATTATGCTCCTCAGTGTAGGGCCTTCTACTTAAGAGTTTAATGAGAAATCTGTTACTACCTGAAAAACCCAGCGGTAAAACTTTTGAAGAGTTAGTAAATCTGTTGAAAAACCACTCTAATCCCCAGGGCTTTTTTTCTGGGAAAAGAGGTGGCGGAACTCAGTGGGTTGCCCTCAGAGAAAATGGTCACATGGCTGGTGGCCCCGCCCCCTGATCTCCAGACAGGGGAGTTGAGATTGCCCTCCGCACGGGTGGAGGGCAATCTAAACTCCCCTCTGTCTGGAGATCAGGGGGTGGGGCCGCAAGCCATGTGACCATTTTCAAGAGGTTCCGGAACTCCGTTCCCCTGCGTTCCCCCTGAAAAAAGGCCCTGCTAATCCCACTCTTAGCGAGATTCTGGAGTGTTTTAATTCACAATCCAGAGAGTCTGAAGAGGCCATAGGGAAATTTGTGGTTGAATTGCTGATGCTCTCAAAACTGCAATTATGGGGCCACACTGACACAGATGTTAAGGGATCACTTCGGCTTTGGAGTAAATTATGAGAAAATATAGAGGCAACCACTGTCTGACTCCACCTTAACCTTTCATACAGCAATGATGTTGGCCCTGGCTATGCAATCTGCGATTAAAATTGTACAGGATTTGCAGACCCTGCCCCTACACCACGAGGAGCAGGATCTGACATGGGATGACTGAACACGTTTGGAAACTTGTCAGAGAACCAGAAAGAGTTCAGGACAGCTGTGACCATTGTGCTGGATTCCATACCTCCACAACCTATAGATTTAAAAATGCAAAATGCTACAATTGTGGTCTCATTGGCCACATTAGAAGAATCTAGAGCTAAGACACAAAGTAATGTGTGCATCACTTTGTAATGTGTGCATCAATCCTCAGCTCGTAGGATGTGTGCATAAAAAGACAAGTTCTGTAGGTGTGGCTGAGGATGTAGCATGTATCATTTATAATCTGCCTGGAACAAAAATTCCTAAGGAGGACCTTGGATGTATCCTTTGAATTGGACACAGGTTGCAGTGTGATTCTTATGAATCAAACCTCATTTGAGGCTTTATGGCAGGATGGGGAAGCACCCTTATTGCAGCCTAGTAACTATTAAATTGAGAACATACAAAGGAGAGGCTGGCTGGCGGTAGGCCATGCAGGCGAGAGCTAAATAAACCTGTTAAGTTGTTATAAGATGGCGTGTTCTAGTATTCACAATACTACACAGAGTAGACAGTATAGACCTAGACAGCCTGTTTGGCTTGTTTAATTTGTTCTGTACACTGACATTGGCTAAGTTTGTAATTTCAGTGTGCTTGAGAGTCACAGACAAATGTAGCTTATGCTACAATAAAATTGGTTAGTCTTAAAGGTGCTACTGGACTCTTTTTGATTTTGCTACTACAGACTAACACGGCTAACTCCTCTGGATCTAAGACAAATGAGAGAAGCAAGTATGTCCTCCTTTCTGGGCCCTGTGAGATTCTTTTAAAATAACTTTCTTTTTGCCTCTTGGATAACCTCCACCCAAATAGTATTTTGCTCCTAACAAATGCCAGGCAAAAATTCTCTCTCTCTCTCTCTCTGTTGGTCTGTAGTAGAAGAGGAAGATCGAAATCCAGTAGCACCTTATAAGATGTCACAGGTTTTCAAGGATCAAAGCACCCTTCGTCAGATATGTATTGGCTATTTATTCAGAACGGATCTGGCAAAGGAATCTTTGACTCTGGAAACCTTATACTCTGGAAACCGTGTTTTTCTTTGATTGTGACCGTTTACACATTTATAGCAACAAAAAAGTCTTTGTGTGGCTGGTGCTGTTTTTAGGTTAAGGTTTCGAAGCCTTCAAAGCATAGGAAATTGGAAACTTACTGTATTGAAAGGAGGGCGAACGTCTCATCTCACAAACCTCCTTGCATCTGAAACAGAAGGTAAGTCGTGTTCAGAAATATTCCTTCCTTGGGCTGACACTTGTAGGCCTATTCTTGTCATGCACAAAGCAGTGGCAAAAACCATCCCCTATAAGATGTCTTCTGTGCAACATGATCTCCCCTATGGAAAGATGCGTGGAGTCTTGTAGTGTGGGGGGCCAATTCACTGTGCCACTTGGAGGCCCGCATCCCCTTTTGTGGGCATACCCAAGAAGCAGCCTGGAATCACACATAGGCTTTGCTCACACACAATGCCAAATAATAGTTTAGGGTCACATGCTGGGTCTCATATGATTGCTTCCACCTCCAAGTCTTACGTGACTCCTTGCCCCCCAGTAACCCCTGCTGGTTGATTTGACCTGCAAAGGGTGGTTTGTGCTGCCCATCCAAACTAGCAGTACAAACCATGGCTTGCAATATTGATTTGGAAGCCAAGCATGAGCTATGGCTTTATTCCAATATAACAACTATTGGAAGAGGAGGATTCAGAAACCTTTCCTCAGGTTTCAGAGGCGAACAAACCAAAGAGTTAGAAAGATAGAGAGGTCAGGGCACTCTGTTTACTGCTCTGACTGTCCTTTGATATGTAGATTGCTATTCTCAGGATTTCCTCCTCCTTACCAGGGCCGTATTATTCATAGGGCTGACTAGGTTGAAGCCCAGGGGCCCCACAGGGACTAAGGGCCCATCAATTTTTTTTGCTGAGGCACAGCCCCACCTAAATTACAACTAATTGATTCTCTTATATAACCTCTATTAAGATAATTAACTACTTCCTTATTGAAGTGAAACAAATTGTTTCTTATATTAAAACAATTATCCATAAATTATATATTTTAATAAATAATAAATTTATTCACTTCAAGATATTACAGTACTGAACAATTATAACCCAAAAATGTGCTTTCCTAAAGAGTTCTTGTGCAATAAAAATATTTTTAAAATTGTGAAAAGAATTCTTCAGGAGACCCACAAAATGGATATAGGGATAAGTACTGTGGTCTAGTACCTACGGTACCAGGGTCAGACTGTCAGCTGTAGTGGGGTGAAAGATTGAAGTGACAGACAGGGCCCCAAATACCTGAAAGCCTCGGGGCCCGGCCATGGGTTAATAGGGCCCTGCTACTGACTTCCTCTCACTTCTTCTCATCCTGGCATTGTTCCATGCAAGACCTCTCCTCCTCCTCAAGATGCAATTTTACCCAGGAATTGCAGTTTTCAAAGACAGAGCCACACACTGGGGGATGGGAGGGATTCCCTCACAGTTCTCCGCCTGGCTGCCACCTTTGCCAGTTGTTAGGCTGGCTCCCTCCCCCCTCCCCCTGCTGTTCACCCACCTCCTTCCCGCCCCCCCATGCTCTGGGTGGCAGCACAAGCTGCTGTGCTCCTCTGCCACCTAACTCCTGCCTTTGCTTCCTCCAGGAGTGCAGGTGTACTTCCCTCTCCATCTCAGGCTGATTCCGCACACGTTGGATAATGCACTTCCAATCCTCTTTATAGATCATTTGGAACTGATTTTTTCATGTGCGGAACAAAAACTCCACCTCAAACGATTGATAAAGTGCATTGAAAGTGCATTATCCAACATGTGCGGAATCAGCCACAGTTTGAAAAGATTTCCACTCAATGCCAATTTGCTTCTGGGCACAACTGAAAGGGCTGCTTCTTACCATTTAAAATGGGAATGTATGAAGATGCTTTGCTGCCTTCATGGCCAAAATGACATTGTCCACTTTTGTGCTATTGTTCCTGATTCCGTTTTGCTTGTTTTAATGATAATGAGGTCACAGAATTTTGTTCATGTGACTGGGGGAGAAAAAAAGAGGATTATAAATTGCTCCATAGTGGTAGTTTCTGAGATGGGACTTTTCATCCCACTAAGGGTAAGGAACGTTTTCTATAAACATGTCTGTGGAGGGGACAAGAGGGGGGAAGCTTCAGACATGCAATGTCAAACCACGTATGAATTTATTATTTATTTATAAATAAAAATAGAATTGACCCAGTAGACTTAAGAAGTTGCATGGACAGAGGAACCAAATTTTCAGTCCTTTGAACGTGGAAATCTGGAACACTTTCCAGCTAAAAACAGAAAGCAATTGCACTTGGAATTCTGTTTTTCTTAGAAAACCCTGAATCCCTCAGAGTCAATTTCAGGGTACCTTTTTCTTCACTATGGTTTTGAGACCCTTCTGTACCTTGTTGTATCCTTCCTTATTCAAAGAGGAACTTAACATTAGCGTGCGTTTGAAACCTGTGTTGCTAATGCTTGCTAGAAAGGTCTGAAAAGAAAGCACTCTCTCATTCTCATAAAGAGTATTTCTGTGGCAAAATACATAGGGGCAATAATTAAACATCAGAGACATGATAGGTTCCTCCAATTTTAATTTTTGCGTAAGGCAAAAGCCATATGAGCAGTACTAGACAGATCTCAACCTAAAACCTGAGGGTCTCGTTTACCAGTTGTACTCAGTTTTGCTACCTAGCATTGACCAATTCAGAAAATCTGGAAAAGATAAAATATTCAAGGTTGCCTAACAGCACAGACAAAAGTCTTTCTATCTGATCCCTGCTACCTGCGTAGATACCGTTAACTGGAGATGCTGCAGACTGAACTCGCATCAATTATTCATTTTGAGAGAGCCAGTTTGGTGTAGTGGTTAAGAGCACGGGACTCTAATCTGGAGAGCCGGGTTTGATTCCCCACTCCTCCACAAAGCCAGCTGGGTGACCTTGGGCGAGTCACAGTTCTCTTGAGCTCTCTCAGCCCCACCCACCTCACAGGGTGATTGTTGTGGGGTAATAATAACACTTTGTAAACCGCTCTGAGTGGGCATTAAGTTGTCCTGAAGGGCGGTATATAAATCGAATGTTATTATGTTATGTTATTTTCCCATTGATGCAAATTAATTTTGCCTTTTGTGGTTTCTTTCACGTGTATTTTAATATACACATTATCAGATGAGGAACAACTCCATTCCCTTCTAGAAGTGGGCCACCTTTTAACCATACCATTACCTGGATCTTTAACTGGAGTTTCCAGGAATTTAATGGGGGTGGGGATGGCTGCTATAGAACAAAGCGAACCTCCTGGGCACGAGGCAGCCAAAGTCAAACACATTCAAGTCCTGATGATTTCAAACGGAGAGCTGAATGTGAGCCAGCTGAATTTAAAATAATAAATAATAGAGCATTTCAAGAGCATCACCCACATTATCTTGTTTTAAATCTTTCCAAAAGACTTGTTAGTAGTACCTGCATATTGCAAAAGGGTGGAGGATGAGAACAAATGGTTTCCTAAGGCGAGCTAGTGAGTTTATGGCAAGGGCTGATTTTGAACACAATGATATATTTCTAATTTAATTACTGTATACTGAGGTGCAAAGAAGAATCAAAATCTACCATCAACAAATTTGGCAAGCAAAGGGAATTTAATTTTTTTATTTTACTTCACTTATACCCCACCTTTAACCACTTTGGGGACCCAAAGTGGCTTACATCATTTTCCATTCCTCCATTTTTTCCTCACACTAAATCCTGTGAGGTGGGTTAGGCCGAGAGTTTTTGTGACTGGTCCAAGGTCAACCAGCATGCTTCCCACTGCCGGCGCCAGGGTTTCTGGCGCCTGCGGCAACTATCCCACGCGTGTGCGCACACGCCATGGACTGCGCGATGACATCATCGCACGATGATGTCATCGTGCAGCGCAAGCCGGGGCATTCTCTGGCGGATGGCTGGGGTGGCGGGTGGAGGCTGCCCCGTGCTCCACACACCGCCCCGGCAGCGGCTCGTGGCTGCTGCGCCTGGCTGGGGGCATGTGGCGGTGGCGCGTGCCTCCCCCCCGACACCTCCTCTGGCGCCTCTCCAGTGCCCTCGCGCCTGAGGCCATCGCCTACCTGGCCTCTATGGGCGCGCCGGCCTGATGCTTCCATAGCAGAGCGGGGAATCAAACCTGGGCTCGTCCATCACCGCAGCCAGCCACTATTCTTTGTGGGAAACAAATTAGAAGCATATTTGGATGCTCACTGTTAGTTTCTGAAGTATTTTGGTGAAAACTGAGCCATTCCCTGTTACTTGATCAAATGAGGTAGTCTTCAGCTATATTTCCTGTATTTTTATATTTCCTTTGTACTTTAAATATGATAATTACTGTGTGTGTGCTAACAGTTGATTTGAATAGTACAGGTTACATTAGTGGCATTTATGAGAAGTCTAACTGCACATTAGTTCTTTAAACTCCTAACAAACAATTGTTAATAGTTTATTGTAAAGGTGTTCTGCCAGAGGAAGGGGTTCTTCCAAGGATTTGGGAGATCAAGGAAACACACTTGAGGCAAGATATGTTGGCAAGATAAATAGGCCTTTAATTGGGGGAAAACTCAAGCATACAGCACTCCCTTGCCACTGGGGAAACCAAACAGAAATCCCTTACCTTAGGGGAAACAGAAATCCCTTAACTCACAGAACCCAGCACACCCTCAAGTAGTTCCAGTGCAGGCAGGCTCCAATGCAGGCAGGCAGCTTCCAACACAGGCTCCAGTGCAGGCACGCAACGAAGCACCGGAGTAGAGTCGGATACCTAGATGCCTTGCCACATGACAGTATGGGGCGTGGTGGCCAGCTACTGAATTGCGTACCCCCCACCCCTCAATGGACTAGGAGATAGTAGGGGGTGATGGTCCAACCCCAGAAGCAAGACACTGTCTGATGGAGCCAGAGGTGAAAAATGAGGACCGAAAGGCCATATGGGGGATTGGGCTGGGTCCTCCTGATGGCACTTCAGGAGACTTGGGACCACGGGCAGAACAAAAGGGTATGAATCAGAAATCTCATAAAATGCCAGCTCATTCACTCAGCTCCTTTCCTGTATCCGCTAGTTCTTAATTTAAAGAATTGCACTATGATGAGATTCTGAGTATTTTGGGACCATGATGGAAGTTAACTGTTCTTGCGCTGCTTGATTCCTTTTTGTAGCCAACTGAATTGCAAGACCGATCAAAAGACTGCCCTACATTCCTACAGGTATATGAAAGAACGCTCACCGTTGCCAGTTCCTTTCAATCTAAAACTTGGCATTCCCCTTCAGCGTGTCTGGACCCTTCTCCAGGATGCCCTTGACAAGCAAATAACATTCCGGATTTATTGCTTCTTGTTCCTGCTCCCCTACAGACTGCTCAGTTCTGTTCAGACCTGTTTCCTTGCCATCCGCCGTCTACTGTTGCGCTTCCAGTGTGCAAGCAGCATGTGAATGAGTTCCATTGTTAGACTCAAATGCCAGTTCTCGCCTGCATAGGGTCATTGCAGTCGCTCTATTCCTGGCAGATTCCTCTCCTTGATAAAGGGAAGCATTTTGTGTGTGTGTGTGGGGGTCAATTATCAGTTTGAAGAATTGGCTTCAGACTCATGCGGCTGAATTTTTTTCACTAAGCAGAAACAAACTGGGTTTCACTGCCAGAGGCCACCACCACAGGCCCATGCCTTCAAATGCAAGTCATTTATAAAAGTGAGCAGAGCAATTTAAAATGCCAAAGGAGTGCATAGCCATGGAGGAAGCAAAACTGTCTCCCCTTTTTGCAATCTTCCCTCTGCTGGCTGAGATTTGCATGCATGCTGTAAGAAATCTGCCTCTTGGCCACATTGTCTTAGCTTTTCCCATGGAGTCATGTTCATTCTGCAAGCATATTCCTCTATCTCCAGCCACACAAGCACCATTAATCCTGTAAGGGCAAGCAACATCTATAAGGGCAAGCCAGGAAAACAGTGCTACCCTCCTCTAACAAAAGAAACAAAATCGATGAAATACTTTATTTCGTGCCAACCCAAATGACCCCCAAATGGTGCAATCTTTCAAATCTCACCAGAACTCTTCACCAGGCAGATGTTACAATTTTAAAGCGAAGGAGAAATAAAGAATATTTTCCAGGTCCAGATCCTAAGACCCTGTCATGGAAGTCTTTGATGTTAGGTGCTGACAGGCTCACTGACTCTAGGTTACATGCTATAGATTTTAGATTATAACACTTGCATTCTGGGAAGAAACAAACCATGGAGGGTCAATATCCTTTGAAAATAACAGATCCCAGCAAGGTCCAAACGTCACTCAAAAACTCTTGCCTAAGCAATTTCATGTTGGGGCCCCATCTCCTTGCTCTTCTTGGAAAGTCCCCCATTTTTTTGAAAATTTCTATGTCTCAGACATTGAAGAGGGTTGACTTGTGGAGGGGGTTCTGGGCCCCCAACGTTTTATTTACTTACTGTATTTATAACCCACCCTTCTCCACAATTGGGACATAAAGCAGGTTACATTATTCTCCTCCGTTTTAGCTTCACAGCAACCCTGTATAATAGGTTAGGTAGTCTGTGTGTGTGTCTGTGTGTGTGTGACTGGCCCAAGGTTGCCCAGTAAGCTTCCATGGCAGAGTAGGAATTCGAACCTGGGTCTCCCAGATTGTAGCCTGACACTTTTAATCACTACACTACACTGGCAATGAAAATCTGCAGGAGGACAAATAGACTTACGTACGACGGTGCAAAGCCCAGCGGGAAACTTTCTCTAGGGGTCCGTGGTGGTCCTCAGCAGCTGTACATTTTCTTACCTTGTAGCTACAACGTAAGAGGGCACTTGAGAGGTAGCACAAACAGGCAGATAGAGTGACACTGTCCACACCTTTGAAGTTTCTGCTGCGGGCATTTGCACTGCTGAAAAATGGAGCAGCTTTTAAACTGGGGGAAAAGATCTACCTCTGCAGCATACGGCAGGCGTAGGAATGAAACCTGTAACTTAGCAGGATTTCCCTTCTGCCACCATTAAGGATCTTCGTGGATGTAAACCAAGAATCACTGGTGGTTTCAGAAGAACTGTTGTATGCAGGGCTTTTTTTCTGGGAAAAGAGGTGGTGGAACTCAGTGGGTTGCCCTTGAAGAAAATGGTCACATGGCCGGTGGCCCCGCCCCCTGATCTCCAGACAGAGGGGAGTTGAGATTGCCCTCCGAGGGCAATCTCAACTCCCCTCTGTCTGGAGATCAGGGGGCGGGGCCACCGGCCATGTGACCATTTTCAAGAGGTTCCGGAACGCCGTTCCCCCTGAAAAAAAGCCCTGGTTGTATGTAAAGAAGTGAACTTCACCACCACCAGTTCCTGTTTTGTGATGTACTTTTACTTCATATCTGCTGAAATAGAAAACTTGGGGTTGGACAGTGCAGTTGCTAGGGTCCTTGAAACAGAGTCGTCATTTCACATAAATTCAAGGACTTAAGCATCTAAACCAACAGTGGTGGCACTGCCAATATTTCATCCAGTCCAAAGGCCTGTCAGAGAAGTCTTTAATCCAACCCAGCAGGCCCTTTCCTCTGAGAGGAAAGGAATTCCACGAAATGAAAGTGATGACTAGAAAAAACCCTCCTAAAGATACCACCTAACCTTACTTTGGCTAAGGATGGTTTCCTACAGGAAAGTACCAGGCACGGATCTTGAGTCCAGGGCAGGTCAGTATGGGCAGATGCGGTCCTTCAGATTTCTAACAGATTTCTGTTTCTGTGCTGCCTTTTTGTATTATATTGTTTGATATTGTTTTAAATTGTTATATGCAAGTTTTATTGAAATGTTTTATAGAGTGTAATCCGCCCTGAGCCTGCCCGTACGGGGAGGACAGAATAGAAGTTGAAACAAACAAACAAATAAACAAGTAACAGCAGCCGGCTGAATCAGACCAATCTGTTCCTGCATTCTGTCCCCCCTCCCAGCAGCCAACCAGATGCTCCTAGGAGGCCTATGAGCAACACACTGCAGTTCAACTATCTTCACAGCTGCAAAGCCATCAATGGGCAGGTGGTGGCACTGGGAAGTCACACATCTACACGTACTTGGCAGGGATTTCTGTACGCTTCGAAACAAAACCCGATGATTTTAAACAACACATTCAATCTCTCTCTTTTAGATACTAGGTGTTGTTCGGACTATTTCATTCCTCCAGGAAGCCTAGCGCATAATCTACAGCGGCCACTTACAGAGACGAAGGGGTATGTGTATAAATGGCAGGATCATACCCAGACAGTAATTTCCTGCACTTTTGGTGTTGACATATTAAATTGGAAACATGAAGGCTAGTAAAATGGATACATTTGAAACGCTGGCTTTGGGGTGGAGAAGAGGGGCCTGAGACCAGCCTTGAACTGAGAGCCTTCTATTTTACATACTGTGTCTGGTGCACTTCAGAGGTTAAATCAGGCCCCCTCTCCTGCCTGATCTTTGACTATTCTTGCACGGGCCCTCATTAATTCCAAAGCCAGTTCATATATTCTTCAGAATCAAGTACAAAAGCTTTCATGGTTTAGCCGGTTTTAGCCCCTACTGCCCCCTTTTAAGGTCTATGCAGATGGCATGGTCTGTCTATGCAGATGGCATCGTAAAACCAGAACGATGCTGTTTTCTGCGCTAAATGTACAGGAGTCTTGTCAAGATTTAAACTTGGCAAACCCAGGATTAAACAATAGTTTTTCAAGTCATCATTTAGAAACGTGGGGGAGGAAGGACCTCTCAAAACTTCCCCACTGATCTGAAAGTCGTCATTCCTCCATGAAGAACACTATGGAGACCCAACATGAAATTGCTAAACCAGAATTCTATTAAAAGCTTTCTCTTCCCTTTCTAGGTGTAAAATCAGCACAACCCGTAGTTATGATCTTTGCGTGAGCCCATACTTCCTTGCCGTTCCTGGTCCAGCTCTCAACTGCTTTTCCTCTCAGTACGTGTGGTTGTATATTCAGGATAATGCTTCATATGTCTAACAAAGCAGACACTAGACCACAAACATCTTAACTCACAATCAATGTTTTTTTCTTTCAAGCTACTACAAGACTCTATTGGGTGGGGGTATTTTTGCTGCAACAGAAGGACAGACTGTGACTTCTAGACCCTCCCGTCTCCAAAACTCTTTGGCTAAAGGCACACAGGACCCCCCCTGTATGAAGTTGTTTCACCTCAACTCTGGGCGGTCACCTCTCAATAATCCTTGTTTTCCAGCACTCTGCATTATTGTCCGGCCCAAGATCTCTTCCTCCCCCTGCCCTCAGTAAGTCATGTAACCTCTCCTTTAACTCTGGATGTTTGTGTTTGCATGTCTTCTGTTCTTCAGCTCCACTTTGAGGGATGAGCAAACGGTTCCAAGTTATTTTTCAGTTCTCATCTCTTCGCTGCTAGGATTTGTATGTTTGTTTATATCAGATGTGCCAGCTGTCTGGTTGCGCAGCCGTCTCTGTTGCCGAAAAACAATGTACGCAAGAAATGTGTGTGAGCTCTACTATGGCTCTATAGCTTGGATGCTTCACGCAAAAGCCCCCTCTTCTCTATCCTCTCTTTTCCAGTGGTGAACACTACAACAGTGGGTACAGCAACTGTAGTGGTTTATAACACCTTTACTGAGAAGCTTCAAGACTGCACTGCGTCCATCATTCCCTCATCAATTTTCTTGCTCTTCCTCCTTTCTTTTCTGGGGCCAAATTGTGGATTCGCACCTCAGCTCTTGACCCCAGGGGTGATTCTGCTCCTCATGATGGACAAGCCACCACCATTTTAAACACAACACTGGTTGGGGACATGGTCTTGGATGTGTCCACCTGGATTTGAACCAACTGCTTCTGCAACATTACCAAAAAAATCCCTAGCAGGAAGGAGAACCAACCAAGTAACTTGATTATGCCGTTATTCCATGATATGCTGCTGCAGGAGATCAACCTCAAGGAACTGTCTTTCAACTAGCAGTGCTTAGATGGTTTTATAAGACAGCAGAGGGCAGGGGAATCTCCACATCTGACTCCCAGCATTATTCCTCAGAGTTACATGTGCAGAGGCCCTGCTAGGAAGAATTATTTTAATATCCCGATCCAGGGCAGACCTCAAGCTATGCTCAAAAGGGGTCAAAATTAGGCAGGATGGGGCACCTGCATGGACTTTTTAATCTGTTCATGTATAAAGCAAATGGTGTTAAGTCTACTGCTTTGCACCAAAAAGTTAAGGACAATCACATTTCTTGACACACATTGATGGACTGGAAAAAATGAGCCCAGTTCAAGAGAAAAGTGGTTGAGGGTGACATTGTAACAAGGTTAAAGGGGGGGGGGTCACATAAGATAGACCCCCCACACACCTACCCATCCCCTGCTTTATCCTCTGTGCATGAATGCACCCCCTACACCTTAAGTTTCAATGATGTTTTTTGGCACAAGAGAGAAGGGGAGTGGGGAGGTGGTTCTCTACGGCAAAATGATGTGAATTATCCATGACCCTATGTGGGATTCTAACCTTCCAAAATGCAGCTGTAAGGGCACCGGTCACAGATAACATATTGAAAGACTGCTCTCACCCCCCTCCAGCCTAGCTGTGCTTTGAGATCAGAAAACAAACTCTTCTTTGCTACGGCCCCCACTCTATGGACTCCACTACACCAGAAGGACTATCAGACTCCCTCATTTAGGACTTTCTACAGACTGGTGGACTTCTTTTTAAAATGCAGAAGGCTTTGGCTACATGGCTGCTTTTGTTTTCTCCAAGTTGCTTTTGCATCAGGTTTTGCATTGATTTGTCTTTTTACAATACTGGCTCTTCTTTTATATTATATGCTGTTCTCTTTTAATTTTGTTTGTAATACTTTCATTTACTTGTTTTCTTGACTTAAAAGTGGGGTATACATTCATTAAATAATAATAAGCCAGTGATTTCACTGGTGTACCTCTCCCTCCTACAATCCCTTGCAGCTGTTTTGCAGAAGTCTTCTTTTCTTTGTTTTGTAGCTGTCTTCTTTTGGTTTTTTGTAAGTGGTGAAGGATAAACATATCAAGGAAGGCATCTGTGAAGCTTTAAATAAGAAAAAAAACCTTCCTGTTCTAGCTGAAGTATGGATGGAAGAGGAAGACTAGCACAGAACTGTGAGGCAAGGCCTGTAACTATAGCCAAAGCAAAAAAACCCCAAAAACCCACCCCTACTGGGACTTATTGTTCGCTATTAGCAGGGCTTTTTTTCAGCTGGAACATGGTGGAACGGAGTTCCGGAACCTCTTGAAAATGGTCACATGGCCGGTGGCCCCGCCCCCTGATCTCCAGACAGAGGGGAGTTGAGATTGCCCTCTGCGCTGCTGCTGCTCCGCGACAATCTAAACTCCCCTCTGTCTGGAGATCAGGGGGCGGGGCCACCAGCCATGTGACCATTTTCTCCGAGTTCCACCACCTCTTTTCCCAGAAAAAAAGCCCTTGCTGTTAGTCTCACTTTACCTCACTCCATCACAGGGCAAAGAGGGAAAAAAGACCACTTCAGCTCAGAAAGTACAGCAGAGGGTAACTGAGGAATATCCTTCACCAAACACAGTCCTCCTCCTTGCAAGGCAAAGCAAAAGAGAAGGGAAAGGCTTCTTGCTCCTAAGTAAGCTCTACAGACGTAGCCATCACTGCTTGTGTTTCTCACCACAAACAGCTCCAGGAGTTCACCAGAAAAATATTTTATTACAAGACTATTATTTATAAGTTAAAACATTACAATCAACAACTTGGGGGGAGGAGTTCTTCCCCCTCACAATTAGGATACAAATGTATCCTTTGTATCCATGGCAACCCTTGGGGTTGCTAGGTGATTGCTGTTCAGGTAGCTTTTCTGCCAAATGGGGATTGAGGCATCACATTAACTAGAACTTATTAAAAGTAGGCAGCCAGAGGGAGAGTAAGCTTATATTTAAATAGACACACCATAAAGTCCTAAGAAATAAATACCATAAAATTCCCCCGCTCCCCTCCCAATCCCCTCCACAATCTAAAAGCCAAGAGTAAGAAAAACACCGTGGAAAAAGGCTGCTCCAGTGTGACGACTGTCCAGGGGGCTCGGACCTTGCACATCCTGTCTTCTCCAAACTCCTCAGACCTACAAAGCCACAAAGCAGAATGTGACTCGTTAGTGACTCCATCTTCCATTACTCTCCCGAATTCAGCTCCAACGCTGCTCGGAGCTCAAAGCAACAATGAGATATCTCGCAGTGTAAAACAAGCCTCGTGAAGACAGCGGTTTGCATCAGCTGTCTGAGACAACCGGGACCTAGTTCAGTGCTTGACTGGGCCAAGGCCGATCCGGTACTTGTCACTGATTAATCTCCCAACTTGGCATGACAACTGAAGGCAGCCATTGCAGATCAAGTGGCATGATCCAATAGTCTAAAGTCAGATGTTGTAAAAGGCCTGTGGACAACAGTTTGGGAGGTCAGTTTTCAATAGAAAAACACAAGAACCTACAAACCAGACCCACACATGGGAAACGAGATGTGTTTGAACATAGTTCAAGGGTAGAACAGGTGCTTTGCATGTGTAATGTCCAAGGTTCAATCCCTGGTCTCTCCAGTTCAAAGGATCAGGAAGCAAGCAACACAAAAGATTTTTGCCTGAGACCCTGGAGATCTGCTGCCAGTCTGAATAGACAATATTGACCTTGATACAGCAAGGGTATGACTCAGAAGAAGGCAGCTTCATGTGGCTCAAAAATTCAGAAGCAACTTTTTAACCAGTGGCAGCTATAGTTGCCTGAATAGCATTTTTACTTTTTGTCCACAATTCAACCCACAACTAGGTATGCCCACTGTTTTCAATGGGCTTAACAATGCCCACGTCTCTGCTGGAGTGCAGCCCTAGTCAATTGCAGGTGTTCTACAGATCACCATCCACAATGCATGGGTGCTCAGACTGCCATATATGCTACTGACTGAGATTCTCTCATCAATCAGAATGGCTGAAGATCAGCCAGGGGCAGAGGACCTGAGGCAGAAGCCGGCGCTCCTCCACTTTAACAGCTGAGTGGCAGAATAAAATCCCACTTTGGAGAGGAAAACAGGACGCAAAAGGTTCTTGGCAGATTACCTAGGGCACCACTTTGAGGTCCACGGAGTCATAGGCAGAGGTTCTCATCAACTCAAGGGGCTTCTTCAAAAGCATCCGGAGCTCTTCATAGTCTGGCCTCTCTTCGTAGTCCAAGGACATAACCTGCAGCAGGTAGCACTGCAGGGCATCTGACAAAAGGTCATCAGGGAGGTAAATCAGACAGCTGGCTTCTTCAAGGCACTTGTCTAAAATCCTCCCAGCTCCACATGCTGCGGACCCAGAGGGAAGCTACATGCGCTTCTGACTCTGCACACTTCATAGTGGACAAGTAGCAACTGAACTGGGTCTGTGAGGAAACTCTGGCACCAAGAAGGGGAAGCTGAAAGAACCCACACTAGCCACCAACAGCAGAGCTGCAAAGGCTAATGGAGGAGAGGAGGACGAGGTAAGCCACTTTGGGTCTCCACCGAGGAGAAGGATGAGGTATAAATTTAGTAAAATAAATGAGTAAAAATAAATGTATGAAGGCAAGTCCAAAGGATGTATTGTCGAAGGCTTTCACGGCCGGAGAACGATGGTTGTTGTGGGTTTTCCGGGCTGTACTGCCGTGGTCTTGGCATTGTAGTTCCTGACGTTTCGCCAGCAGCTGTGGCTGGCATCTTCAGAGGTGTAGCACCAAAAGACAGAGATCTCTCAGTGTCACAGTGTGGAAAAGATGGAAGCCATTGAAATTCACAAGCATAAGCAAAACTTCAACAGGAAAGAAGAAACCTTAAGAATGAACAGAGCATGGGCTCCAGTTCTGAAAAACACCAGGCCAACAAAACACTCCACACCCGACAATAGCCCTGCAGAGAAGATTAGCACATCAAGCACCAATCCATATGCAAAAGAACCTCCTCAGGATACAGTGAAACCTCCCGCCATTAGCATTCCACACCCTGGGAAACTCTTACAGAATGACTCAGCTCAACCCCACCCCTCCTGAGTAGATACAAATGACCTACATCTTTTCCACACTGTGACACTGAGAGATCTCTGTCTTTTGGTGCTACACCTCTGAAGATGCCAGCCACAGCTGCTGGCGAAACGTCAGGAACTACAATGTCAAGACCACGGCAATACAGCCCGGAAAACCCACAACAACCATCAAGCCCAAAGGCCTCCTGCCTATCCTCAGGCCTGGGTAGCTTGTATGGTATAGTGAGGGAACTGTTGAACATGGATGCAAGAATCTTGGGTTCGAATCCTGCACTCAGACACAAAACTTACCAGGCATCTTTGACAAGCTACTGTTTCTCAACCTAACCTACTTGTAAGGATAAAATGAGATAAACCTGCATATGCCACAAGAAAACCCATTGACAAACAACCAGCGTGTGTACCTGGAATTGCTCTCCAGCCGTAGGACAATTTTGGATGCTTGATCATATCAGCTTTGCACCTATAAGGCCAGCAAGAGAGAAGAACAGAGGAGGGGGGAGAATGTAGGCTGAGATGAGAATGCTGTGCCTTCCTGTTTACGCTCCTCCCCCACCCTGCTCTACTCTCCAAAAGAGATGAAAGGCTATGAAACACATTTTGAAGGGACGTGAACGCAGCCCCATCCACGAGATAAGCAATGCTTGTTGAGAAGGCAGAGAGATCTTGAAGGACATTGTACTCCCCCCTTCCGATGGCGTTTGTTTGACCCTTGCTGACTCGGTTAAGAGCCTAGGAGTCATACTGGATCCAGCACTACTAGTAGTAAAACAAGTTAAGGCAGCAGCAAAGAATGCTCTTTACAACCTCACTCTTGCCTGGAAGATGGCTTCTAATCTCGACACGGCCGACCTGGCCACCTGGATCCATGCTATGGTAACATCAAGGCTTGACTATTGTAATGCATTATACATTGGTCTCCCATCTAAGCTAACTAGGAGGCTCCAGTTAGTGCAAAATGCTGCAGCTCGACTGTTATCAGAAGCAAGCAGGAGCAGGAGCATCACTCCCATCCTACAGTCGCTCCATTGGCTACCTATCAGTTACCGTGCTCAGTTCAAGGTATCGGTTATTACATACAAAGCTCTTCATGGCCTTGGTCCAGCATACCGGCAGGACCGCCTCCCTCCCTATGTTCCTCTACGGCAGCTTCGCTCATCTGAACAGGGTCTCCTGCAAGTGCCAGGCTGCACACGGGCGAAATCAACAGCAGCTCGTACACGGGCTTTCTCTGTGGTGGCCCCTACCCGGTGGAATGACCTGCCTGAGGAGGTCAGGAAAGCCTCCACTCTCCTCTGGCTTTCCGCAAACGATGGAAAACCGAATTATTCAAAAAGGCTTTTTACTCAAATGGGAGGCCTGTATTGTAGGGATGGGGTCTCAGATGCTTTGCTAACGAGTTAGGGACTTCACTATTATGTTGCCTTGCATATTATCTGTTGCTTTAAATATGTACTTCTATGTACTACCTGTGCTTTAAGTTGTCTAATGTCAATCCTAGAAGTGATTATGTTCTGTTTCAGTATTTTCTTCTACTTTGTATTGGATTCTTGCTAATGCTATGTCTTTTTAAACTTGTATCTATTTACCCTATGACATTGTTTATGGAAATGTCGTTGATACTGTATGGAAATGTACTTGATACGGATTGTCCTAATCTCATACTGTGTAATCCGCCCTGAGTCTCAGTGAAAAAGGCGGACTATAAATGACATAAAACAAACAAATAAATATTAGCTTGATGGCGGTTGGTGATACATGCCAAGCAGCTGGTTGCCAGTCACCTCCAGAACTCTCTCTCCCTCAAGGCCGGCAGTGGTCATTATGCCAGTCTAGGAATGTTAGTGATATACCACCCAACCCTTCTGGACCAAAAGGAAAGATGAAACATGAAGCCAGGAAGGAAGCCGATCCAGGCCACTAACCATGGGTTACGACAGCCAATGCTGATTGCTACTGTGACTCACTGAGAAAACCCGTATGGATATTTGCTTGAACATCCTGATCATCCTTTCCATCTTACTATACAAGGCCCAGACAACAACTGCGCTCATATACTGCTCTTCTAGACAGATGAGTGGCTCACCCAGAGCAGTGAACAAGTTAAGTGTTATTGTTATCCCCACAATACAGCTGGGGAGCTGGGGCTGAGAGGAGTGGCTTCCCCAAGGCAGTAGTGGGATTCGAACCAGTAGAGTCCTGATTTGCAGCTGAACCACGTAATCATTGTGCTACAGCAGCTCTCTTAACTTAGCAGAGGGTCTAACTGGCTGCTCTTAGCATGTTTTATCAGTCTATAACTTTGTACCAGTACCAGTTAATCTTCACTTAAATTTATCACCTTACTTACCTGTGTGAACCTCTGACCTTTCTCAGCACCCATTAGCTGTAATTCCTAATTCCATTTCAGACATACGGAGAGGCCACACTTTCAAGTTTTATGACATGGTTCACACTTTTCGGCCTCCTTTTTTCCCCACACAGTGAACCTACACTTGACAAGCTCATGACAGAATTAACCCTCTGCTTTGCTCCCCACCACCACCTCGTAACCTGTCCCATAAGAAGGATTCTCCTTTTGATTTCTTTACATTCCTGAAGAAGTGAGCAATGAATAGTGAAAGCTCATACTGAAATGAAGTGAAGCAGGTCCTTATTGTGTTGCTGGCTTTTTTATTTCAAATTTTGCTGCAACAGACTTACACAACCAACTCCTTTGCAATTCATAAGAGTGGCAAGACACCCTTGCTTTGAAAAAACACAACAACCTCAAACTCAAGCACACACATCAAGAGCCTCTCCCATGCACAGCACTCACCTCTCTTTCTTCTCCATGACCACACAGGGATTTGACAGTTCCTCAGACCAGGGAAGGAAGCCACACAGCCATTTCACAAGGCAATAACCCAGGGACTCAAGATCACTCCGACGGGATGGTGCTAACAGGGAGAGAACACACATCCGCATTTGAAATGTTTGAGAGCTCCAGAGCTGTGCCCACAGAGGAGAAACGAAAGAGCTCACAGCCCCCATCCCGTGGGTCACAGCAACTCCTACGCAGCGTAGCCACTGGCTGAGCATGCACCTCGATAAATGGCTTGCTCATTCAGAATTTTCTATTTCTGACCTACTCTAAAACATCCACAGTGTTGATAAGAAGGCGTGTAGCATTTTCCGAAAGAAAGTCACAGCCTCGAGCTTTAAAGAGTTGGATCTCTTGCTGTGAGACAGCTGAGAACATCTCTTTGTGTTTATCATTCTTCCTATGGTTTCAGGTGGGTAGTCATGTTGGTCTGCACCAGAAGAGCAAGATTCAAGTCCAGTGACACCTTAAAGAGCAACAAGGTTTTCGGAGTAGGAGCATTGACTCTTGAAAGCTTACACCCTGAAAATCTTGTTGTTCTTTAATGTGTCATTGGACTCGAATCTTGCTCTTCTTTCTATGGGTTTTATTTTTTTTAAAAAGTAGAGCTGTCAGTTATTCAACTCATTACAGCATCAAAACAATTTACACAGATGCCTTTTTGAGGTATTAAAAAGAGCAACATAGCTTTTGTTGCCAAGCTTTGAGTTCTCTCTCTCTTTCTCATCCTCAAAAGAAAAGGTCATATTTTATATTTTTTCATTCTCTATTTCTGGTACGAGCACCAGTACAGCTGCCCAATAAATAAATGAAAGTGCCTGTAGCCCTTTAAATTGATCCTTGCTGATTAATCAAAAGCTTTCATTAATTAACAACACAGCCCCTATGCAGAGCTTCTTCAATCTACACGTATTAATTCCAAAAAGGATTGGTGCTGTGCATCTCTCAATAGATGCTTGTGGCTGTAATAAAAAGTGAGGCTGGACACTCAGAGGCAAGGTGGGAGGCAAAGAGGAAAAGATGATCTCTCTGATGGGACCATGTGCTAAAAGGAGAAGATGCAAGCACATTGGATTACCTGCTAGACCGGTTCCTGTTCCCACCAGTGAATGGCAAACCTTTCACCCAGAGGAGAAAGGAGAGATGCCATGGCATGAGGGATCAGAAAACTGTCTAGAGAAGGCTGTGATGCTCAGAGAGATAACACCATCAAAGGGAAAGGTTAGAAAGACCCAAACCAGGCCTGGGGGGTCCAGACAATGGCTCATGCAACATGTACATTCCACTCTGTTCCTGAGCTCTGGAAACTCACCAGCTCCTTTGTGGCTATCCAGGCTGATGAACTCAAGAGTGCCCTCATGAGGAGTCCTGCTGCCCTCCCGCTGAGGCACGTGGTTCCCCCTTGGGCAGTATCGGAAAGCAAAGCAATAGCCTGCCAGGGTAAGCTGTGGAAGGAAGAACAGGAAGGCGTACAACAGGTTGCTACAGTGGCCCAACGGGAACCAGACAGAGGACTATCAACTAGGCCCTAGTGGGTGGGTGAAACCTTTGCTGCATTTATCTTTAGCAACTGGCCTGTGCCCTGTGAGAATCTGCAGTGACAGCTCTATGCCCCTTCCTTGCTCTCGTTCTCTGATATGACAGGCACTGTCCCCAAACCCATCAAGAGTCAGCATTTGTTAGCAGAAGGAGCAGAAAAGAAAGACCCTCCCCCTTCCTGCCCTCAGAAACAATTCAGAGAATGAAGTGCTGAACCAATAGTTGGGCTTAAACACTTCAGCGCCTATACTTGGGCACAGCTCTGTTTCCCCGCTAGACTTAGGGAAGCTTCGGAACCTCCTACCCTGTCAGAATGCTCTCCCTCAAGCCCCTCATCCACACTTGCCCCTACTGTGCGCTCCTTACCTCAGTGAGATCTCTTGGATTCACGTATATGTTCTCTGCAGTGATATCCCCATGAGAGTACTCGTTCTCATGAAGGAACTCCAGCACGTCCAGCTAAAGACAGAGGGAAAACAGCAATGCTGCGATGCCTGCTTTTTCCTATTGTAAGCAATCTAGCCCTAATTCACAGTCCTTGTCCCCAGACTTTTCTCAGCATGGGTAGGCAGAGAGGCTGCCTTATAGTCTCCACAGTCTGAGACAGAACATTCAAACAGGACACGGTGATATTATGCCAAGCCAACAGTTTAAACAGGACAGTGTGCCTCAAACCAATACGCCCCTCCCGACTCAAACATTCAGTGCAAATGGTGGCTCTACCAAGGATCAGAAACGACATGTGCAAAGAACCTGAGTACTGTACTACACTGCACTCCAATCCTGCTTCTTCACAGGTTGTTTCAGGGAAACCTAAACATCACGACAAGTAATGTTAACCCGACCACTGCTTCTCCCACGAGAAACATTGTCATAACGGAGAAAGATAGGACGGGATGCTTACCTTGTTCCCCACCAGACCTTTTTTCTCCTGATACCCCCATTCTCTCAAGCTGCCTTTTACCACCATAGATTTAAAGAACAAGCACTTACCTTTCAAAGGCATGACTGAAAGTCTGCAACAGGGAAAGAATATCAGGGAAACTGGGCTGATAGAGAAAAGGAGACGGGGAATCCACCATTCTCCACTGTAAAGTGCATCCTCTCAAACACACTTTGCAAAGGAGAATGTGCCCCTGGGTTGACGTTCCAGGCAACTACACTCTACCCTTTAGCTATACCTCAGCAAACAGGAAGGATGAAACTCATCTCTAATTCACTCCTGTGGCAGCAACAGCACAGGGTAATCTCCCACAATTCCCTACTCCAGAAACTGGACTGTAACGGCAACATCTGCCATAGCCTGCACCACGGGCAATAACTCCTCACTTTCCCTGAAGTCAAGCCGAAAGCATGGAATCGGCTTGTATGTGGCTGTTGTGATATTAAAAACTTTGTTTGATACCCAGATATTTAGCCCCCTATAATATTCCCATCTGTGCCAAAGCAAAAATAATAAAAAGGGAACTTCCCCCTGGGCTTTCAAACCAGTGATTCATCAATCCTGCGCTGGACTTTAAAAAAATTTAAAATAGGAAAGAGGGGAGCAGGGAAGAATGGAAAGAAGAAGGGGAGTGGCTGGCTAGTCGAGAGTAGCTAATCACAATGCCGTGGGCTGGCAGGGGGCAGGAGAGGGCAAAAAGGTAAAGGTGCAAGCACAGAGTCATTAATGGCCCACGGGGGGATGTCGCATCAAGAAGTTTTCTTGGCAGACTTTTACGGGGTGGTTTGCCATTGCCTTCCCCAGTCATCTACACTTTACCCCCAGGAAACTCGGTACTCATAGAACATCAAAAACGGAATAAAGAGTATCCAAGGGGAAACAGCCTACTACAAAGCTGATTTTTTTAAAAGTCAGGGTATAAGCGCTCCCCGGAAGGCTAGTGAAAAGCCGCAGAAGTGGCTGCAGTGACGACTCATGGCAGCAAAACTGGTCATGAAAAAAATGCTGCAGTAGGAGAACTGAACTGGCAAAATTGACCACTGCAGACTCGGCTCACGTTACAGCTGGGCAAAATTCAGCAACAGACCTTTCTGAGACACATATTCCCTTCCCCATTGCAGCATTCCATACCAGCCTGACTGCAATCTGGAAGGCAGCTTTCTCTGTCAACTTGCTGGCACCATCATCCAGGACTGACTGGAGGGACCGACCCAAATCAGAGAAGACCAGGAACCTGCAGATTGGGGTGGAGACTGATGAGCTATGCCTTTTGCCGGAGGTCTCAAAACCATCCCCAATCCCACCCAACTCCATATGATTTCAAGCCCTCCCACTCTAATCTCTGCATCAATTAACTCTTCTTCGGGTCATCTTTATTTATAGCCTGCATTTCTCTTCAATGGGAACAGCTTACAGCATTGTTCTCCCCCTCCTCCATTCTATCCTCGCAACAACAACCCTGTGAGGTGGGTTAGGCTGAAAGTGTGTGACTGGCCCAAGGTCATCTAGCAAGCTTCATGGCAGAGTTAGAATCTGAACCTGGCCTCCCATATCCTGCACTCAAGCCACTACGCAATACTGGATCTTATAGCTGAAAATAGAAATGTAACAACCAAACATGAGAAGCACATAATTTCAGCTGACCCTACTGCAGCCACAGCCTTTCAGAGTTAGATGTCCTCCCTCCCAGAGTGTGAATATGGCAGTAAAAAGGGCGAAAAAAGAGGTTTGTTAACAAGAAAGGCATATTTAAAGGTATAGAAGGTACAGGAGCAATCCAGATCCAATAAAACAATGGGTATTTTGCCTTCTAGCCAAAAACCCCCCAAAAGATGGATGAAGAAAATGGCAGGTTAGATAATAAGAAGTCAGATAAGTGTAAGGAAAATAAATGTTGAGGCTACAGTCTTTCCAAAATAATCCAAGCAAGGAAATGAAAAGGCAAATAATGGCAAAAGGAAAGGCATAGGAAGACACCCAAGGGGCCAGTGAAAGAAATGTAAGACTGGTGGTGGAAAGAGGATAGCTTGGAACAAAGGGCAGGCCAAAACTCCCTCACCTGTAGTTGCTGCCATGGAGGCCAAAACCAATGCAACTGGGGATTCCCAATAATGGAACCATATGCTGTTTCTTCCACTTTTCCACTGCGGGGGCACAAAAGGTGAACAATGGGAGTTACCCAAGCAGAACTCATTCATGACAACTTCTCTGGACAGGCAAGCTTAAATGACTCAGAAACCCAACTCTACCTTTTCACCTATCAGGTGCAATATTAGCAGTGCTTTTAGGATCCAACTTGTCGGTCATGCAAAGTTAAGGAAAGAGGGTAGCTATGGGTATTAATAGAGAATGAAGAGGCAATCAGACAAGTCCCACTGCCCCCTCCCCCAGTTTGGCAGGGCTACAGTTTAGCTTCTACCTGCCCACACTACATTGTTTATGATTAGCCCCAGGGCTTTTTTTCCAGCGGGAACGCAATGAAACGGAGTTCCGGCACCTCTTGAAAATACTTGGCAATAGTGTGTGAACATAATATTATTTAAAAGAATTCTGTGTGTTTCTTTCTCATTTCCCTCTTGAGAGTTCCGCTACCTCTTTTCCCAGAAAAAAACCCCTGATTAGCCCCCACTCAAGTATGGCGAATCACAACCAAAGTGGTCATTTCTGGTAACCTGCACGGATACCCTGCCACTGCCAAGCAGCTGCCAGCTTGCCCTTTGGGCTGTGTGCTCATAGAATAGGCCCCCCTCCTCATAGATAGCAGCAAATGACTAACATATGTAGGAAAACATTTATAATTGCTGGACAGTGCTCAATGCAACACAAAAATGAATCTCATTAGAGCTCACCGCCAGAGAGCAAGAGCAAAAGAATACCTCTTGGAAAGGCTGAGTGTCTTCAGATCTCCCACTCCCACCCCCAGACACGAGGTCCACTGGCCAAGAACACTAACAGGCCAAAGGTGGAGGGACATAGCCTAGTCACCTCTAAATTATTCAAGTAAAGTCTTACCCGTGACTTTCTTTGCCGCTCGCTGCAAAAAGTTCTGCTCGTTGAAGAGCCGCCCATCTTTGGTGTCCTGAAAGAGAGGGAGGGAGGCAGGGAGACAGAAGCTGCCATTAATATACCTTCCAACGCTCTCACACCTCCACCACTGTCTCCTGGATGACCATTATGAAAGTGATTGTTCCTTATATAACCTCTAGCATTCAAAAGGAACTTGCTGACACATGCGAGGCTGCCACCTCCATTTAACAAATGGGAAAAATCAAGATACAGCGCAGTAGATATAGTGAAACAGATATACTAGGACAGAAACTGGTCTGCTAGGGAGAAGTCCTTCTCAAAGCCCCTAGCAAGGAGCTCCCAATAAGGCGTAACAAATAGACAGCGTGGTTAGTATTCTAATTTCCTACATGTGAGGGGCATGCAATTAGACCCTCTCTCTGCTTTGGTGCTTATTTTTTAAAGCTTCTAGTCCACAGAGTTGTGAATGGCTTATGAAACCATGCAGACTTGTTATTTTGGAACCAAAGAAGGCCTTGGGGAGGATCTTCTAGCGGTCAGATGGGCAGGCACAAACAATTTGCGTTGTGCCTCGGAGAGTGCGGGAAGTGCTTCTTTCCTTGGCCTTAGCCTGCCCTGCTTGTTGTTCTGGGTGATTTCATCCTAATGAGGGCCATTCCTTAAGCCATTGGTTTTTACAACCACCTTCTGGGGAAAGAGAAAAACGGAGTCCTCGTTCAACCTTCTGTCTTGTATTTGGCTGAGCCCCAGTTCCTGTTCTGGTCCATGTCCTTGGCAGCTGTGTCAAACCCTTAATTCCATACTTCCATATATTATCATTAAGCCAGGGGAACATCTCCTAAACCAGTGTCAGGTTCATGGGCTGCCAGACCTCGGATTGGAGAAGGAATGTGATTCTTGTCCCTCTTGTAGAATTATTTTGTTTTGAACTCCTCCCACCAGCCCTTTTTTTAAGTGGATTGCACGGGAACAGAAGCAGAGAAAAGCGTCAGTGGCACTGTCTTTAAAGGATGCAGAGAAGTTAGCCGTGTTAGTCTGTGGTAGCAAAATCAAAAAGAGTCCAGTAGCACCTTTAAGACTAACCAATTTTATTTTAGCATAAGCTTTCGAGAATCAAGTTCTCTTCGTCAGATGCCTGATACAGAGATCTCTGTATCAGGCATCTGACGAAGAGAACTTGATTCTCGAAAGCTTATGCTAAAATAAAATTGGTTAGTCTTAAAGGTGCTACTGGACTCTTTTTGATTTTACTGTCTTTAAAGGACTACGCTTAAAGGTACTTATATCGGGAGGATGATGATGGTAGTTGCAGCTGCTTAAATACAAGTCGCCTGTTACACAAGGCTGATCTTCCTTCTCGCTTGGTTTTCTGGTGCTAACTCAGTCAGGCCCTGTATTTCTGAGGAATGCCCAAGATTTTGAAACATTAGAAGAGCCCCCTGACAGGCAAAGCAACCAGTCAAAAAGCACCCCACAGCTGTCAATGAAAGAATGATGAAAACTCACCATATCCCCAGAACCTTTCTAATGTCATGTAATTTTGATGTGGTTCTTGGGGATTTACAGAAGTTAAACCTCAGTTGAGCACTTCTCCTTCAGTGGAGGTGGGCATCCAAATTGGTTAGGTCACACCTTCTCTCGCTCCAGGCAGGGCTATGAAAATTTGAGAGCAGAGTGAGAGAGTCCCTCCAATTTGAATAGCCCTGCTGCTCCAGGAGGACATTAGAGTCTAGCTCTACCTATTTTTAAAAAAGACCAGGAAGAAGTATCTACTAGCTAGATCTTCGGCAGCGATGGGAAATATCACCTCTAAAAAGGTACAGAGCCCTGGATCTATGGCCAAAAAAGATTGTTTGAGGGATAGCCCTCCTCATCCAAGGTCTCGAGCAAAGGGGAGAGGCAGATGAGAGCTGTGCTCCCCACAGCAAAGCCACATGAGGAACAAACCCTCCCAGTCTGAGGTCTTGGACAAAGGTTAAGGGCAGATGGGAGCCTCTCGCCCTACAGAACAACAAGCTAAGTGGTCAGGAGTTTAGTCTGTAGTAGAAAATAGAAAAGAGTCCAGTAGCACCTTTAAGACTAACCAACTTTACTGTAGCATAAGCTTTCGAGAATCACAGTTCTCTTCGTCAGATACAAGAATCCGATACTGAGGTTAGCCTATTGCTTAACTCCTCAGTTATCATAATATCTGATAAAGAGGAGGGAGAGTGGTCCAGGGAGGAGTCTGATACAAACGACAATTCAGCCAGGCTTTTCCAACCAGAGCATTTCCAGAGGCTTCTGAAATAAGCCCATTTGTGGGGAGGGCGGGGTATAAATCAAATGAAATAAATAAATAAATAATAAAAAGGTGGTAACCACTCTCAATGATCCCACTGAATAGGGGGGAAAGCCTCCACCAACTGTTTTGTGTGTACATCTGGACATACAGGGCTTTCAAAAGGCCAGACAAGAAATTGGGTCCTGTGTTCAGAATGGTCAGTGCCTGGATACGGGTCTACTCTGCAATCAATCACTAAAAGGTTCTAAAACTTACTTGACGTGATCATATCAGGATCTTAAGGTACTTTGGTGGTGGCCCTATTCTCTGGTACAGTACTGTCTAAAGATGGCAATATTGTATTTAAAAATCCAGTAGATAAAAAGAACAAGTCTGTTCTCAAGAAGTCACACAGGGCAGCTTCGTTAACAGTCAGAGCAGTAGCAGCCCTCTCTAATTTTACCCAAGCAGTGGTAATCTGGACAGACAACCTATTACAACTCCCTGAACCAGAGCCTGTGACTCTTAAAAGGTCTCTGCTAAGGATCAATAGAGCTGCTCAGTTTGCTTCAGATGCCTCTCAAGACAGCATTCAGTATTGTGCCAGAGCTCTGGCTAAAACATTGGAAGGTAGATACATTACTGAAGTCTAACCTCTCCACTGAAAAATGTTCTGATTGGCTGCTCTTCAGAAAAAGAGCACTGACACATTCTAGTTGAAACAAAAGAGAAGAAAAAAGCTGTGCCCCATACGCCTTCTAAAAAGGAGGAGGTCTATAGGTCTAAGCCTGTTCAGTCCTTTTGTTCCTTATAGACCGCCACAAGGGGGGCAGAAATAATAGGGAATTGAGAACTGGATGGCAGTTCAATTACCAGTCTTGATTCCAAAGGAGTAACTTCCCAAACACAAAGCAAAGATGTTGCACCAATATAGATAAAAGCACATGACAATAATCAATACTGAGCAATACTAGGCCAAGCACTTGTATTCTAGATGCACTTTCAAACTTTGCATGAACTGTCTGTGTTTTTTCTGTGTGTTAGGTAATTCTAACAGGTGTTCTTTAATCTTTTGACAGTTAATTAAAATAGAGGACTCTATCGAGATTAATGTTCCTCTATCAGAGATTCAACCAATAGTGATCTCTCAACTTGACTTTTTCTGACACTTCTCAGAGATTTATAGTTTTGTTTTGCAAGTTTGAGTATAACATCATTTTTTACTAATTGGAAGGTTATACAATAGAAATTATGAATATTCAGTGAAGCATCAGACCAATTATCGTTTGTTTGTGCCATCACGTGAAAAGCTCTTAGATATTTGCATATGATGACTTATAAAATTGCAAATTCAGATAGAATGTCAGAGCTCTGATGGAAGAAATCTCTTGAGAGAATTTATGTGAGAACTTATCTTTACCTATGCATTTCATAGAAACTTTGATTATGTTAAACTTGGAATTTATTAGGAAATGTTAGCAAACTTATTTCTTATTGCCTTTCTGTGTTCTGTTTTTATATGATTTATATTAGTAACCATTTATATTTTAATTACTCGCTTCATAAAAAAACTAGGGTGTATTTTCAATAAAGTGAAATAAACTCTAGACAGGTATCTGTGTGTTTGATAAAGAGTTGCAAAGCAATACTGAACCCTATATAAATAAATGTACTGATAAACAGGTAGTTCAAAGAACTTAGCTGTTTGACAGGTCTGAAAACTAATTGCTGAAAGCTTTCCAAGAGAAAAGATACATCTTTCTTTTGGCTAGTAGAAGCTTAGTTTCAGACACGGGCAAAAGCTCGTTACAAAGAGACTCAAGTACACAGGGTATAAAAGCCCTCTGCATGACTCAAAGAGTGAGGGACATTGATTGCCTTTCACAGATCAATGAGAAAAGATTACCACAGATCGTTGGATCTTATCCAGTATGGAAACAGTTTACGCCTCCCCCCTGCTTTTACGCCTCCCCTCTCCAATTTCACTGGATACCAGAGAAGCAAACCAGATGCAGGAGGCAACCCAACATTCTCAGGGGGTATTTTATATTCTCTTTATGGTCCCCAAGAAATCGGGAGAATGGAGAGCAACACTGAACCTAAAAAGATCTCAATATCTGAGCGAGTCGACAAGGTAAGTGGGGTGGGGTGGGGAGGACAGGGGGACTAAGTGGGGGAGCTGGGGGGCTGGGAGACAGCTTCCCCCCTCACTTCAGTATGCTCCAGTCTGTCCTTTTCACTGAGGGTATTCACAAAAGTATTAGTTGCCTTAGCTGCAGCCCTGAGATAACAGGGGGTACACACATACGCCTATTTAGAAGATATTTTAATAAGGGCACTGGACTGGGGCATGTGTGACCTCCACTCTGGTTCAGTTCTCCAAGTACACAAGTTTCTGATAAGTACCCAAAAGAATCAGGTGGTTCCATTGAAAATATTAAAACATCTGGGAGCCAGGATAGACACTCAAAAGGCAAAAGTTTACCTGCCATTAAAAAGGCAGACAAAAAAAGCAAAAACATGATATCGACTTTACAGCATCAAAAGCTACGATGTTAGCACTATTGGGTCTGTTCATAGCAATAATAGACCGAGTAGCTAGATTCCATACGAGAGCATTATAGTGGACTCTGATTTCATATCGAAAGGACATAAGGGAGAAATGACACACACACAAAAAACCCAAACCATCTTTGTCCTTTGCGTTAAGAACCCTCTAGTATTGATGGACATCTTCACCCAAACTAATACAGGGAGTTCCGGCCTTCCCCACCGCCCAGCCGTTAACAACATATGCCAACTTAGGGGATGGGGAACTCACTGCCTAGACAAGTTGGTTCAAGGAAGTGATTTCCAAAAGAAAAACAAAACAGTATAAACTGGCTAGAACTTAAGAGGGATAAGGCTGGCGTTATTAGACTTTCAAAACAAATCCAGAAAAAGTTCATCCTGGTATGAAAGGATAACATCACTGCAAAGGCGCACATAAACTGTCAGAGGGGAACAAGAGATCTTCCTCTGAATCAGGAATTAATCCAGATCTTCAAATGGGCAGAAGAGCATTTACGGGGTCTCAGGGCCCAACATATCCTGGGAGTGTTAAACACTCAGGCAGACTGATTAAGACAACAAGTCCAGTGGAATGGTCACTAAACAACCAAGCATTCCAAGAAATGACAAAGTGTTTTGGGACACCAATGATGGATCTTTTCATATCCATAAAAACAGGAAAGTTCTGAGGTTCCTGTCCAGGTTCAACGAGATAGAGGCAGAAGGAGTAAATGCTTTATGCCACACCTGGCCCCAGGGCCTGCTTTACGCCTTTTCCCCACTCCCAATTCTCAGCAGGGGGCTAACCAGAACACAGCAGGAGGCGGGGGCATCTTTCTGCTAGCTCCATGCTGGCCCAGGAGAGCTGGGTTCTCCGAATGGACCCAAATGTCAATATTGGACAGGTGAACACTTCCGATCAGATATGATCTGTTGGGTCCAGGCCCTGTTTTTTTCATCCAGACCCTCTTTGGGGGGAAAATTGATGACGTGGAGACTGAATGGAAGGACCTAGAACTAACTGGTCTTTCTAGGGAAATCAAGGATATAAGATTTGAACCCAGAGGTTCAGGTTCTAGAAAAACATTACACATGGGCAGCCTTATGTTATTGGGCAGCTGATCAGGAGGTAAATCTGTGGAATCCATCCAGGTAGGATATCAGTGTCTTTTTACATGCAGGATAGAAATAAGGGCCTAAGACCGAACACCTTAAAGAGGCAAGTGGTGACCATTAACACTGTACTAGGCAACAGGGTTTTTTTGGAATTATAGCTACTGAAAAATATGTAACACAATACCCAAGGGAATGGTGCAAATAGTGCGCCCAATTCAATACAGATTCCCAGCATGGAGTCTGTCCAAAGTTTTTTCAGGTCTTCACTAAAGTACCTTTTGAACTTTACTCTACATAGACTTAAAACTTTTTATCTTGGAAAGGAGCCTTTCCTAGTTGCCATAATATCGGCATGAGAGTTTCAGAGTCAGGGGCCTTGTCTATACGGAAGGGGCTCTGTATTTTCCAAAAGGAGCTGGTAGTACTAAGGACTGATCCTTCTTTCATCCCAAAGATACTATCATCATATCATCTTGACCACCAATGGGTGTTACTATTTTTGTTTTCTCATGGGACATTAAATCTGGACAAAAAAGTCTCAAAATCAACTATAGTATTCTGGATAAGAATGTACATACATAAAGCCTATGAGATATAAGGTCTAAGGGCCTCCAGCGGAGTTACAGCCCTTTTCAACAGGGAGGCAACTACCCTCGGCCACCTTCTCTACTACGGTCCTGGTGGACGAGATTTGTAAGGCGACAACAGGGTCGTCCTTTACCACTTCAGTAAAGTAGTACAGAACAGATCAGCACAATTCTATAAAAGTTGTTTTTGGGAGACGTATTCTCCAACAGGCGTTGGAACAGTAATACAAGGTTTTTTCTTCCATGCGGACTAAACTTGGTTACATAACCAGTTTGGATGCCTTCCCCCATTGAAGGAAAACGAAACATTGGACTTACTTAAAGGTTTATTCTCTTCAGTTGGATGAAGGCATCCAATTCTCCCACCCCTGTGTTTTTGAAGGAGTTACCATGTGGGGTTAAGATATTAAATTAAGAGTCTGTTTTAATGGATTAAAATTGTAAAAAAAGAAAGAAAGAAAAAGAAAATCGTATTGAGCTAGGCTATTTTACGTCTGGAGGGACTCTCTCACTCTGTCCCTGGAAGGCATACACAAATTTGCATAGCCCTGCCTGGAGCAAAAGAAGGTGTGACCTAACCAGTTTGGATTCCTTTGCCCCACTGAAGAGAAGAAACTGTCAGATAAGTCCAATGTTTCGTTCAGTGAGCTTCCCTCACTTACAGGTACAGCCAGCAACTTTGAGAACAAGAACCAGTTCTACATGTTCTACATAATACTCAGATTTGTGAACTGAACTCACCAGTTTGAGGGAGAATTTCTGTTTTTGACGGCAGGCTCCAGAGGCCAACTCCGCTGTGGAAGGATGAAATGAATGAAGGTTATAAATTGGTAATGCAGGAGAGATTAAATGGTAATGTGTGCTGGGCCTGACAAGCCCAGTCCCCATCTCTCACCTTGGCAGACTGCAAGCTTAACCACGACCAGACTTGTGGGCGTTTGTCATTTAACCACTTAAGTAAGACTTATCCCGCAAGAACCTAGCTGTCATAATGCACTCCAGATACAATGAGAATAGTTTCAGGTGGATACCCACATTGGTCTGCAGTAGAACAGTAGGATTTGAGTCCAATGGCACTCAAAGGTGTAAGATTGAAAAAAGGAGCTCTGACTCGAAAGCTTACACTCTGAACATCTTGTTGGTCTCTAAAGTGCTACTGGGCTTAAATCCGACAGATATAACGAGTCATCATTAGAGCCCAAACCGGAGGTGATCCTGAGAATTTCAGCAAAACTTGTACAGAGGAAAACCATGGATAACTGTAAGCCAAAAACACTAATACTGACAGCGCACAGGGTTATCTCTAAGAGCCAAACTAGACGAGATGAATTACATGAGGTCATGCGAGTATCTAGAATCATGTCTGTTCCTACCTGCTTGTGTCCATTTTAACTGATGAACATGTGTCCTGTAGCCCTAGTCCGTGCACATGTCGGGTAACTGGTGTAGTCACGGTTGCAAGTGTCCATAGTCATAATCAGCAAGTTGCCATTGCAGAGCATCAGTTTTGAGCGGCTTCCACTTCCCTCTCCTCTCTTTTCGCCCTTTGATCCGACTTACACTCAAACTGCTTTTAATCTGGCAAGTTCTAAATTCTCCTGTTTTCTAGTTGACGCTGCGGCCTCCCTACTCCTTCCTACACCCTCCTTTCCTCTTAACTTCCTCCTCTTCATGCAGCGTCTTTAGTCGGGACGAGGAGGAGGTGGGAAGAAACTAGGGGCTCTATTAGGGTGACGGGTGGCATTTTAAAAGCAAAATCCACCAAATTTGCAGGGGAGCTAGTCCTATCTGTCCTCTAAAGACCTCCCAAGTTTCAGGGAGAATCGATCCCGGGAAAGGCATGATCCATGGGTTTCCCCAGTTCCTGTTATTTTCTCTTCACAATAGTAAAAAACGGGGCAGCTGATGACACGTACCTTGAGGGGCTTCAAAATGACCTCCCCAAGGTCCAAAATCCTCCAAATTTGCAGACCTACTCCTCACTGTCCTCTAAAGCCCCCCGCCAAATTTCAGGGAGATTGAACCCCGGGAAAGGCATGATGAATGGGTTTCCCCAGTTCCTGTCATTTTCTCTTCACAATAGTAAAAAATGGGGTGGCTGATGGCACCTTCTTGGGGGGGGGGGCTAAAATGGCTCCCCAAGGTCCAATCTCCCTGAAACATGGGGGGTCTTTAGAGGACAGTTAGCAGTTGGTCCCCTGAAAATTTTGTAGATTTATTTTACAAAATGCCACCCCAATCCCCCTGGATAGCCCCCACAGTTTTCCCCATAGATAATAAAGGAGATCAGAGGTGGCTGAGGACAAACAGGCAGGAAAGAGTTGATTCTGGCTGACAGCAAGAAACACTGCTGTGGCTGACGTGGGGACTGCCCACCCCCCTTTGCATAGATGCCTCCCCTTCCTGGCAGACCAAGCTGCAAGATCTCAGCAGAGGTGTGGAACTCCTGTTTCCAGCCCCCACCCCCAGAAACCCAGTGGGGGTTTTTTCCTGATATGTCCAATTGAGTGAACAAGTCTCTCTCTCAGAAAAGCTACAGAGGAAGGTTTGAGCATGCGTGAAGAGAAGTTGCTCATGGGATACCACCTCTCATCTGGGAGGAATGGGGAAGAAACACGTGTCAATCGGAGCACAGGATTGAGTGCAGTGTAGCCGCATTGTGCGAGTGAACAGGAAAGCAATGGGGAAACACGTGTAAGTGCATTCACGTGTCAAACACATGTAATTCATCTCATGTAGTTTGGCTCTAAGAGAAAAGATTAATCTTTTCCCAACATACCTATAGAATCTGCTCTCTGTTCTCTATAGAAACAGGGTATGGTGCCCCTCCATGTCACCAAATGGAACCAGGCCTAATCCTTTCCCACTTAGTTGCATTGGTAAACAAAAAGGTACAAAAAGGGAAATGACTTCATATAGAGGCATATAGAAGCCAAGAAGTATGAGCTATAAAACATGAATCCCCTAGTTTGAATTTTGCCTCTGCCACTCACCCACTTGCAGTATGGTGATAACAAGGGCCTATTTTACACAGTTTGGTAAAGATTAAAACAAGAAAACATATTTTAAGCACTATCTAAAATGTTTAGTATTAGTTCATGATAAGCACAGGACTGTACCGCATCAAAACACTTCTTCACCTCCTCCCCAAAGTTTACAGTTGATTGATATTTTAATAAAGCTTTGCATTTAAATAGCCCTTAGTAGCCATTAAAGAATACATAAGCTCACCAAACACAAGAACTCTAGAAGGTAGGCCATTAGCATTACCCCAACCCAGACTGCCAGGGAAGAGGCACTGAATCTGAGAGTACAATGGCTTGCCTAGGGCCATCTATGTTAGTAAGATGGAATTTTAGCTGGGAGCTTCCAAGATCATACACTTTATACTACAGGAGCTCTCAGCACTTTAGAAACACAAGAAAAATCCGTGAAGCACTATGAATTCTCTTCAAGCACTACAAAACGGTAGGCATTATAAACACATCCGCTGTGTGAAGAGATGGGCAGAAGTTTTCCTTTCCTTTCCTGTTACGCAAATGGCATCCCCAACAACAGAGACAAGGGAAACTTTTATCAGTTTGGAGCAAGGAGCAGCTCTGAAAGCACCCTTCTCTTCCCACAGCATCCTTTACTCACAGAAGCTCTTTAAGACTGCTGTCACAACAATGGGTTCTGGGAAACGGTCATTATAAACGCTGGCAATGCAGGATGTGCAATGGGATAAAGTAAAACATTGCTAAGATTGTCTCCAGAAATTGGCGTAGCAAATGAGGTTCATTTTCAACCTTAGTACATATGAGAGAAATGGGCATACAGCAGCGCTCCCCGACATAAAATAAAACAAGCATATTCTGTACCTTCATACATCAACACAAAGTCAGACTGGCTCAGAAGTTTTACAAGCTTCCACTGCTTGTCATTCAGGTCTGTCAGAATTTCACCCTCTGGGAGAGGGGTCACAGAAGCAATCTTGTTCTTCCTGGGAGAGTGGGGACTGGGTTTTGCTTTACCAAAAAAGGAAACACAAATATCCTTTTCTTAGATGGGTGCCAAACAGATTGTACAAAGGACAATACCATGCTAACATCATCCATCAGAAGCCATCAGCCCCAAATAAAACCTTAAGGCCCCCTTTGAAGATATTCAAGCACCAAACCATTGTACTGTTGTGTCCATTCAGAACCCCATCCACCCTCCACTGAGGTTCCTCCTGGGAGTGATGTTGCCATGAAAGACACCCAGAACAAAGAAAAAAAACCCAAGGGGTGCTTCTTGCTGTGAAAACACTGAGCTGCTTCCATCACTGTTAATGCACAACACAGTGCCAAACTATATGACATAGCAACCATCAATCCTCACTTGGATGTGTGTTTCGCAAGTGATATGCACTCCCATGCAGAATGCCCATCGCCAACAAATTGCAAGGTTTGAAAGTAAATTTAAGACTAAATGGGAGTGCATAGATGTCACTTCTTGGCCTCTGCTTCTTTCACCCTGTGCACCTTGATGCTGCTAAATGTGTAAAGGCATGCTAGCACTGGGAATGGAGGTGGGAGTGAGTACTGTGTGCACACACAGGCACTAAGGACCTTGAAAAGACAATCTTAAGAAAAGGTTGAAAAATAGCATGCAGTCAGAAAAAAGAATGGTAGGTGCATAGGTATTTACACAAGGAGTGTTCCTTAATCTTGATAAAAGCAGAGGAGGAGAACAAACATTGAGATAGAACAAGTGGCAAAACATCTGTCCTAATGACAACTGACAGCGCATACTCTGTTTGCTTAGCCAGACAAGGGTTTAGAGACTAGAGCACTGGATTTTGATATGGGGAACTCAGTTTCAAATTCTCACTCAGCTCAGTATCTTTTCATATAACACACCTTGAGGATTTAGTGGCAAAGCATTTCAAAGAATGCCTCACGTTCTTTGGAAACAAATTCCCAAACAATACCCATACTAGCCAGTTGCAATGAAAATGAACAGGAGTCTTGTGGCAAAACTGACAACTTTATTCTAGTATAAGACTTACAGATGAGGTCCGTCTCTGACGCTGTTCAGTTTATGCTGGAAGAAAAAACGTCTTTAGGCTTTGCCCCAAGACCGTTGTTTGAATTCTTTAGAGAATGGATATGATAAAAATGAAATGGGCGCAAGAGAAGTGTGAAAAGAGACAAGCCTTAAGAGCAAGCTAGGAAAACCGCTGTTTAAAATAATCTACAAACTGGGCCTTTGAGTCGCCCACGAGCTCTCACCTTTTGTTGCTTCCTTTGGGGACCTGGAAGTTGCTGAAATTTGAGCAGGACATTGTTTAACTGAAGTGGAAGCTTTTGCTTTGTCTGGTAAATGTATTTCCACTTTTTTCTTCGCAGGATACCTCACTGCTACAGAAAGCTGATCCAGGCCTTTCTGATTTAGTTCTAAGCCAAACGAAGCAGAGATGGTCAGAATGAGAAAAGTGCTTAAAGGATCAAAACTCCCCATCCAGGATCCATGAATGGTTCCAACCTTCACAGTCACCCTAAGCAGAATTAAACTCTCCAGGACCATTGACTTAAATGAGCTTAGGAAGGGTATAACTCCACTTAGACTGAGATTTGAGTCCAGTGGCAACTTAGAGACCGACTAGATTTCCATGGTCTAAGTTTTTGACGAAGGGCGCTTTGACTCTCAAACGCTCACATCCTGAAAATCTTGTTGGTCTCTAAACTACTACTGGACCTGAATCTTGCTCTTCTACTACAGACCAACATTTGAAACTACATCTGAAATTCACAGTGAATTTACACTGCTTGTGTAAATACCTATGCAACATCTGAAATTCACAGTGGCACTGTGAATTTTTTACAAGTGACTTGTCTCTGAGACACTGTTATGAAACTCGCAAACAGAACACTAATTCAGTTCCAGTCCTGATTAGTACATTTTCATCATCACTCCAGAATAACAATTGTGAGGGTTGCAGAAGACATGGTATCTGCTTCTTTTGGGCTCTATCTCTGGGAGACAGCGATATATATTCTGCTAGAAATATATATGCAATAGTTATTTTCTAATCAAACCCATAATGATTTGTATGGCCTTAATGACATAAAAATGCACTGTTAGTAACATTAGTTAGCATATACAATTTTAGTACCTGACATTGTTTTGAAATTTAAAAGTAATGATGCTTTGGTTTTCTGTAAATAAAATTGTGAATATTTCCAGTACTATAGAGAGAGCGCTAAAAACTGCTGTACTCTATGCTGCTTTAATATATGCATCTTACATTGCCATCCTAAGCAGAATTATGCCTTTCTAAGCCCATTGATTTCAATGAATTTGAAAGGATGTACCTCTGTTTAGGATTAGCCCTGTTTTTGCTAACAGATAAGAAAAAAATAAACACTGAAAACAGACAAATTTTATAGTAATCAAAACTAAGTATAGTATTTGGAAGAAAAAGTCTCATACAGCTGCAGTAGGACAAGCAGCATATTTGGATATCATATTGTAATTTATAACACTGAAAACACTACAGTGTATTACTAATATTAGTTTCATTAATTAATATTAGTGTATTATTAATATTATATATTATAGCAAACTGAGGACAAAATTAGCCACATTTAAACAATGAACATATCCTTGAAAAAATATATATCCACAGTATACAGGAATTATCATTTGCTAATAATACAGACTATTTTACATTTTTAAAAAATCTTCATACTACATATTTTGAGTAAAACCTTAAACTGCATTTCACTAATTCCAAAAAAGAAAATGTTTTGTTGAATTTTCATTTAGTGTTCTCCAAAAGCTCCAATTTTTCCCCAATGGAAAAAAAAACTGAAATGGATTGCCCATTAACCCCCAAACAGAAAGAAAGATCTTGCAGAACAGATAAAAAAGTTCCCACTAGTGATATATTTATGCCTCTTATTAGAATGGATTCCTTGTTAAAATTTCATCCTCCCAACCATCCTGCAATTTGATCAGAATAACTATTTCCAGTTGACGGTCAGGGGAGCAGGCTAAGGTAGGTGAGAAGCTCATAACAGATTAGATCAAAAGTTCTCAGCTGATAGAAAGCATGACACGAGAGGGACACAGGCTTTTCATACTACTTCCAATCTCCATAAATAATTTCTCATAAATGTTAAATTTTACAACAGAATCACTGTAAATATGAATGTCCTTCTTAGGAAATAGATGCAGAGGATTTAGCCATGTTAGTCTGTGGTAGCAAAATCAAAAAGAGTCCAGTAGCACCTTTAAGATTAACCAATTTTATTGTAGCATAAGCTTTCGAGAATCAAGTTCTCTTCGTCAGATGCATGGTACAGAAACTGGTCAAATATAGAAGAGGAGGGAGGAGGAGGGGAGGAGAGGGAGGCTGCTGAATTGGAATTCATATGCAAATTTGACTCTGTCAGGCTGGGACTGAATAGGGACTATGAATGGTTATCACATTATCACAGGTAACAGATTTCCTTTACAGAGGCTGGGTCTGGGGGAGCCCAGTGACACCTGGCGTGGGCTTTCAGGGACCACAGTTCTCTTTGTCAGATGCATCTGACGGGGGGAGCTGTGGTTATCGAAGGCTTATACTGCATTGGAATTGGTTTTGCTGCTACAAACTAACAGGGCAAACTCCAACTGACCCCAACACCAAAAGGAGATGTTTACATTTACTAACAAAGGAATGTTTTGGTTGCACCCTCCCTCTCACGCCCTAATTGCCTCTTCTCTCTCCTCCCCTCCTCCTCCCTCCTCTTCTATATTTGACCAGTTTCTGTACCATGCATCTGACGAAGAGAACTTGATTCTCGAAAGCTTATGCTACAATAAAATTGGTTAGTCTTAAAGGTGCTACTGGACTCTTCTTGGGAAACATAGGCTTTTTGTTTCCATCTTGGTGTGATCCTGGTTCTTTGATAAAATGATTGATGAGACGTAAGATACAGCTGAGAACCACTGCCCTAAATCAATCTTGAATTCTAGTATTTGATTCGATGCGGGTCTTCATATTTATGTCCAATCTACTCTTCCAGCAAATAAACACTTGAAGTTAAAAAGCAGCAGTACCTATAGCCTGTAACTGGAGAGCATCCTGCTTGGCTTTCAGATGGGAGTTTTTGCGTTTACAGAGATCCCCATTTTGACTGAATATTCTTACCTTGCACGGAAGGAGTAGGACTGATCTGCATTGCTTCTGCTTCCTGTGGAGGTAGCCTGCTCCCACAGGAAGGACAGAAGATAAACGTTGCCTCTACCTTCTTTCCACATTGAGGGCAAAAACTAACTATCCTGGAAAAAGAAAAGAGGTAAGAAAATAAACAAATAAAGCCGGAAAATACAGGGAAATTAACTTTTATGTTTTCCTGTCTTTGAAGGAATAACTTAATAGGGCTCTGTGTAACTCCAAAAGTGAACTGTGACATGCGTCAAATCATTGATTAATTTGCTTTAAAACAACATTAATCCTGTGGCCTTGTTACTGTCTTTTAACCAGTATTATTATTATTTATTTATTATTATTTATTGCATTTCTAGACCGCCCTCCCCGTCAGACGGGCTCAGGGCAGTGTGACAACATACAATTAATAACATACAGTTTAAAAACAATAAAAACATTATAAACATTAAAACAGTATTCCATATACAATAAAAATTTCTCAACTGGCAGATATAAATATTAAAATACAGCATTTTAGCTGTATTTTATACACTTATAAGCTCCTGCATGGGTAGTGGACGGTCTTCAGTGGTATGGCTGGCGAGAGGACAGCATAGCCCCCACCAAATGCCTGGCGGAACATCTCCGTCTTGCAGGCCCGGCGGAAAGATAACAAATCCCCGGTATACACCCTGGTGGTTAAAAGCACAAACTGATAACTGAAAAATATAACTTCTCTCTGGTATTTTCAAAGACATGCTATTGTTTCTACTTTAGAAAAGCTTTATAGGTAGAGACGCTTTTAAAATTCAATTATTTTACCTGCATACTGTGGTTCTCCCTGCTGAGGAGCCTGAATTTAGACAGAATCCCATTGCGGGGGAAACACTTGAGAGCAAATATGGTTCCCCCCTTCATTTTATCCTCACGACAACGCTGTTAGGTAGGCCTTTTCCTCAAATCTTGCCATTTAAACTGGATTTTTCTTTTTGCCAAAGTGCTGCAAGAGTCATGCTCAACTTTGTCACAGATTTGAGACACAGAAGTCTGCCTTTACCTCCCCTCAAAGTTGTTTTCAATCGAGCAAAGGCAGAGACTGTAAAGTTCTGTTTTTAAATAAAACTTGCTTTGGGCAGTATTCCTAATACAAAAGTTGGGAAAGCTACAAAATAAAATAAATGTTGGGCGTACACACACACACACACAGTCTGTTTTTATTTTCTTCCTAACTTCTTGCGCTCGGAAGTCTTCGCCTAAGTAAGTTGCAGAAATCAAAGGGCACTTTTATGAACAATTAAGTTTATTCTAGGCCAGAGGCCTACTCTTTGAAAATAAAAAGGAGGGCTGCGACCCTAGGCAATCTTACACGAATGTAAAACATTGAATAAAGCGCAATTTACTCTTGAGTAAACGTGCAAGAACTCCGCCCCCCACTTTCCTCCTCATCCCCGGTCTCAAGCCCTCCCCTCTATTCACGCTTCCTTCGAGGCAAGCCCCGCTCATCCCAGTGGACCTTCCCGCTCCTCCGGAAGGGCCGTGCCGCAGCCTCTCCCTCAGAAGGCGGCGCCGAAGTAGGCCCGGACGAAGCCTGGGCCTCGTCGTACCCACCCAGCGCTGGGACTCGCCATCCTCTCGGCCCGCAGCGGGGTTCTGAGGCCTCTCCGGTAGTCCCGCTTCATGGTTCCCGCCAAGGCCGGGAGGGCGTCCAGCTCCGCATCCCGCAGCAGCGCCGCTGCCCCCCGCTAATTCTTCCTCGCCCGAAGCGAGCCGAGTCGGGAAGCTTCGGTTACCGCCTCAGAGATCACTCGAGCGCCGGCTTGGAAGCGGCTTGCAGGCCGCGCTGAACTTCGGGCCTCTTCAGTTGCGCAACGAAAATCTCTCGGCTGCTGCCTCTGGCTTGTTTGTTTGGTGGCTTAAAGGTTAAGACTGACAGGAGCGGGTAAACCCTTTTCTCAAATAGAGTGAAAGAGCAGTTGGTGAAATAACCACAGACTGCCCAAATCGACAGCATTTGCGCAAAGGCAAGACTAGGGTTTTTTCCCTCAGGTATGCCATCAAAAAAAGCATTTCACATTCAGATGTTAGTTATGTCCAATAAGTTATTCATTGTTGTCTTCGTTTTGAATAAATACCCCACTGAGTCCAGCCTCATTGAGAATATTTAATGATGCGCTTTGCATCCTAATGTGGCTTTATTCCACTCCAAGCACGCTAAACTCACTGTATCCTACACATTTAATATTTTAAGGGGTTAGAGTAACACTGCAAGACACACAACGTGGGTAAACATTGATTCCCCCCCCACCACCGTTTTAAACTGAAGTCTGCCTTAAAATGCAATGTACCTTGACATTCATTTGTAGTGGGGCAAATGTGGTATAATACTTTCTTCTACTTCTCTCTTCATGCAAATTTACTCAGTAATTTTATAGAGACTAATTTATACTTGGAACAAGGCTGACATTTTGTTAAAGACTAGTTTTCTTTTCCCCAGCATTTCCATCAAATACTTTTTGTTATATCTCCTTTCCCCATCCCTTAGTAAGGGACCTTGACAGAACTGTACAACATATCCTTCATTCTGTCTCCTAGGATGAATCAGTTATTTTAATATGCATAATGCTCTATAATGGACACATACTGAGGCTTGGTTGGCCTCAACCAGGGCCAGGGCCTTTTCGGTCCTGGCCCCAACCTGGTGGAACTCTGTCTGAGGACACCGGGGCCCATCAGGATCTTCTATCATTTCGGCGGGCCTGTAAGACGGATGTTCCACCAGGCATATGGTTGAGGCCAGCATGAGATCCTCACTGAGCCTCCCACTAAGTGTAGGGTTATACAGTGTCCACCGGCCGGCTGCCCAACATATGGGTACAGCACGGGGCTATGTAGTGCCCATTCGTTTGCTGACCCACGTATGGGTTGCAGTACATTATCTGTCCGCTTCCCTCTCCCTGTATATTGATGGGCAGGAATCTGGAATTGACCCCATCTTGGGACAGTTATTATCTGTTGATTTTATGAACTGTTTTATGAATTGTTTTTGTATTATATTTTTATAACTGCTGTGCCTCGCCCTGAGCCCACTTGCGGGAAAGGCAGGTTAGAAATGTAATAAATAATTATTTATATTCGTTGACAGGTATATGAAATGTCAAGGAATTTTTTTTTAGTGGTGACTAGGGAGCAGCAGGTAAGCTTTTCTCCAGCTTTTATTCTGTAGATTTTCAGCTCATGTTAAAAACCCTCATAGTAAACACCTGAAACCAGTGGGGGTGGGGGTTCCCCCTAAGCAAACCTGTACCCACTACTTTCAAATGACTTAACAAGAACAAAGGTAGTGGAAAGTTTGACAATCTCTTATTTTTAATTACCTCCCCATGTCATAGCAATTAAATAACTTAAAAGCACATCAGAGTACCTGTTCATTTAGGTTCAGATTGTTGTGTTGGTATGCCTCCTCTAACCATGAATATTGTTCACCCCAAAATTGCTAGCCCTATACCATATACTGTTTTCAAGGGAGGGCTCTTGTATTTTGGAAGCCTGCCATAACTGCAACACCCTTAAGTTAAAAAAACTATACTGTCATACTTAGTTTTCAAACTATATATTATTTTTAGCTTGGTCTTATGCATCAGCATAACTATTAGCAATCTCTGTGTGCTTCGGAGTGCTGCTGTCCACCACTTTCTTAATTAATTTTCTTTGCATTGCCTTCTAATGGGCTTTTAAACTCACTTGCATGGCCTAAATTAGCTCACTTAAACATGATACTAGTGAGGTTAAAAGCACTCTCAGTGTCTTGTTTAACTAGGCTGACCACCAATGTAACTACGTGTTCTTAGGCATACAATCATACTTGTAAGACTCGTTGGCCCACATTTATTTTGACTCATCTAAATCTCACCTTAGTAATGCAACCGCCAAAGAAAGAAGAAAATGCAGCGTTATCTGATGAAATAGTCGGAGACAGTGAGCATTGCTCAATAAAATAAAGCCGTTGGATCATTGGGGTGGGGGGGGGGGGAAATCAACTTTGGTTATTATGATAGGCCACAAATTCATTTTGGATTATAGAAGTTTTATGGAGGGAAATCGCCTGTGAGCATCTGGCTCCTGGTCACTCTCCATAGTGATTAGTAATAGGCAGGAAGCACATTAAAGTGGCATTTGCACTAGTCTTGCTTGGCTATGCTGGAGATCAATATGACAGATAGGCATGCTGAATGTGAACAGCCTTGGTGGGCTTTTTCTCACAAAACTGAACATCTGGATACTGCCGGAGAAGCAGTTTTAAAAATGCAAATATATAGTAGTAAATTTAAGCAAAATCAGGACGTAAGCTTCAGTGCAATATTTTAATTCCTAAATGCCATTCTATAAACCCTCAATAGTAATTCATTTATTGTCCCAGAGTCAGGAGTCAAGAGTTGTATAAAAACACGGTTTGTTTGTTTTTTTAATAAAAAACATGGTCACTAGCCAACATGTATTGTCATTGACATTACCTTCTTTTTTTAAAAAAAACTGAGCAGGTCCAGTGTTTCTCAAATTCTTGTAGTCACACAAGTTTTTGTACCTTGGAATTACAGTCTGGAAAAGTATAGTTTATAGAAATAGCAAGGGCCTTATTCTATGCCCCTAAAGACAGAACAGAGGCCCTGTTCAGAAGTCTTATGTCTCTACAACAGAGAAAGAAGGCTGTGTGGCAACATTCAGTCCAAGTTTTTCCTTATGTACAGACAGAAGGGAAGTGGTTGATCCAATATAAGAAAATCAAAGCCTGCATGTCTAAAAGACAGTGTTCGGACTGATGTCTTAACATCATCAGCTTTTTCACAAAGGACAATTTATTCCGCAGATTCTTGGAGCAAGTGTGATGCCTAGTGCAGTTAACAATTGCCCCAAGTTGATTTGTACTTCAAACTTCCTGTTAGGCAAACAAATTCATTCAGGTTAAGTTCAAATCATCAGCTTCTGTGTAGTGATACCTCCCCGCTCACTCACAATCTGCTATTCCACAGCAGAAGCAGAGCCTTAATCTGACATCAAGAATCTGTATTTTTCATGTAAGAACACTAAATCAGAACAAGGATTAACAGAGAAGAGCAATATCAAAGAGGGCTAGACAGATAAAAAGAGGAAATACCAGATGCTGAAGGGTTTCAAGCAAACCATAAGTACAGAAGACATCTGTATTAATCCTCCCAAAGTCAGCAGTTTGTTGTCCATTCACAAACACCACCATCACTTATTATAGCACCTGACTGCAAATTGAGAGACATTCCTTTGTAAAACAGAGGAGTTATGATTAGTATAACACTCTGGAAAATGCTGTTTTCAAGTAGCGCAGTCAGTAGAGAGGCAAGATGGATGACAGTTGGCATGTCCCAGTATCACAAGGAAATGTGGTGCAAGTCTAGACTCCCTGATGGGCCAGGCTGCACCCAATCTTGCAGAGGTTCTGATAGAATTCATCATTACACCACATGAGGGTCTGAACACTTGTTATTTGGCACAAGTTGGAAAGATACTGTCATTTGCATAGACTGGGAAAGAGCAGGAGGTGTGGTCCTCCCGTACTTGACCCTAGGCACTTGGATATGGCAAGCCGTGATCTGCTAGCTCTTAATTTGGACACCAACATACCACGGCCAGATGCAACACGAGGGGAGGGGGGGCAGAAACGCAGGGAAGTTCCAAAGTAAACATTAGTGGCAAGTACACACAGCTTATAACCCACTGTGCTGAAGGCAGCCTGGCAACCATTTTATGGCACCCAACCAGAGGCTCAATGAGAACATCCTGTTTTTTTCCAGACTGACTGAGGAAAGAGCAGCAGCACATCAGAGGCTTAGGAAGCCAAAATTCATCCTTTCTGCTTCACTGTACTCAGCCACATTTTTCCTTTTTGCTCGCCTCCGGTCACTTTTCTTGCCAGGCCTAGTGCAGACAGAAGGTAAATATGACTTTGAATCCTGAAGCAGAGGTAGGCCTTGGTTCTTCGCTGGGCCTGGAAGCCATGCCGAGGTAGTTTTGAGAGCTGCACCAAAGACGCAATTCATAGCAAGAGGAGGGCTGGCGCTATTTACAGAAGAATACCCAGAGCTGGCTTCCAGGGTGGATTCTCGCAGTGTATGGCACACAAGCCACCTCTTCACCCCACCTGGCAGGTCACTTTTCCTCAGGTCATCTGCAGACTCATTCACAAGGCCCTCTTCATCGCTGGATTCTTGACAGCAATGGTCTTTAGGATCCATGTAAACTACAGTTACATCCAAGACACCACTGGGAGCTGTAACTACATGGGGCAAGGGGGAGAATTCACAATTAGGGTAGCTGCATGAATATTTTCCTAACTCAAATGGATTACCCAAGACGAGTTTCTAAAACCAGGGTATTTCCAGCTGGTTTATTTCCCCATCTTAGAAAGGGGAACATTCAAATACAACCCCAAGACGCATTGATTATTGATTTTGTGGCAGAAACTCAACACCTCCCTTCCTGTCCAGACCCTTGACGGGAACACCAACACACACAAAAACAAAGGTAACTGACAAAAGCTCACCCTCCCCTTCCTTCTCGCCTTCACTTTCTTGATCTCCTTCATAACCTGAGCAGGAATCCAAGCTCCAATCCAGGAAGTTGTCCAGAAGACTCTCTTCCTGGTTGGACAGCTCGGCAGTCGGGGTCGTTACGAAGCTGCCCCTGTCTTCCTGGATGCTGTCTTCTCTTCTCCTGCACCAAGAACACAGCCATTAATACAGAGTCCCTAAACAGAATTTAAAATAAATCGGGAGTGGATTTCTAACCTACACTCTCATTCTGAAGAGTTTCCCCAAAGCATCTTTACAATACAAAATGTAGTCAGGAAATATGAGCAAAATCTGTATCCCAAAGGAGAAATGTCTTAACGTGAGTATTTTTAGATATGGTTATTTCAGTGATGTCACTTATGATTTATGTCCTTCATGTTAGATTGTAATAGCCTTTGGCTATACGAAATAAATCCTATTTGTACCATTTTGTACAACGCAAATGTTATATACCCTGTCAATAAGGGTAGCACTGCAGCCAAAAGTAGTACTGAAAAACAAAACTTTAACCCCCTCCATAGGAAAAACCAAAGAATCAGCTGAAGACCTAAGGAAAACCATCAAGGAGAATGCATGAATAAATGGCAAGAGGACGGATTAGTCTCTCTTTCATGTGACAGAGAAACACCCAACTGAACAAGCAAGCAGCTATTTTCTTAGGTTATTTGTTTCCAGCTACACCTTAACACAAGTCGAGAAGATGCCAACTGTTTTCCTTGTGCTTCTCTCATCTGTACTAGGCAACTCGGTAACAAGGCAAGCATACAGAAGAATAACTGAAAACACTCATGGCAGGAGAGTGAGTGGCAGCCCTGATGAAAAGAATTCATTTACCTTTTAATTCTCTTCCCAGATGGAGAAGCAAGGAAGGTTTCCACTGTGCTCATGTGCCAAGAATTGGGCTCTGGATCCTCCTGCTTCACTCCTAGCAGTGAGCAAAGCTGACTGTAACTCATTACCTACAATGAGATAGACCCAGTGAAAATCCCACAGCTACTGCCATCCACCTTAGCCAGGGGTCCCAAAGTGGAGCTGATGCACAGGGCCATAGATTCACCAAATCATCATTCATCAACCTCCTCATCATTTGACCAGTCAAATATTCCAGGATGCTTTGTACACATATGGTAGCGTGCCCCCCTTTCATTACAACATCATAAGGGCAGGAATGAGGGCTGCCTGCTCCTTCGCCCTGCAGGTTCGTGTTTATATATCCAGCCAATGGGTAACTAATCTCTTAATAAAATATTCTTTCTAAAAAAAATTAAGAGTACTTAACCAGTTAACAGGTAAGCCTTGATTAGTCAAAATTCTCAACCCAAGATGTTCTGCTAATTCTGTCCCTCTCCTCCCAAATCTGCAAGCCTTAGTCAAGTAAAGCAACTAAATAAAGTTTTGCAGCACTTCAAACAGGAGAAGGCTAACTTTGATCAGTGAGCTTATGATATACAGGGTTGGATCCTACTTAGCTTTAACACTGAGTGGAAGCTGATGCTAACCCCACCCTCTCTAACTCCCACAGATCCTTTTTCACCCATGAAGTATAATGCCAGATATCCGGGGGGGGGGGGGGGACAGGTGGGGAGACATGAGTGAACCCATAGGCAGATGGACAGCTGTAGCCAGGAAGAGAAATAGGTGAGATGACCTCTCTTTTGCCAGTGGAAATCAGTAGGATCCAACCCTGTACTTGTTTTGGTTCTGGTATGGTACTGTGAAAAGCAACATTATGATGACCTTGCCTCCTAACAACAAATGCTAGCATCTTATCAAGTTAAAGAGCAATTCAGTAAAAGTACCTCTCTAGAGATTCCACCATTCATTAAGACATTGTCCATTGATTAACAATTAAAATAAGCAGGTTGATCATCATCGGCTCCGCCAGAATCATTTTTTTTTTACTCATTTCAACATGGCTGCACTCTCAAAATACGTGCTGCTGGCCTGCTCTGGACAAGGTACCCCACCACACAAACTTGCTTTATTGACATTCCAAGAAGTGACTCCCTATTCACACTGCTCATTCCCTATAGCAGAGTGAGCCAAAGAGCTCAACGTACCTCTTCCTTGCTGATCTCTTCATAGCGCTCATCTTCAAAACGTTGCTTCACAGCAGTCAATGACACCTGCCTATAATCCTTTGGAACATCATCATGGAAGCTTTGGGCGAAGAGGAGAACTTTCAGAAGTTTGCCGGGTAATTTTTGCACACATTGAGAATTACTCGGGGTCAATATTAATTCATATATAGTTGCCCTAAAAATTCCTAGTCCTAGCTTCAAATTGCAGCTTTACTACTAATGACAACTGCAGATTAATCACAAATGGAGGAAGCAGGGGAAAGAATCTCAAGAACTTCCGAGAATCTTGATCCGCTTTCCAACACTCAAAACCCAGCACAGCCTATCAACTAGAAGGGACATGGACAACTTTCTTCCGACTGGAAGTCACTGTTTCAGCCTGCTATTGGCTTGACTATTGGGGACCTGTGCTATTGAGGACCTATGTTTCAGTGGGGGCCAAAGATACTGGCTCAAATCACTGGCTCATGTCATCTTTATAAATCCATCAGCCTCCTAAGCAACAACAGCTTTTTGGAAGGATCTGCTGCTAGCACACATACATAGACTGCAAAAGGGTGTCACACTCCCCGCCTCTCTCTACTTATTTCAACACATGAATAGTAGGGCAGCCAGATAAGTGCATTCAATGGCACTCTCTTTTTAAAACAGGGAAAGCTCCTCCTCTTCCTCTTGTCAAGAGACTTGGGTCATGTGTCTGCCTGTCACATGCTTTTGGTTTAGTAGGTCCCATGATGCTGCCTGGAGGTGTGCATTAAAAGTGGGCCCTATTTCCTTTAAACACAACAACTACAACTCAATTGAATATTAAACATATATATAAATTCCAGTAGGAACCAAAAAGACTACCATATCTGGGTATAATCCTACCATCTGACCTCAACCAGTTACTAACGTTAAATCACATAGATAAAATGGCTAAAATAAGAGCAGAATTAAGTGACTGGAATAAAAAACAATTATCATGGTATGATAGATACCATCTAATTAAATCATTTGCACTTCCCAAGTTAATTTTTCTCTTTCAAACAATTCCAATATTAATCCCACCAAAACTTTTAAAACAATGGCAAACCTTCAATAAATGTTTGTGGCAAGATAAACATCCAAGAATTGCATTTACAACACTAAGATTAAAAAACACACAAGGAGACTTTAATTTCCCAGATATTGATCTCTATCAAAAAACAGCATGATTAAAAAAAATGTAATTTCTATAATACAGAAAGAAGATAATACGGATTGGATCAACCTTTTACAAAACACACAACAAAATGAATCCATTCAGGATCTTCTATGGAATAAACAACACGTCCGCCCCACAAACACTAAACAAAACATCTTTTTTACAGCTATCCTAAAAGTATGGGATGCTTATAGAAATAAAATCACCCCCAAATATTCCAGGTTCTCTTCTTTTTCAGGATTGGTTTCCACCGGGTCTCTCACCCGCATTCACTAAAAAATGGAACCAAAACAACACAACGAGGCTAACTGATATAGCCTCCCGAGAAGGCTTACTAGATAAACCAGAATTGGAGCAAAAAATTAATAGTAATATATCATGGTTTATTTATTTTCAATTAAAGAATCTAGCCTCTTCTATAAACTTAAAGGACATTATGAAACAACCAAAGACTGCATTTGAACAAATTATAGATAGGAAAAGTCTTTCAAATAAAGGAGTAATCTCCAAAATTTATAATATTTTGCTACAAAACCTTAAACTTAAAACCTTAACATATCAGTCAAAATGGCACCAAGACTGTGACAAAATATTATCAAAAGAACAATGGGAAATATTATGGTCCTCTAAAATATTTAATTCATCAACAATTAATATTAAACTACAGTCCTATAAGATATTAACAAGATGGTATCTTACACCCAAAAAATTAGCAGCTATTTACTCTCACAGTTCATCTTTATGTTGGAAAGGATGTGGGGATACAGGATCATATATACATTGCTGGTGGAAATGTCATTACATAGAAGAATTCTGGAATACAATCTTGTACCAAATCTTTTTGTTAACTGGCTACAAAATACCAAAGAAACCTGAGCTGATATTTCTGAATCAATGGGATGATATAGAGATCCCACCAATTCGACGAGACCTCATCAATATCTTCTTAACGGCAGCAAAAAATTTAATTGCTTTAAAATGGAAATCACATACTGTACCAACAATTACCAGTTGGTATTCTAAAATATGGGACCATTTTTTATTTGAAAAAATCAATGATGGAATCTATCAAGCTGAAAATTTCCCCAAAACAACAAATTTTATGGAAAAATGGTTCCCCTTTTTTGAATACATGTCTAAAGAAAATCTATATCCTCCCAATAAAATATGCCAAACAAGCCTGAATCTATAATCCAAAATATATCAGATCATTCAACTTGAATTTGTCTTTCCATGTTTTACCTTTCTCTGTTATGTAGTTTTTAACAATTTACCCATGTTGTATTTCATATTGTAAACAGTTTTGTTAATAATTGAAATAAAAATATTAAAAAAAAAGTGGGCCCTATAACACTTCATGCAAGTCACTGCTTACAAACCACCATGGCCAACCTCTGTCCGGAGGTGCTATAGGAGGTAGAAGCATATTCTCCATGTACCAGGGAAGTAGTCCCAGTAGGCTACTCTTAACAGCTGGACAGATAGATCTTTAATTGCCGTATCGCCCAACCCCAGTTCCATTCCACCCAACGGACATAAGATTTTACCATTTCTTGTGGAGACTCAGCATACAGAGTTTCAGCTCTTCAAGGGAAAATCCCGTGCTTTCAGATAACTGGCTTGTCCAAGGATGAGCTGAAGGGGAAAAAAAAGAAACATACACACAAAAATCACAATACTGTGTAAATTTATTTCCCTTTAATCTGCTCTGTTCTTGCAGGTAGCTGCTCCAACACAGTCCATGTGGGTTGTAAGACCAATGCACACAGTCAAGTACAATCCTGAAGTAGAAAGACAGCTGTCCGAGACAGGTATGTGTGTGGGGTGGGGGTGGGTCCAGAGGCTGAATGCTTCAAAAGCAAAAAAGAGTCACCTTGCTGGTGGAGTACTTTGGCTAGCAACAACGCTGCAGCAGATAAGCAGGCAGGTGAGTACTGGCAGAGGCCCGTGTTGAGTAGCGAGAGTTCACAGATAAAGCTGTACAGGTGCACAGTTCTCCTCTCCAATGGGATTATGTTCAGTAGCACTTCTTTGTAGTCCACAATAGTAGGAATCTTGAAAATGAGAGAGCACAAGAGTGTTTAACTAACAAAATTGGATCAAATTAATCTCAGAAAAGCAGGAAAAATTAATGCATTGGTTTCAGTTGTCTACAACTCTGTATTCCACATAATCCTCAGCTTCAATGTCAATTACATTGTGATGCTTCATGCCCCCCCCTTTTATTATTTTTTTGTAAACTGCTGAGTATACTTTGATGGAGTTGAAGTAATCAGGCCTTGAGTTTCAGTGAGAAGGGCAGACTATAAGCAACATCAATAAATTAAACAAATTTGAGGACACCCCCCCCCCACCGGCGTTGCACTCAAAAATAGAACTGAAGTAAATTGACAAACATTCTTCACCCTCCAGGTAAGTGACCGGAGGATATGGATCATATCAACATTGCTGAAGCTAAGCAGATCTAAACCTAAATACTTGTTCCATGCAGGAATCAAAGCAGAGTAGATGCAGACATTAAGATCCACATAATCCTCCCTGTATTACAAGTAGAGATGGGCACGAACCAGAAAAAAACCAAACCATGCAGTTAGTGGTTTGTCACATTTCACGAACCATGAACTTTCACAAACCTGCCCCAGTTTACGAATCGGTTCATTTTGGTTCGTAAAAATGTCCCTTCCAGGCCAGTAAATTACCACTTGCAGGTCAGAAGAAGGTCTGCAGGAAGTCCATCCCCTGTTACCTAGGAAACTGATTGATCGCCACCAGGCTGTCTGCAGTGATGAACTGAAAAACGAATCAAACGAACCAGCCTAAAGTTTGTGGCGGTTCGTCAGAAATGGGATCTGATGAACCACTGGTTCACGAACCACGAACTGGCTTGGTTCGTCATGAATTTTGGTTCATATTACGGTTTGTGCCCACCTCTAATTACAAGTAGCAGCAACTGAATGTAGATCCCATATTTTATTTCATTGTGGCATTTCCCAGCCATGTGAGGTAAGATCCATTTCAACAACTGTGGTGTAAGAAAATGTGAAAATTGCCTTTGTTGGATTAGGCCAAGGTCCAGCACCCTGTCGACAACAGCCAACTAGATAGGAGAGAATCTCTCAACAGTTTTACAAAAACCTTACCCGTATCTTGCCTTCCAGGGCAGAGATGATCTCTCCCATCATCCGGACTAGATCTTCATACTTGTATGTGTTGTCTGTCAACCAAACTGCTTCCCGTATTGTCAAAATCTCTTTGCTGATAAAGCTGTAAGAAAGAGGTAGGATAGCAGCAAAGCTCAAACCCAAGACAAGCACCTTGTGCCAGATAAGGAGTGTTATAGTTTTATTTCCTATAGAACACAAGCGTATGTTTTCCATCTAGGGGAGTGGGAATCTGTATTTGGATCCACAAGTAAGTAATTGTAATGCAAAAAGTAGCTGCAGCCCTCCCAAACATGGATCAGAGGGGTACAATGTGGGAAGTAGAATTAGCTCTCCCTCTGTTTCCCCAGACCAAAAATTTATTTTTATGTACTTTATTTATAGTCTGCCTTTCTTACTGAGAATCAAGGTGGATTACATAGAATAAGTCAATACAATCAACAGCTGGGATATTCAACAAACAATACAATAAGGGTAAGGAAAGCAGAAATTTAAAAAGAAGCAGAAATCCAATAGAGGTGAAAAAAAACAATGCTGAAACACAATATATCCCCTCATGTGGACTGTAGCACAGTGGATAGGACATGTTTATTATCTGTTTGCTGCACATTTTATCTTATTGTCGCTACATTTTTTCATGATTATATCGGTACTTCTGTATTATGTCTAACGTGCTATGCTTTATTCAGATTTCTGTAATCCTAATTCTACTGTTTAAAGGAGCTGGGGAGGGGGCAGTTAACCCCCTCCCATCCCTTATCACCACCAGAACGATGCAGTGGTTAACGTGCTGTATTAGGGTCTGGGAGACTCAGGTTAAAATCCCCACTCTGCCATGGAAGCTCACTGGGCTAATGTGGGCCAGTCATACACTCCCAACCTCACCTACCTCACAGGGTTGCTGTGAGGATAAAATAGAGAGTGGAAGAATGTTGTAAGCCCTTTGGATCCCCCTTGGTGGCAAAAAGTGGGATATAAATGAAGTAAGTAACTCAATAACATACATATACAACATTTTTACAGGATCCAAGCACAGATCCCAATCATCAGATGTAGTTTGGGCCTAGGGCTAAAAATGGATAACATCTTAAAATAAAGACATTCAGCTCAAACCCATTAATTCCCAAACAGTCAGGCGTAAAAAGCTATGCTGCTTCAAGGTAAAGAAGGCACCTTCAAGCAGATGTCATTTGAAATTACATCCAGCTTTTTCTATGTAAAAATGCACTGCCTGTTGTGATGTAAAGTAGAAGTTACACCTCCTGGGTGCTAGCAAGAACCAAAATTCTAATGTATGTCCACTATAGACTCGTGGCATCTGATTGGTGGACTGGAACAGAAGCCACAATTCCATTTAGGCACTGATCATACTCCCTTCTTCCTGACAGCCACTGTTTGTGAAAGCTACAGGGCTCCATATGCCAAGCTGCAAACAAAGGCACCAGAAGACATCATTAGTAACTACTGGTACAATAACAAACATACATGCACACACATGATTTGGTCTCACGAGGAAAGCTCTCCTGAGGAAATACACAAACAAGCCCCAAGTCTAGCTTCTTACCGTGTACAAATAACCATGCATGCAATTCCCAAAAGCTGAAGACGAGCCCGGGGTACGGGCCTGATTTTCAAGTACCGGTCCACGCAACCTACTGTCATGTGGAGACAAAGGCTGGAGAAATCCTTCATAGTGGCCACTTCCACCAGCCAATCGATCAGAATATACCTAGCGAGAAAGGGAGAAAAACACCGATGAAGGCAGCTTATGTTACATGTGAATCAACAGACGTGCCTCGGTGAGAACTTTTGCCTCTGGTCTACTGCAGTTTAAAAAGAGACTTGGGATGCTTTCAGATTAGGTCAGTACAGCTGTTTCAGCAAAACAGTGCGGGGTGGGGGGAGGTGTCCAAAGTGAGCCATGGCTCAGCAGGAGGACTTTGCATGCAGAAGGTCCCAGGTTCAATCCTTGGCAACCCCAGTTAAAAGGATGAGATGTGAAAAATCCTTAGCCCGAGACCCTGAACAGCCATTGCCAGTCAGAGTAGGCAAGACTGCCCTTCCTAGACCCAGGGGCTGACTCAATAAAAGACAGCTTCACACATGCAGAACGCGTGACACCACTTTCAATCTCAGCATACTTTGTGTTTCAGAAAATGAAGGGGAAACAGTATGCTAGGCTATTCTGGGAAGGCTCCTTCAAGACATTTAATTCATTTCATTTATTAAACTTCCAGACTGCGCTCACCACAAGCAGGTTCAGGGGCAGGTTACACAGTTTCAATAGGCTTTAAAACCACAACAAAACAGCAGCAACATCAATTTTCGTAAAACATCGTTCCAGCAGTGTTTAGTGCAGCCCACCACCGCTAACAGTCCATGGGGGGTGGGGGGCATTTTTCTGCCCCCACCACAGTTTGTGTGAAGGGCCAAAAGCCTGTACCAACACGCCGCCCACCGCCCCCGCCCCTGCCAGTAGAGGACCGGTGGGGAGGCTCCAGGTGGGTACAGGACCGGCCTCGACCATATGCCGCACAGGAGGATAGCAACAGAGAAGCATCTTGCCAGAGATGCTCAGCCACACATCACGGCCAGCAGCCCCCCCTCATGTCAGCCAAAGGTGGGGGTGTCCAGGTTTCTACCTCATGGTCTCATTCATTCCCTTCTGAACAGTGAAGATGCTCTGCTTGCTGAGAGGGAGGGAGGCCTGGAAGAGCTGTGACACCAGCTCATTGGAGGCTTTTGCTTCCAGCCCGGGCTGATTTCCATTTCCACAAGCTTTGGCCAGCGCTATCTGGACAGCAAAGGAAGCAAACAAACAATGAAAATGGATGTTCTATTGATTGCTGCAGGCGGCTAGAAAACAAAAGGGTGCTAAAGACTGCAAAGGTCTTCTGTAACCAACCCCAGGAACAGTATAAATATAAATAACTGATATGTGTAGCTATTGCACAAGGCCATCCTCAATATTTTGGGGAAGGGATCTTCAGCTAGATTTGGATACAGTACACTCATTAAAAGATCACAGTTTATTCAGGCCAACGGATCCAGTTGGCCCCCAAAGAGGTGGAGACTCCACTATGCACACAGCAAGTGAAGATTCTCTTTCACATTCAGGAACTATGCACAAAGACAAAAACTGCAGTGTATTGCTTTAATTCTGATGTGAGCAAGGAGAACCTTGCTTGTATAGAGCTCTATGTACACATTAGAGAAAAAAGAAAGCTGGTTAAGTTAGAGCAACTCGGATTCACAATCTTACCTGGGCCTCCCAGGACCCCTTGGCTGCATAGTCCCTGAGTTTCCTAAGGCTCTGGAGGTATCTGCCAGGGTCTGACATCTACAAAGAAAAGATACAATCATATCATAAGGTATTTCCAGGTCCATCTTAGGGCAACAGTGCATAATTTTATACTAACAAGATAGAACATTCTCTCTTCTCCTTCATAAGCTAGCAAGCCTCCAGTTTGTATTTGAGGTTGAAAAACGAGGCGGGAAAAACTGGAGGCGGGACTCCAAAGAGGCACTTCCAATTTGCAGCACTGACACAGCATTAACTGAAAGATGCTCATCATGACACATTCATTTCTGCTCTGCCCAGGTGATAAAGGTGCTACCTCCTTCCTCCCCTTCTTAGGCCCTCAGCCATTTAAAGACAGCATCTCTCCCAGCGAGTCTCGTTTGATCTCTAGCCTCTTCTACCCACTAATGCAATCCACGGACACTCACAGCAGCTCTTCTGTTATTTTCCCACAGGAGGTAGGCACTGTGCAAACAGCCTTGCTTTGAGGATGTCTCAAACATTTCCAGGGCTTCTTTCTTTTTTTCTTCATCCTTTTTTAAAAAAAGACAGAGGTTATTGAACACCAACGGTTTATGAACCATAGCAGACAAAGCCACCAAGCTCAAAAATGCTCATTTAACCAGCTGCTTCTGGAATGCCTGCCGCTGAGAAGTCTACACTGAACCTGTATGCATGGAATGTTCTCTGGCTGCACAAGCTAACCCCAGAAGGAAGCGGTGCCCTTGGACCTCCCAGATCTTTGTGTTAAGTGCCAGCCTGCAATGAACCGTGCCCCGCTATCCTTTCATCTTTAGTTGTATTTAGTCACTAGGGCCACAAGCAGCCATCTCAACACACCCCGGTCTGGTCATGATAGAACGGCACATGTGTGGAATGTGGTAGAAACATTGGCAGTTCTAGAAGCGTTCAGAGTCCAATATGCCTTGTAAGTTGGCAGTTGCTTCCTCTGAAAACAGACTTTTAGTCACAACAAGCATTTCTCCTTGGGTGTTTGGGATTCTCAAAGCCACAGATTTGTGTTGTCCCACTGCATGCCTTCACACAACTTTTTTTAAAAATTAGATTTTGGCCATTGTGCACCTCCAGGGTTTCATACCTTCCTAGTGTAGCCTAAATACTTGATCTCATTGATCTAAGCATCAGAAATGGGGGTTAAACAGACTATTCCAGCAGCAAGCATATCACTAGCACAGGCTTTGATAGATAAATCACATGGACTCCCCACTATATTTAAGTCACATTGGATACATCAGATCTTGTGGCAAAGTACTTCAATTAGTCTCTATTTCAATGCATTTTTAGAAGCAGGATGAAAAACGGCATGGCTGTTATGAAAGGCATACCTCAAAGAGATATAGCACCTTAGCCAGGCAATACAGAATCGACCCCATCTGAGCCTATAAAATAAAGAGAAGCATTTTATTATAAAGCAGCCCAAGATTAAATCTGGTAAAATTGAGGGGCCATAGCTCAGTGGCAGAGTGCAGGCTCGCATGCAGAAGGCCCTATGTTCTATCCTCAGCATCTCCACTTAATAATAACAACATTTGATTTATATACCCCACTTAATGCCCACTCAGAGTGGTTTACAAAGTGTGTTATGATTATCCTTACAACAATCACCCTGTGAGGAGGGCAGGGTTGAGAGAGCTCTAAGAGAGCTGTGACTGACCCAAGGTCACCCAGCTGGCTTCAAGAGGAGGAGTGGGAATCAAACCCGTTTCTCCAGATGAGAGTCCTGTTGCTTAACCACTATGCCAAACGAGGATCAGGTAACAAGCAATGCTGAGACCCTAGAGAGCCACTATGAGTCAGGGGAGAGAAAGACCAATGGCCTTTCTTAGCATAAAGCAACTTCATATGTTCCAAAAAATATTACGTTTCTGTCTAACAAGCAGTTTAATTGCACATTCTGAGTTATGAAACAAGATGGTGTGATTGGATAGAAAAAGAGATGAAACTCATGTTAGGGGCAGAGACCTCTATTGTGCCCCCCTGAGGCTCATGGTTTGAAAAGGGAAGGAGGAGTTGGCCAAGGAGCAAACAAGAACTGCAAGAGCAGGGCCCGAGAGAAGTAGCAACAGCTCAGAAAGAGATTGTGCACAGGTACACACAGGGCCCCAGGGCAGACAAGGCGTGTGATGTGGCTACCCTGCTGAAGCCAAGGATGTCTGGGTCTGCTCATGAGACACCCCCCCCCCCCCCCCGGATATCCTATGGAAGCCATCTTGAGTTCAGTGGTACAAGAAAAACAGAATGCAGCGCAAGAAATAGTACTCATATCCACCTCTAGGCTATTTGAACCTCTGGGTTTTTAATGGCGAGTTAGTTTTGATGACTTTATATTTCAATGGTCTTATTTTTCTTATGTTGTGGGTCACCTTGAGCAGTAGATCTCTGAAGTAATGACATATATACTTTCTACCAAGCCTCTTTCAGCCTTCAGAAAGGGAACGGGGCATTTTCTGCACACTTTAATATAGATCACACACTGCTGCAGCCTTAACGGCTAGAATCTTGGTTTTTTAAAAAATAATTTGAGCAGAGATTCTCATGATGCTTGGCGAAGGATACAGTTTGCAGCTTTTCTGCACTCATATGGAATCACAAGACTGCCCTGGATGTGCAAGGTCTTAACTTTGGCCACAGTTCCTAATGAAAGCTCCCTAATGAATCAGCTCCTTAAAAGTGCCATCATCAAAAACGTGCGATTTTGGTAAAAAAATCCCCAGATCCACCGGCTTACTTGTTGTGTCTGGCATTCTGCTTTGAGGCTCTCGTAGACCACAGCTTTACAACAGCTCCCACTCGGAGACCAAGGAGGGCGAATGAAGAGCCAGACAAACGGGGCTGCACAGGCATTCAAACGCTCTGTCAGGCTGAAGAAACATGAGGCTTTCAACCCGTTCACTTCGGCACGACCCTCATCAGAGATCGACACTGAAGCAGCAACATAAGAAACAGCGACATGAACTGCATTCATATGCTAACAAGACTATTTGAGCATTCCGACACTGCAGTGCAGTTAACACCAAATAGATTGTGCCAAATGGTAGGCCAGCAGTCAGCTTCTTTGTTCCTGGAGACAGTTGCATGCAAGACACAGAAAATATGTACCTTGCCTCTCTCCACACACAGCATTAAACCCCTGAATACATGGATGGGAAAGGAGAAGAAATAGACCACGTTGATGGTCCACTGCACTGGCATAAACAGAAGCAGAATGGGGAAATGCAAGGCAGGAGGGGCACAATGAGAAAGGTATACTGACAGCTACACTTCAGTGTCAACATACCATGTGCCTTACTGCCCCAAATACATTACACAGGAAAAATCCCCAGTTTCAGAGTTCAGTCTGAGCAGGACTTTTTTTCAGCTGAAACATGGTGGAATGGAGTTCCAGAACCTCTTGAAAATGGTCACATGGTTGGTGGCCCCGCCCCCTGATCTCCAGACAGGGGAGTTTAGATTGCATTCTCCTCTGTCTGGAGATCAGGGGATGGAGCCACCAGCCATGTGACCATTTTCGCCAAGGGCAATTTAAACGTTAAAAAACTCCCCCCTTGTTCCAGCTGACCCAAAGTGACGTCATTGTGCAGTCCTGGGAGCATGCATGTACTTTGCGCACACACACACTCACAAAGTTAGTTGTCTTGCTGGCTCTAACCAGGCAGAAAGGTGGAATATACATGTAATAAACCCCTCCCTCAGACAGTTCCAAGTTCACACCCATACTTACAGCCTTCGTTGTAGAGGTAGGCTATTCCCAGTTTCACAGCAGCTTCAAAGTTACCCTTCTCTGCAGCCCTGTGCAAGAATACAGAAGGCAGTGTACTTTAAAATCCAGAAATCTGCAAATCTTCCAAGATTTTAACAACGAGATCACATGCAATTCAGTGGTACTTTGGAACCAATACAAGGAATGCATTCTAGAAAAAGCCACAAAGGCCCAATGGAATAAGATGAAATTGAGGATGGTGCTGCAAGTTTGCACATTGGCCAGATAAGGAAGAGGGAAGATGAGAATTTTAGTTGGGTTATAGAATTCACAAAGCACATTTCCAAGGAGATGAGCATCTGGGTTCTAAATATCAAAAGAAGGAGAGTGACCTTTCTACACAACAACCAAAAAACTGGCAACTCAGCCAGCTTGTTGAGGGATAACACAAATCATAAAAGGAGTGTATCATATTATAACAGTAATTTCTTAAGGGTAGAGCCACATTAACATCAAACAGAAGGCTACTGGCACCTTAAAGACTAACAAAATTTATCCCAACAAAAAGCTTCTGTATGTCAGGGCTCATTTCATCAGATGTATGGCATGCACATCTATAGGCAGGTAACACTTTTAGTATAAACGTATCTGCCTAATGGACAAACACTCCAAAGCATCCGATAAATTGAGCTCTGACTCATGACAGTTTGTCAGAATCAGTTCTGTGAGTCTTTAAGGTATCTCTGGACTTCTGTTGAAGCTTCTCATAACGTACTCAAGTAGAACAGATGCAATGTTTTCATTTCCAACAATTCTCATCCAGTTAAACAAAACTTTTGCTTCAACAGCAAATGAAGTGGGCAGAGCTCTTTTATGGCACACGCCACCCACCATGTTTTCCCACCACAGTATGACCAAGTATGGAATCTTACTGCCTTTGAACCTCTTAGCCTTGGAATTTCTGGGGGCTTTTACAAGTTACCTTTCAAACATTTTTAAATTGCTTGGTGAAGGCCACACTTCTTGAAAACTTGCACACGCCCAAACACTAGCATGGTTATCTACAAGGTACTTAAGATGAGAGTGGACCTAAGAGGGAGAGACAGAGAGATAAGAGTGTTATTATTATCCCCAGTAGACTTTGCAGCAAATCCCTCAAGGTCAGCTAATACTAAGAGTTGGATATATGGCCTCCCACCAAGTGTACACCCATCTGAAGCACAGCAGGAGGCGGAGCGTCAGCTCCCTGGTTAACGATTTCATTTTCAGCAAGGGCTTCTTTGCTCCAGAGCCACCCACGGAAGCTAAACTTCTCCAATCCAAAAGCAGTACCAAATTAGGCCTGTGACAGGACAGGACAATTTATAATGACTCTTATTGTTACCTTCTTCGTCCTCCAAGGACCTGAAGGCAGCAAGAACCCACTCTTTATCCTTACAACATCCTTGTGAGGTCAGCTGGACTAAGAATGTGAGTGATTCAAGGACACCCCAGTTTCCCAGCTGAGTGGAGATTTCAACCCAGGTCTCCTCAGTTCTTGTCTGACATTCTAACCACCACACCACACCCAATTTAGCGCACTGGCTGGAGTACTTTTAAGAAAAAACTTACAGCACGCAGGGAAAGGATGTCTTCAGCAGGTAGCCCCTTAAAGACATGAAAGAGAACATCTTCAGGAAGACTCAGTAGCGTCAGAATTCTTGGTCTCTTTCTCATCCTTCGCTTCGAAGGGACAGAGAAGCACCCAGAACATCGACAATGGGTCACTAAAACAGGAGCACAGAGATTTCAGCAAGCAAGAGAAGTGAAATCTGCTGTACCAAAATGCAAACCATTAACCACAGACTAAGCAGTGAAGCAGTCCGTGTTGCTAGCCCTGATGATGGCCCACAACGTATGGTAGACCATCTGCTCCATCACCTATAAAACCAATCCTTTTTTAACAGGATGTGTTGGGATGAATACTGCTCCACACCATGCAGCAAAACTCAGCAAGGCCAGCCAGCCTCACCAGAGCCATTCACAGCTGTTTCCTGCCACACAGGACCCTTTCCATTCATACCCCACTCAAGCAGGGGTATCACCTGATGCAATTAATGCGTACAAAGGGGAGCTCCTGTGCCACGCTTCATGACGCTGAGTTACAGGTTGTCATGCCATGAAAACACACACACAAAACTCAGCACCAAGAATGGCTGGATTCTGCCTCTTGTTTCAGGAGCAAGGATGAGTCTCAGACAGTTTGTGCACTGCTAGACATGTTTAACTCAGAGGCAAGTCCCAGTAAGGGGATGCACTCTGAAGTATACACATGCACAGGGCTTTTTTTCTGGGAAAAGAGGTGGTGGAACTCAGTGGGTTGCCAGCACAGGGGGCAACTCCTGGCGGGAGGTGGTGCCCCTGGCACCACATGCACACACGCAAAGTGTACGCATGTTCCCAGGACCGAGCAGTCACGTCACTTTGGATCAGCTGGAACAAGGGGAGAGTTTTTAAAAATTTAAATCACCCTTGGCGAAAATGGTCACATGGCCGGTGGCCCCGCCCCCTGATCTCCAGACAGAGAGGAGTTTAGATTGCCCTCCGTGCCACTCACCAACCATGTGACCATTTTCAAGAGGTTCCGGAACTCCGTTCCACCGCGATCCAGCTGAAAAAAAAGCCCTGCGCTGCATGGGATTGCTACCTTAGACTACAGGCAGCAAACTGCCCACAGTAATCTTAAAAACAAAAAACCTCCAGATGATCAGACGAAGCTTTGTCCCCCATCCTTTCAAGGCCACAATAAATAGACATCGCGTATGCAGGCAACATCCTGAAAAGGTACATCCTGAAAAGATACTAACTCAGATTGTTTAACCTTAGAAATGAATACATGAGAAACAGAGAAAAACCTGAGAGCTGCACAGGTACATCGTATTTTATCATTTATTTATAGTCCACCTTTCACACTTAGACAAGGCAGATTACGCAGTGTGATTAGTACGGTCAATATCAACAATGCCGTAGGGAAATAAACATACACATGTGTGCTTACGATAGGAAGCATCAATTGATCACGGCTTCCTAGTTCATGCTCACAAACACACAACCACCACATACAACAGTCCACAATGCACGTTGCCTGCTTTTTCCCCAACACAGAAGTTCCTGGATTGAAAAGGATCACAAAGCACTTAGAATTCAAAATTATGCACTTTTAAGCCTCATTCATGTCAGCGCAAGAGGTCTTACTGGTTATGAGAGAACATTTACAGAGTAAAAGGTCATTATCTGCAATACATGAAGTAACTTTTTAAATACAATGCAATCCTATGCAGCTGCGCCAATCTAAAATAACTGAAATCAATGGGCTTAAACTGGAGTAATTGCATAGGATTGCACTGCCAAGTCACTTTCACATATCATTAAAGCCAGCGACTGCTTAAACGAGGGGAGTTGTATTTTAAAAGCTCTTAAACAGACTTTTAAATCCTTTAATGGTATTTTTTCTTTGTATAATTTGTATGCTGGCCTTCCCATCCTAATAAGCAACAATGATGATGAAGCCAGTGACTTACCCACATCGATTGCTTAATCAGGCTGTTACGATTCAAAGTCTGCTTTGAATTTAAGGAAGTGGGAAATATTGCTAAAGTAAAGGAGTTGAATATGAAATTATATTCATAATATAATTTCAAAAGCAAGTGCTTGGTTTTAAAAAAGCAACTTAAGTTGAGCTAGTTGTCTTAAAGCAACCAATAGAATGCAAAATACAAATTGTGTGAAAGGGAACAACCCTGATGAAAAAGAACTCAGGGCCCCATCCTAAAAAAAAGCCTCTCTGGGAATAAGGCCATTGAACAGACCCGAGGGGGATTTTGAATTAGGATTTAGGATTTGCTGCCTGAGGCTGTCTCAGCTGCTCTTTTCAGATCCTAAATTGCATTTTCCCATGGAAATAAAAACCTGCTTATTTATAGCTGAAGCTATAAAAAAAGTACCAAGGCATCGGACACGTACCAAGAAGTCCTTAGGCACCGTCCCCGATGCCCCAGCAAAAAGCCCGGGGCGAGTCTCCTCCTCCTGGGAGGCCACTCCTATCCCACTATAGGCTCTGCTTACTTTTTAAATCCACCCGCCCAAATTACAGGAGCGCCCTCTTTGAGATTTAAATACAAACTTCGGCATTTTCTGCGCACACGCACACCCTTTTCCTTTTCCTACCAGCAACCAAGTGAACGCAAAAGGAGGCCCCGGCAGCCCAACCGATGCGAAGCAGGTTCCGTTTAAAAGCCAGTTCCTAATTCGGATTCCCCTTTTGCAACTAACAGAGCAGTTCGAAGATCAAGGTAGTGGTGAGGCTCCTTTAAGGACGATTGGGACAAAAAGACCAGAGCTGCATTTTTAAGCCGGCTGAGGCCTCCCTGCGCCCAGGCGCAAGTTATTTCCTCTTTCTGCGACCCAGTTCCCAAGTTCCCCCAATCGCGTGTCTCGGACTTCCGACAACTCCGCACAACGGGGGGAAGAATGAAAAGGCAAGCTACCGAGGACTGCAGCCGGATTCCATACAGAGAAGCTTCCTCGCGAGTCGCGACCCCCCCTGTTCAAGAGGGGCTTGCTCGTGAGTAAGCACGCCCAGGATTCCAGCACGCAGAAGCAGCGCCTAATGAATTAAACGGGAGTTTCTCCCGATCGGATTTGTTCCTCCTGCACAATTTCCCCCCAGGGTGATGACCTCCCCCCTTGAGCCAGAGCAGGTCTTACTTCCGAGGAAGCGCTCCAGGCCATCGCTTAGGGCTTTTCCTTTGCCTACTCCAAGCCCCCACGGTGTGAAATATGTTGCAACAGAGACATGCTTACTCAGAAGTCAGCCCCACTTTGTTCCAATGGGAGGCTCGCACTAGGCTTCGACTGCAGAGCAACACCTGAAACCAGACCCTAGAAGGTTGTGGCCACAACTGAGCTCTCCGTTAAGCCTTTAAAGGACCGCGACGCTTTTTTTTAGGCACTTCTTCGCCCAGGCAGTTAATGAAAAGAGTTTTTCATTACAGATTTTAAGCCTAAATCAAACGGCTTGCCACAGCATCCTAAACATGCTTGGTTGGAAGTAAATCTCACTATATTAATTGACTTTAAGGTCAAGCGTGCATAAGGCGGTAGCCTTACACCGGAGTAACTCTGCCTAGGACTGGCGGCTAGACGCCCACGCACGTCCCAACAAACACCTTCTGGGGCTTCCTAAGCTCTGAGCCAGCTGTGCTCACCGCAGGGTAAGAGCCAGGCTCAAATGGCAGGCTTTGCATAGAGGGAATGAAATGGGACCAGTTTCCTCTGCGGCTAGTTTTAGGCTATTCGTTGGGAGCTTTACAAAAACCAACATCCCCGTCCTCAGACCCTTGAAAAAGGGATCCAGGCTTGATGCCACGGGGACGGTCACTCACCGCCCGCTTTCATCCCTGCTAGTCCACCAGCGAATTCGAAGCACAGGAACGGCCGCGGCGCTGAGCAACTCGTTCGTAGTAGGCGCCTCTCCAGCCGGTGGGCGGAGCCTACAATAAACCCCGCCCCGTACTCGCACGCCGAGTTCCATTGACGGAAAGAACCTCGGCCTTCAAGCTCCGCCTTAAACCACGCCCCTTACCAAAATAGGGGGCTCGCCTCCGGCCGCGCGAACAATTGCGCGGCCGCCTCACGAAACACCGCCCACTCACAGCCGGATCCCGCCTAGCAACTCCGCGCCTACATTTTCAAACCCAGCCAGACTCGTGATTGGCTGAAGGGCGGGGCAAAAGAGCGGGGTTGGCCGGAGTAGTGTGAGCGGCTCGCGCAGCGCGATCATTGGGCCGTCCCAAGACGCAGATTCGAATTGAGGGGCGGTTGAGAGATGTCTCGCGCGGAGCCGAATTGCAATGCGCAGGCGCTGCATTTCCTCCCCCCCCCTCTCGGCCCACACAAGAAGCCTCAGCCAATGGGGAGCTGGAGGCAGTCTGGTGTTCAACTTAAAAGTTCCCTCCGGGAAGCAGAACCTGTCATGGCCTCTCACGTAGATGGAAGCGCGCTGTCAGTGCTGAAATTAACGTGCAAGAGTCACCAGGCGCCAAGTTTTGTGCTGACCAATCAACGATTCCTTTTATTAAAAAAATGTGTAAAAGCACACAGTTTGTGGCACTTGAAAGACCCAAAAGACACACCTATTGTGGCATTAAAAACAGCCACACCTATTGTGGCATTAAAAACAGCTTGTGACACCACAAAGACTGCCATTCGAAGATCATTTTCCTGGGAGTAAACACTGCTAACTAAAACGAGGCTTCCTTCTCTGTAAACAAGTCAAGAGATGTGCAACACCTTAAAGACTGATGGAAGGATGGGATGAAAACAAAAATGGACCCATTTATGTAGGTCAGAGCCTAAAAGTGTCAGTCTTTAAGGTACCCCAAGCCTCCTTGGTTATCTTGGCTTGAACGGACTATATCCTGCAAAGCTAGGCTCCTAGAATTTCTCCTTAAACAAGAGAGGTGTTTGTTACTGGAGCTTTCATGGATGACAGCATCTTTTGTAGCCATGCTGCTATTATTCTTTAAGGTTCATACATGGAGGACGCTGAGGTTGCCAAGCCCTGAGATGGTAAAATAGACGGTACCACTACAGGATTAAGGATAGTGGGTTCCCACTTTGAATGTCCCCTTGGCATTAAAAAAAACCCTCTACAAATAGAAACCATGCAAGATCAACCTCAAAGGGAAAAATTAACCCTGTATTACGGATCACATCATAATTAAGACTCTCCAATGTCATATACTCACGGAAAAATTACAGAAGAAATGTCTACCTCTTTCCCCTTACTGTACAAGTTTTCTAACATTCCAGTCCCCCCAAACTTCTAGGAAAGTATAAATAGGCAGACTGCTTTTTGTAGGAATAAATATCTATATGCACTAAGCTGCTTACGCCAGAGAACATTCAAAATGGCAATTTCCCCACCTGCCAGGAGTGGTGCTGGAGGAAGGGCATCCCTCCCACCACACAGTGCTGTTTTTGCAATGAAATTCATTGCAACCTGTTATGACCTTTACTTTCTTTGGGGTAGATTTTGCCTTTAGTCTTTCCCTTACACCCTCTGGGTAGTTTGCTGCCACCAGGAATATATTATTCCAAGATATTTTATTTAAATTTTCCCTTTGGTAACGTGCTTAAGCGTCAGGCTCCTTCATGGTTCTATGTGGCCCTGAGGATAGGAATGGGATAAAGCAATGACAGCTACTCTGGGATATAACAAAACAAAATAAACTTTTATTTAGTCAAGAAGCTTATCAGTTTCATAACAGTAGTTCTCGGTTCTTAAAGTTCATCTTCGTTCTTCTGTGCCTCCACACATGGGGACTGCGCAGGCGCAGGCCAGCCGCCGGAGAATTTTCTAGAGCTTCCATTGCTCCGAAGGGGCCGTTTGTCGCGCGCCTCAGCGACCGTTTTCCCGCCCAAACGGTCACGTGATCCTCCAGCGACCAACGGCCCCTTCCCTCAGTTCTCTCTTCTTGCCGCCGCTTGGAGAGAACGTGAGCTTCGTTGCTCTGTGCTTTTGTGCTTCGTGCTTTCTCTAACTGATTGCTTGGCTTTTGACTTCGGACTTCGTGACCTCGACTATTCTTTGGATCTCGCTTTGGACTTTGACGTGGACTCGGTAATTTGACTCGGACTGTTTTTGACCATTCTTTCGCGTGCCCCTGAAGATGGCCTCTACGGCTCTCTTCAAGCATTGCCTGCAATGCCACACTAAAATGGCCAAATCCGATGGCCATGATCTGTGCCTTTTTTGCTTGGGGGAGACCCACAATGTCTCGGCCTGTAGGATCTGCCAGGGTTTCACCAGCAAGGCCCGGCAGGATCGCAAGGCCCGACTAAATTCCTCGCTGTGGCAGAAGGTCATGTCGGAGGGAACCCCGTTACGTCCGTCCAAGGCCGGCCCTAGCCCCTCTGCCGAACGGCAATCAAGAGCTGGCTCAGTGGCCTCCGCGAGGTCGGGGTCGAAACCGCGTCCCCCGAGTGCCTCGGCGTCGAGAGCGGCCTCTCCAGCGCAGGGACCGGTGCGGCCACCCCGTAGCGCGTCATCCACCAGGTCGGATCCGAGACCGACATCGGAACCGAGGATCCTGGTACCGAGTCCCCGATCGGAACCGACGACCGGATCGATTCCGATAAAGTCTAAGAAGTCGAAGCCGAGGTCCCCTTCGAAGGTGAGGAGCGCGTCGGTTCCGAGGTCTTCTTCGGAACCGGCAAAGAAGAAGAAGAAGACTAAACATCATCGGTCGCCGCATCCCGCTCCTCAGGAGGAGGTCATCGTGCTTCCTCATACGCCTTCCCCTCATCTGGGTTCCCCTGAACCAGAGGACATCTCCGTGCCGGTGTCGGATCCGATGGCCTTCGAGACGGTGCCCGCGGAGTTCTCGTCGGGGCCGGAGCCGAGCCCTCGCCGTCGGAGCCGACCATCACCTGCCCTTCGGTCGCCGAGGCTGGAACCGAGCCCGTCTCCTCGTCGGAGCCGTCCATCTCCTGTCCGTCCGTCTCCACCTGCAGTCGGTCGTGAGCGGCGCCGTTCCGGGGACAGCATTCGATGTGCCCGATCCACTGCATCCCGGCATCGTCAAGCCTCCTACCTCCCCTCGCCATACCGTTGCCAGTGGGAAGGGGCACCTGCTGGGTTCTCCGAGTCGGAACCGGGGCTGTCGACGTCGAGGCGGACGTGGTTCCCCCCTCCAGTCCAGGGTGAGGACTCCCAGCTCGGATCCGAGGAGGGAGAAGTTGAGAGCCTGGCCGACTACCAGTCGGAATCCTGGTCTGAACCATCGCCGGCTGAGGATTTGGTGCCATCTACGGGCTCCCCGTTCGAGGACCTCCGCATCTACGCCGACCAGATGGCTAGGATGGCCCAGGCCCTCGAGATGGACATCTCTTCGGCAGTTCCCCAGACCAAGGACAAGCTCCTCAAGCGGATCTACGGGGATAATCCGGCGTCCGTTGGCTTCCCCATGCTCGAGGGTATTGAGGAGATCGTGGAGAAGGTGTGGAAGGTGCCCTGTGATCAGCCTCCAACATCTAAGAGGATTGAGCAGCTTTACAAGATCAAGCAGGGCACCTGGCCGGCGTTGGTGAAGCACCCTCCACCTTCCTCCTTGGTCACGGAGGAATTCAACCCCCGACGGTCGGGTCACTCCTCGGTGCCTGCCGATAAAGAGGGCAAGAAGCTGGATGCCATGGGCAGGCGCCAGTACATTGTCTCTTCGCTGGGTCTGAGGATCGCCAACTACCAGACCATCATGGCAGGGTACCAACTGTACCTCTGGGAGAAGTTGGCATCCTACACTCGAGACCTCCCGCCTGAGCAGAAGGCTGTCGTCTCCCTGTTGCAGACAGAGGCTGTCAGGCTGTCTAAGCAGCAGATGAATGCTGGGAGCCACGCTGCTGACACTGCTGCTCGGGGAATGGCTTCGGCGGTGGTCCTCAGGCGCCACTCCTGGTTGCGGTCTACGGCCCTGTCCCAAGAGGTGCGTTCCAGGGTGGAGAGCATGCCCTTTGAAGGGGACTCGCTGTTCTCCAAGTCCACCGACGAGACCCTGAAAAAGAAAAAAGAGGACAGGCAGACGGCGCGGTCCTTGGGTCTGGCTCCTGTGGACAAGCCCTCCTCCAGGCCACGGTACGCTCCCCGGTCCGGCTCTTACCATTACCAGGGCAGATACCAACAGCAGCGGCCGGGCTACCAACAGTATCCTGCCTACCAGCAGCGGCCTTACCCTCCCGCACAACAGCAAAGGAGGCGTCGGCCCTTCAAGCCTCGTCCGGCACAACAACCGGCCCAGCAGAGAGATCGGCAGGGCGCCGGGAGGCAGTACTGACGGGTCACGCCAGCCGTATCCCCGAACTTTTCGGACAGACTGAGTCCACTCCTCTCTGAGTGGGAGTCAATAACATCTGACTCATGGGTCTTAACTATTGTTGAACTGGGATACGGGCTGGAGTTCGTTGAGCTGCCTAGATGCAGTTCGCCCCTGACAGCTGTCAATAACACTATGGCCGAGCTGGATGCGGAGATCGTGTCGCTCTTGGCCAAGGGTGCTGTGGAAGAATTGCCCTATGAGGACTCTGTAAAGGGATTCTTCTCTAGGTTCTTCTTGGTCCCCAAGAAGGATGGGGGCTTACGTCCCATTTTGGATCTGAGGTGCCTTAATGCCTTCCTCAAGGTGACCAAATTCAAAATGGTTACGTTGACGGCTGTGATCGCCTTGCTGAAGCAGGGAGATTGGTTTGCGGTTCTTGACTTAAAGGACGCATACTTTCACGTGGGCATACGGAAGGAGCACAGGAAATACCTGAGCTTTGTTTACCGGCAAAGGGTTTTCCGGTATAAGGTGCTCCCCTTTGGCCTGTCCACTGCCCCACGAGTGTTCACTAAATGTGTGGCCCCTGTGGTTTCCTTCCTACGGGAAGAAGGCTGTACCATCTTTCCGTACCTCGATGACTGGCTCATCGTGGCTGAATCGGAGTCTAGGCTGGTGCAGGACATTGGCTTGGTAGTTGTTGTGGGTTTTCCGGGCTGTATTGCCGTGGTCTTGGCATTGTAGTTCCTGACGTTTCGCCAGCAGCTGTGGCTGGCATCTTCAGAGGTGTAGCACCAAAAGACAGAGATCTCTCAGTGAGATTGGCTTGGTACTTAGCACTTGCCAACGCCTGGGGCTCCTGGTGAACTTGGAGAAGTCCAAACTGGTGCCCAGCTGCAAGGTGTCCTACATTGGCGCACTCTTAGACTCTGTGGAGGGTAAGGCTCTGCTCCCCTTGGAGAGGGCTCGGTCCCTAAGGGGTCTGGTGTCCATGTTTAAAAGGAACCGATTCCAGTCTGTGCGCACTATCCAGTGCTTACTAGGGCATATGGCAGCGGCTACCTCTGTGGTGCCTTTTGCTAGGCTGCGTATGCGCCCGCTCCAGAACTGGTTTGTGCGGAGGTACGATGCTCTGCTACACCCTCCGTCCCTCAAATTCTCTGTCCCAAGGGTCATCCTCTCCTCCTTGGACTGGTGGCTGTCTGATGACAACTTGTTTAGAGGGGCCCCCTTTGGGTATCAGCACCATGACGTCACGGTTACCACTGATGCCTCTCTGTTGGGATGGGGGGCTTACTGTGGTGATGTGTCTGTGCAGGATGTCTGGTCTGAGAGGGAAAAGACCCTCCATATCAATGTGCTTGAACTAAGGGCCATTCGTTTCGCACTTGTGTCTCTTACAGCACTGCTGAGAAATCGTCAGGTGTTGGTGCAGACGGACAACACGACTGCCATGTACTACGTGAATCAGCAGGGGGGCACAGTGTCCATGGCCCTGTGCCGGGAAGCCACGCTCACTTGGCAGTGGGCTATCAGGAACGGCGTATCGCTCCGTGCTATACACGTGGCTGGGTCAGACAATGCCCGGGCAGATGCCCTCAGCAGGGTCCCTTTGCTGGACCACGAGTGGGAACTGAACGTAGAGTGCGTTGGGCCGATCTTCCAGATGTGGGGTCATCCAGTGATAGACGTGTTCGCCACTGCGGCGACCACCAAGGCCCACACGTTCTGTTCCAGGGCAGGGAGCGACCCCCTCTCTATTGGGGATGCCTTCCAGTTTACGTGGACGCAGGGCTTGCACTACATGTTTCCTCCATTCCCCTTGATTCCCAGGGTCCTGTGCAAGATAGAGGAGGACGGGACGGACTGCATCCTGGTGGCCCCCTTCTGGCCACGGCAGGTTTGGTTCCCGAAGCTCCTGCGGATGTCCCAACGGACATATGTGAGTCTGCCCCCTCGGCAAGACCTTCTCCTAAACGGGAGCCTGGTCCACCACGATCCCAGGAAGCTGCACCTAACGGCTTGGCGGATCGTTCCTCCCCGATAGGCTTTACTGACGAGGTACAGAGGGTCCTCCTGAATGCTCGTCGGCCATCCACTAGGCGCGCTTATGCGGCCAAGTGGCGCAGGTTTGAGCTCTGGGCACTTGCCAGAGGAGTGGTGCCTGACAGCAGTCCCTTGGGGGTTGTGTTCGAGTATTTGTGCCACTTGCGTGGCCTGGGCTTGAAGGTGTCCTCCCTCAAGGTCCACCTGGCAGCGATATCAGCTGCTCACACCCGAGTTGAGGGTGCTACGGTGTTCTCTCACCCACAATCCCGCCAGTTCCTTAAGGGCATGTACAATCTTTACCCACCTGTGTCGACGCCAGTGCCTCAGTGGTCACTGTCCTTGGTGCTCTCACGTCTCATGTTGCCTCCATTTGAACCTATGGCTACATGCCCCTTGGATATGCTATCCTACAAGGTAGCATTCTTGGTGGCCGTCACATCGGCCAGAAGGGTCAGTGAGCTGTCTGCACTGCGGTCTGACCCTCCCTTTCTTGTGTTTCATCCCAACAAGGTGGTCCTGCGTCCCTGCCTCGGGTTCCTGCCCAAGGTGGTGTCCGCCTTCCACCTCTCGCAGGATATCTCACTACCTGCGTTCTTTCCTCAACCTTCCTCTAAGGGGGAAAAGGCCCTTCATTCCCTAGACTTGAAGAGGGCCCTAGCCTATTACCTGGATAGGACGAAGGAATTCCGTTCCAGTCCTCACCTGTTTGTATGTTTTGGGGCCAAGGAAAAGGGTAACAGGGCTTCCTCACAGACCCTGTCTAGGTGGATTGTGACGGCCATTAGCAAAGCCTATTCCCTGGCAGGGGTGGCTTGCCCGCTTCGTGTCAGGGCCCACTCCACGCGGTCCCAAGCATCCTCTTCGGCACTCCTCAGGGGGGTGCCCCTGGTTAACATTTGTAAAGCAGCCACATGGTCCTCTGCAGACACCTTTGTCAGGCATTACGCCATTGATGTCAATGCGGAGCAGGATGTATCTGTGGCTAGGGCTGTCCTACACTCCCTTTTTTCCTGAAGGAGTTTTGGGATGACTTTCTTGGCGTACCTGCTGGGTACCCTTGAGTGAAAGAGTGTATATATGTACCTTGGGGTGTATATATGTAAATATTGAGTATTTATGTGTCCTTACACAGTTTTTTACATAGATGTATATATGCATATCTATTTGTTTTTGCTTGTTTGTTCAATAAAATTGTGTTGGACTTCACCCCCGCCTTCCTTATTGTGTGAAGCTTGGTACACTCCCATGTGTGGAGGCACAGAAGAACGAAGATGAAAACAGGGTTAACATACCTGTAACTTATGTTCATCGAGTTCTTCTGTGCTGACACACAACCCTCCCTCCTACCCCGCTGTGAACTCCAATGCACAATAATGTGATGGCTGTAACGGAAATTGGTGTTTTTAAGGTGTTATGGCTGAAGTGTGTTGGTCAAGCGGCGGCAAGGGAGAACTGAGGGAAGGGGCCGTTGGTCGCTGGAGGATCACGTGACCGTTTGGGCGGGAAAACGGTCGCTGAGGCGCGCGACAAACGGCCCCTTCGGAGCCATGGAAGCTCTAGAAAATTCTCCGGCGGCTGGCCTGCGCCTGCGCAGTCCCCATGTGTGTCAGCACAGAAGAACTCGATGAACATAAGTTACAGGTATGTTAACCCTGTTTTACTTCCTATAAACTCATTCACGCAGATCTCTTCTAAGGCTTCGCACACAGTTAGCCTCTTTCTCTGACTCAATATTTGTCTCACAGAAATGCTTAAACTCCTCCGGCAGCACACAGCCAGCCTGCTTTCTTCTGACTGCCCCTTTTCTCTCTACTCTCAGTCTCAAACTGCATTCACTCCGCCCACACTCTGTCATCAACCAATCATATCACTCACTCATCCCTCTCTTTCACCCCCACTCTTCACCTATCTCACCAAGCATTTAAAGACACATGTACACATTTACTTGAAATCATTACACAACCCAACACCTATTTAGCCTTTAGGGGAAATCAAGGGATACTAGTATATTTATTTTTGTCTTGAAAGGCAAACAGCAATTGGAATGGAAGTGCAGGGAATGGCACACATCACATCCTAATTAAATACCTCCCAGGTCACATCTCCCTGGATTGTACCACTTCAGCTTTCATAATGGAACGTTACTTCACCCACACACAAACAGACAAATACAGAATGTCAGGCTAGGCTAGAACTCTCCCCGACATTTAGTTTTCTATGTGTAAGGGCCTTTTTTTATCAAGAAGCACTCAATCAGATGATCTCCCTGCTGCAATCTGAAGTGGTACAGGCCAGCCCAGGCAGGGCACCTCAGAGAGAACATAAGCTTATGTCAGCTCACACATTCAGCTGTGAGTCAGCGTGCAGAGTAAGCAAGTAAGATATATTAATATGTACACCAGCCTGTGCGTGAAGGGGTGAAATGGCACCAACTGTAACTGTCAATCCTGACTGGTCCCTGTTCATTTGGTGTGAAAGTGAGAACAGTAACACAGTTCTCTTTTCCAAAATGGCAGGCTTTGCCTATCAACAACTGTTTTCTCTTCCGACTATGTTTTCTAAAAAAGACCTTGTCTCTGTTCTTGCTCATCTGTGGTGATTCACTGATCTGATAGCGGAGTGATGGCTTGCTATGGGGGTGGAAATTTTAATTTTGGCAAGATGACAATCATCTCCAAATCTAATGGTCCAGCTCAAAATTTGATTTTGCAGGGTCTGAGCAACGCTCTGCACTCAGAGGCACCAGAGTCTAATCCTTACCGTGCTGAATGGATTCTATTTCATTCTGACCCTTCATAACATGCTTTTAAATAGATATGAAGGTTTTCTGGTTCTTCCACATCATTCCTTGAGTGGTGATTAGAAGAGGAAATCACCATCCACAAGGAATACTGATGTGCAAGCCATATAGAGACAAATGGGAGGCATATAAGAACATGACAGTCCATTTGCACAGTTCCTTTTCATCAAGAAATCACTTCTGCAGTATTCACTCAGCTGCCCTGCAAAATACTTCATTGCTGGCTAACACAATTCCTCTCCTACTTACTGCCTCTGCTGAGAGTATCGGTAGATACTGTGTGGATCGTTACTGGAGCTAGCTAGTGCCCAGTGCCCCTGTGGTCACCAGTCACACCACTCTGCCTGCCATCACCTGCACCATTGCAGACTTCATAAAAGTTCCAATGTACCACTTTTTACAGGCTGCATGCCTTCACACTATGCCACTGAAGCTGTGGAACCCTCACAGTGCCTGTTCAAACAACCCTCACCATCACAGATGCAGCAAGGCCCTTCTTGAACTTTGCTTATTTTAATTTGATTGAGTTTGTTTTTACTCCTTTGCAGCTGCATCCTGACCCTCTCTCACTGTGAAGTGCGCATGACCACTTGTTTACAAAAAAGGTAAATATTATTTTCACCCACAGCAAAGCTTTCCACATCTTTCTCCTTCAACAAGATGGTTACTTCTAGGAGCACACACACTGAAGATGAAAATCTGCTAACAGAAGGGTTTTTCAAGATTGTTTGCTGAATAACAGTTTTGTTGCCAAATGCAAAACATAGGGAAGGAGTTCAACACATCAATTTGTACCCCTACCTCTTTCAGCACCAAAACAAGCCATGCTGGATTAGCTACAACAAGTCATAACTGCAGTGCTGGCAAGTTCAAAAACATTCCTGTGGTACTCAGCACCATGCCCAGATTCTCCATATCACAGTGGGGGCTTCAGACTGAATATAAGCATAGATTGTAAGACCAAGGGAAAGAAAATGAATCAGTGTCATTTCAGTTTTCAGAAGGTGGTAGGCATGTAACTGTAGTTGGATCACAGAGCTGGGCCCGGCTAGATGATACAGCCTAGAACTGGAAGAAAATAAGGTGGTGGATGATAACGTCATCAGTTCATCCTTCTTCCTGGCTTTTAGTTCCTCACTCCAGAGATGCTATCAACTGGAACATGCATTCTCACAGCTTCCTCCTCCAACTGCAGTAACATTGGACAAGCCAGAACTCTATGGATGGAGTCATTTGTGGAGGTGTTTTCCCACCTCCCCTCCCCTGGGCCTCATCGCTGGTGCCCCCACCCACAAGCTGAGGGAGACTTCGTATGTGGGCTGACTGTGCAGCTTTTTAAAGAGCTCTGAGGGGGCATAGGAAGAAGATGGCTTCAGGGCAGGAGCAGTGGTCAGGCAGGGATGATATATGCAGCAGATATCTGGTCTGCAGGATGCAGGAAGGCAGGTTGGCACACACACACCCAAATCTGCCATCTCAGGTTGCCTCATTAGCGAGCCTGTCTGCCCCTTCATATCACCCCCTTGCAAGAAAGGGCACGAGTGGGAAGGAGCCATGCAACTGGCACCAGGCCACATAGTTCCAGGCTTCCAAAGATCACTTCTGCAGTCTAGGGAAATATAGTTTTCACGTTGTTGCACCAACATATGATGGAGACATGTACAGCCACTATTTCACTCCATGCTCTTTTTCACCACATTCACCATGATGTGTATTACTGCCACATTATTTTTCCAGCGGTCCAGTTCCAGAGGCAGCAACGCTGTTCCCCTCTGTGTGGGGTCATTTTCTGCCCCCCTTCCATCCAGGCCAGACGCCCACTAACTAAGCAGGAACCAGGAAACTGGCCTACCCAGAAACAATCTCAGATTCATGCACAGCAGAGGCATGGAAAGAGGGAAATGTTTGCTGTGCCACTATTTTTAATTTACTTTATTTATACCCCAACTTTCTCCCCAATGGGGACTGAAGGTGGCTTACATAGTACTCCTTTCCTCCATTTTACCCCACAACAACCTGGTGTAGTAGGTTAGGCTGAAGGTTACTCAGCAAACTTCCATGGCAGAGCAGGGTTTCGAACGTGCTTCTCCCAGATTCAAGTCTGACACTCTAACCACCACACCACACTGGCACTACTGTAAACATGAACTGGGCAAGTGGTTATTTAAACACCCAAATGACAGTAATCAGCATAGGGCCAATAAGCACATCCCACCACAAGTAGATTTTGCCCTAAAAATCACTCTGTCATTCAGATCCACGAAAATACATACTGGGCTTGACAACAGGATTGCAGAATTAGCTATCAGTGAAAAATCACTGTCCTCCCGCCCCCCAATTAATTCTTGATGCCCCACCCAGACTTGTGGCAGCCCCACTTCTAGCAAGCTGGCTACTGCCTTGGGCAACAAGTAAAGTGGTGTCTCCCCTGCTACCTCTTGCACAAATATATAGCCTTATATAACCACCATTAAGTCACCACCAGGTGGCACACGATTCATACTCTACTGCATCGATTTCCTCCACCAGCTCTCCCAGCACAGTGTAACCTGCAAGAAAGGGAGAAGTAATGGGAGGGGGGGGGGAGAGGCTACAAAGAGGCTAGCATTTTAAGGGAGGAAAATTATACAATTCTTGGTTCTTCCAAGAGGAACTAGAGAGAGAGGAAATGTTCACCTTTAGAGAAACTATAAGCAAGGATATTACTCAACATGAGTAACAGCTGGAAGGAAGAAAAACTAAGTTATTTCTTATGAAAGAAACGGAATGGCTTTGCACAGAGCAAAAGAGCTACCAGTGAAGCAGAAAGTACTCCCTGTGGAGAATTGCAACCAGGGAAAGGGTTTTTAAACGAGTGGGGAGGGGGGAATCTGGACTTCATCAAAGAGGGCAGCAAATTTGAATATACAGTATCCTATGTGCTGCTTGAGATGTGTGTGCGCATGTGTGTGAACCTGAGCTTAGAAATGGTTTATAGGTTGCCAGCTGCCTTAGGCATCCACAAAAGGCAGTGAATAGAAATCTGTGCAACGAGCAACAGGAAAAACAAACAGACTTGCATTTGGATTTCAGAACAGATGCAAGGAAGCGCTTCTTCACTCAAAGCTGGTGGCATTTGCTGTCCAAGATGGGGGTGATGGCTTTAAAGGAGATAGGCAGGTTTCATGGAGCAGAGGTGCATCAATGCCTATTAGCCACAATAACTAATTGGAGCCTCCAAGCCCCACCTTGAGTTTGGCGCTTCCAATCTTGAAAGAAGCCAGTAGCATCAACTTCTCTCTACCCAACTACTTCCCTTTTTGCATTTGCTCTAAGGTCCTCTCACTTGGCTTAGCACATACAAAGTACAGAAGATGCTCCAAGTCTCCCTATTTACCAAGGGAAATCCCCTTTGCCTGGTACTAGGCCCTGTTAAATCACTGTTCCTATTTTTCTGCTTATGGAGAATGGCCTTTTAAAAGTTTGGTAGTGAGAGATACTATATTGCTCTTCAGGATTTAGGCCTGATAAATAAATCATACATTGGCCCCAGAAACCTAATTAACAGATTCCATGTTTGGGCCACTAGCAGAGTCTATCATTTAGCTGTTGTAGCATGATCATAGGTAGTTTGAGCTGGTTCTGCCGGCTGGTGTGTGTGTGTGAGAGAGAGAAAATAACAAAGCATACACTTGCTTATACTTAGAAAGGAAAAAAGTTCTTTATTGTAGGAACTCTACAATAAAAGCAACTCTACTTTCCTATACTGTGATAGGAAAGGAGGAGAGATCCTATCTACTTATCTAGTCTAAGGATGTGCATGGATGCTAGGACAAGTCCTGCATCCATGGTTGCAAGATGGAGGAGAAGGAGAGATGGTGCCTGGAACAAAGCCAGGAAGAGAAGAGTGAGAAAGAGGATGGCACGAGGAGGAAGTCCTGAGAATAGCAATCTTCATATCAAAGGAATAGTCAGAGCAGTAAACAGAATGCACTGACTTCTCTGTCTTTCTAACTCTTTGGTTTGGTCCTCCTCTGATACCTGAGGAAAGGGACAGCGCTGAGTCCTCCTCTTCCAACAAAGCCCCTCTCCAAGCTCTCTAAAATTAAATTTCTGAGTGTGAGGCTGGATGCATCCTGCCACTGATGCACATCCATGTAAATGCCTGGGCACGAACCCTTAAGCAGTAGAGTCCTGTGATCATTAAAGGTCAAACCACACCATGATGTTGGAGTTCTGTGTTTGGAATTCCTGGCACATAATTAAAGCAACCATGGCTGTGTGTGGGTGTTGATATGGCATGGGCTGGGGATGGGAGGCTTATCTCTTACCACTGGCATCATTTCCCCAATCAAAAATCCGATCTTGACTCCTTTAAACTTCCTTTAAGGGAAAAAAAAGATATGGACAGCACAGATGCTTCTCCACCCCCCCCCCCTCTTAAAGCGGAGGTAGCACTTTCAGGGAAACGGCATGAAGGGTGAATTAAACCTCCTTTCCCCAATGCTATAGTCCTGATCAGGGCTTTTTTCTGGGAAAAGAGGTGGTGGAACTCAGTGGGTTGCCCGCAGAGAAAATGGTCACATGGCTGGTGGCCCCGCCCCCTGATCTCCAGACAGAGGGGAGTTGAGATTGCCCACCGCGCTGCTCAGCGGCGCAGAGGGCGATCTACACTCCCCTCTGTCTGGAGATCAGGGGGCGGGGCCACCAGCCATGTGACCTTTTTCAAGAGGTTCCAGAACTATTTCCCCCCCCCCCCGCATTCCCCCTGAAAAAAAGCCCTGGTCCTGATTAAGGTCACCCTCCCTATGTCAAGCTTTTAGGGCCAAATAATATGTCAGAAATCCCAGTCACGGAATTCTGATGTCTGTGTCAGGCAAGAATTAACAGGATGGGAAAGGGTTACGTTTTCCCTCCCTGTCCATGCTATTCTCCTGGATAAAGCAGTCCTGGAAGCTTGCATCTGCAAAACCTTAGAAAAAAGTTCCTTAAAGTAAGCATAGAAAAAATCACAATGGAAGCAGGAAGTTAAGCAGATACAGGCTGATTAGCTTCAAATCGCAGCTATATCAAATACTTTCTAGTAAGCAATTAGTCAGCAAGTGTTGGAGGGCGAAAGGACCATTATCTGAGTGGGAAATGCCTGGAATGGAACCAACCAGTCTTAATTGGGAGAAATAATGTCACAATTCAAATAGAAAGCTATCCTTTCTTGGCCTGACAGGAATAATCTGCCAGTATGCAGAGCCAAAGGTTCTCAGCTCAGCCGCTTTTTTATCTTTTTAAGGAAGAAAAACATTCATGGTATGCCATCCTACTTCTGATCATTTAAACTCACAGATATATCACAATTAAACCCTAGCTTTAGGGTGAGCAGTGGGAGAGAAAAGGGTAAGAGGGAATGATTATGAATACATGTCATCAACATCCGTTGATTACATCGACGCTAAGGATAATGACTGGGTCTAGGGCATCTCAAGGACCCCCTCTTTTATACAGCCTGGCTCTCTTAGTCAGTGCCTCATCTGGCTCGCTGGTGGCACCGTGCCATTAAAATACCCTTTCAAAGGTTGTTCATTCAGCAATGACAGTTTTCAGTCAGACACCAGATGTAAAACTAGGTGTTATCTAGGGACTTGGGTAAGCTTAACTGTTACTTAGCTCTATGCTGCTGAGTTTTGTTTTGTTTTTTACTATCCTCTTCAATATCCAGAACCTAGAGTGAATTATTTGTGCGAATCTGCACATCTGGTTCTTCTCCGGTAAACAAAGTGTTTAGCTTGAACCAAGAAGACCAGATCCCCTTAACTGCCTTGCGTGGCTTTAGAAAAGAAATACAGGCTCAGTGAACAAATGCCCTAGCTCTGATGTGAACTCCTTTGGGTGACGTCAATCCCAAATACACCCTCAATAAAGAACATTTTCAAGCGTGAAGCTTGGTGTTGCACAGACCCTGCATATCTTAAAGCAGAAAAGGGAAGCTGAGTCACTTGCAGGCATCATTTGTTCTGATTGCACATGTGGGCGCCATTCTCTGGACAGAGGAACTCTGGCAGGGGAGGGTGAATCAAGCAAAACCTTTGCAAGGAGAACAAGGGTGTACTTCCTGCCTCACCCAACATGCACCCGGGAAAATGTATGCACCCACCAACACAAATGGTACACTCCGCACCCCTGTCCCTGAGCTTGGTAGGCACCTCTGGACTCCATGTCCCTGATTGGCTGCTACTCTATGCAGGGTGCCAGCTGAGCAGTGTCAGGGCAGCTCAGTGCCAATAAATCAGCTCCACAAGAGATGGGCTACACTCTTGGGCAATCTGCTGAGAGACACAGAAACCTGGTATATTTTCCATTTTAAATAATTAACAAACAAAGGAAAAGCCTATGTTTCGAATACTGGAAATGAATGGAAGTTGACAGGTTAATCCCCCTTCCCTTCCTTGCACAACCCCAAGGCGAACTGAGAACGAATGAGCCTGTAATTTGCAATCCCTCTGCAGAATGCCTCTCATGGGGCAAAGCCTGCTGGTGTCATAAGACGAGACCTGGTCATGTCATACTTTCACAGTGTGGCCTGCTTAGCTCCAATTAAAATTGATTCTGGTGGCCCATGTAACAGTGAATTGTGCACCTCTGAACTGAAGCACGGTCCATCCCACCTAGAATGCTTTTATTTATTTAAAACATTTCTATGCCACCTTTTTACCCAAATTAGTCTCTAAAGCAACACACATTTAAAACATTAAAACAGAATTTAAAATAAGGTATATATAAAACATTTAGTGGAGTAACTGTTTAGGATTGCGCTGTAAGTGATCCTGAAAACACAAGAAAACAAAATTTCCCATTAGTTCTTATTGCTCTGAGCGCAGGAGGGACCTTTGAGGGTATAAATGTAACAAAGCATTTATTTAAGGAAGGTTTTCCTTATAAGTAGGTTCAAGCTGAAAATAACTGTTCTAATTCAACTTACGTACTTCTGACACTAGCTACACATAGATGTTGAAACAGAGAAATTTGGCTCAGCAAGAAACTTACTGACATTTCTGTCAACCTCTCATTTTCCCATTGGAATTCTCTGAGAATCTGGGGACGTGGTTTTCTAGCAGAGCCACATATACATGCCTGTTCTGACTACATTGGTTCAAGCTCCTAAGTTCTCACAGGCCCAGTTTTGGCTTGCCACCCTGGGAATGGAATGAGCAGTCTGGTTAATTAACTGCACCTATAAGCTGTTGTTCCAGACTAAGGTGTCCTTGGGTGGAAGGGAGTCTCAGTTCCGCAAGTCCTCCTTTCCTTTTCCTGATTGGCTGACAGTACTAGAAAAGCTGGCTCCTCGCTGCACTCAGACATGCTTCACAGACTCTCACTTGGACCTGATTTCATTATTCTATTGCTACTTTTATTCCATCAGCATGTGAGAGACTTTGCTCCATGTCAGGCCTGAAATGACCCAAGCTGCCTGGCATGGTTTTGGACTTTGTGAGTATGAGCAACTGCAAGCTACCCTCAGAGAAAAGCAAGCAAACAAGCTTTCATGTCTAGACTGATAGTTTTAGCTAGAAATAGATAAGTTGTCATTATTTTATTGCCTTTTGCTCATGCCTTATAGAATGGTTCCTGCACCCCTGCATACACTCTCCCAAATTAATAAACCACATTATATTTAAGCCTGAGTTTCTGACCACTTGTGTGCAAGTCTACGCAGAGAAACAAACCCGGAGACTGGGCGGCCTCAACCCTACAGGAGTTCTGAGGGGCTGTAAGCGGCGCTTAGAAACGGTGGTTGAGAGTTGAATGTCTAGATACTGGTAGCCCCACCTGCTGAGGAAAGCTGGCTGGCTACACCTCTGGACTCTAGGACACAGGTAGAAACCAGGTCAGCTTCTTTGCAGCTTCTGTGAGGGCAGGAGCACTTCGACTATCTTTTCAACATCCTTCTAATCTGAACCTAGAAACGAATTAACTGCTGGAATCTGTTCATTCCCTAAGCAGTTGGGGGAAACTGCATATTCTGATGGAAAAGTGTACCCAACTGGGCAAACCAATCATTCCACATTTGGAACATGGTGCAGGGGGAGGCTTATATCCCCTCAGCTTGCTCTTCACGGTACTGATCAGAATTGCCCCCTTCATGTCTAGGGATGAATTTGAAGCACAGGGCTACTCATAGTTGATGTCTGATTATCAGGAGGATGTGAGGAGGACAGGAGGAAAGTGGAACCCAGGTCTACCAGATCCTAACCTGATACTTTAACTACTATATTGCCCTGGCTCTCTTGAATGGAGATGTGTTAAAAACATACAACTATGTACAGAGCAGACCCCAGATTCCTAGGTCTTTACTTTTAAACGGTACTGGCATGAGAATTTGTTTCTAGTACTAAACAACCAAAAGCTAAGTTATGAAAGCAATTACAATTTCATATGATAAACCATTGATTAAAAATAGTCACTCTGTGATTAAACACAGCCTGTGAAGTTTGTTTTCAGGTAATTTAGGAATATAATGTTTGGAAGGAAATGGAAGCCGAATGACAACTGTGTGTAAACATTTCAAAGCCTCCAGTGCGCTAGCTCTGTTATTACTTGCTCCTGTGTATAAGAGGAGAAAGAGTTTTATTAATAACCACTTTGGCAAGATCTAGAATGCCTGTTTTGATACGAAGCATCTGTGTGATTATCATCTTTCAAGCCTGGGAAGAAACAGATATCTCTTTCAGCACCATAGAAAACTGGTGCAAGTCTTCACCAAAGCCAGGGCTTTATGGCCAACTGGCTTTATGGCCAATGGCTTGCTGAGGTGAACATGGGAGCCATCAACACAGAATGGTTTCGCAAATACAGTTAGAGTTAATATAAAGAGTTTAGACACTTCCTGCCTTCCATACACTCTCAATTCAGTTTGGTGTAGTGGTTAAGAGCACGGGACTCTAATCTGGAGATCTGGGTTTGACTCCCCACTCCTCCACTTGAAGCCAGCTGGGTGACCTTGGGTCAGTCACAGCTTCTAGGAGCTCTCTCAGCCCCACCCACCTCACAGGGTGATTGTCCGGATGATAGTAATAACATACTTTGTAAACTGCTCTGAGTGGGTGTTAAGTTGTCCTGAAGGGTGGTATATAAATCAAATGTTGTTGTTGCTGCTGCTGTTATTCCACTCTCATAAACCTTAACAATTGCTCTCCGAATTCCACATTTCCTAAAGTCTGCTCAGTCCTTATCAGGCTATGGTGTGTGTGTTTGTGTGTGTCCCCTTTTGCCTGGTATTTTTCGGCATACCTGGACAGTCCCCTTCTGATAGAAAACCAACTACCTTGTCTATGGTTTCATGCTGTCTGTCCTTTCTACAGATCACTCAATTTTACTATTAGACATTGTTTTAAAATATTCTAACCCTTACCAGTTTTACTCCTGTCACAACTCACAAGCCTCACATATCTCACTTTGATTTTTAATATTTAAAATTCACATCAAGTGCATTTTAATGCAGCTTCTAAAACTGACCTCTTTCTTGAAAAAGCCAGAAAAATGATACCCGTGTCCACATAGCCCTTCCGTATGCTCTATGGACTCGATTGCAGTAATCGTACGAAATCTCTTCTGGCACAGTATATTGCCAAGTTTCCAAAGAAGGCTTCCAGAGATAAATCCAGCCTTTCTTCCCCTCTTTCAGTTAATTCAGTTATCACTTCATTTGCATGCCGTTCTCTTGCAAACAGCCCAATAGTCGTAGATCTTAATTTACTTTCTCTTGATCTTGTTCCCAAAAGATGGTCATCTCACCTTTTTAAAAAAATCAGTTTTAAAAAACCTGTGCTACTTTATATATGTATGTTTGTGCTGCCAAGTCAACTAACAGCAACACCAGCAAGGGGCTTTCAAGGCAAGTGAGAAACAATCAGTTTGTCATTGTTTTCCACAGTATAGTCATCCTCGGTGCTTCCCCCACCCTAGTACTGACCCTGCTTAGCTTCCGAGAGCTGACAAGATCCACCCCTTCCACAGCTACTTCAGCCACAACCATACAATCCCCACCCCATATCCATAACATAATGAGATAGGTTCTTCCAGGGCTTTTTTTTCTGGGAAAAGAGATGGTGGAACTCAGTGGGTTGCCAGCACAGGGGGCAGCTCTTAGCGGGAGGTGGTGCCCCTGGTGCCACATGTGTGTGCGCAAAGTGCACGCATGGTCCCAGGGTCAATGACGTCACTTTGGGTCAGCTGGAACAAGGGGAGAGTTTTTAAAAGTTTAAATCGCCCTCGGTGAAAATGGTCACATGGCTGGTGGCCCCGCCCTCTGATCTCTAGCAGCGCGGAGGGCGATCTAAACTCCCCTCTGTCTGGAGATCAGGGGGCGGGGCCACCAGCCATGTGACCATTTTCAAGAGGTTCCGGAACTCCGTTCCCCCGCGTTCCATCTGAAAAAAAGCTCTGGGTTCTTCTCAATTCCCATGTGTGCAATGCTCAATTTGGATCAGGAGGACCACAGTTTATGCAAAGAAAAGGCTTTCAACCTTTCCCCATGGTGTTTTCCAAATCTGAAACAGTCTCAGGGGGCTCTATTTGGGGAACTGTTGGGTTAGGATTAGGATTAGGATTAGCAGAGTAGAGTATTGCACAGCAGATAAAGAATCACAGAGACGTGTGTTCAGCTTCTAAAATAATGTTTACTGCATAAAGGATAAAATAATAAGGGTTACATTGGAGATAAAATAAAGAAGAGCTAACTTAGTTTCTACATCCCTACATGCTGGAGATAACGGTGTAACTGACAAGGGAGCAATGGCGTCCTGGACAAAGGAAAGAATGTTAATTGCCCCCAATAAACCTGGGCCGTTTCCAGATGGCTTACCTGCCTCCAGAACGCTGCGCCATGGCGCAACGTTCCGGAGGCAGGTAAGCCATCTGGAAACGGCCCAGGTCAGCCAATAATCAATCCTAGATTTGTTCATTAAGCATGTAACTCCCCTTTGCTCTGGCGGGAAGAGTAACTCAACATCTAACTGGCCTCAGGCTAACTAATTATGCCTAGCTAAACACAAACAGATTAACCCTTTCATGACAGAAGAGAATGACACTTGTAAATTCCCAACAGGAACCCCTCTTGCTTCTTTGGGATACAAGTGGGTTTCCCCAACAGCGCCCTCCTTCAATGGTTTCCGGCTGGGGAAGTGGAGCAGGGAAGAAGACGGAACCTACGTACGCCATGCTCTTGATCCTTACTGGCAACTGCACACGTGGGAATTGAGAAGAACCTGCAACTCATGTGTGATTGTGCTATACAGTCTGGCATGGGGTATGGACCCCAGACCCAACCTGTATAATGCTTTAAGAGACCCCCGGGCCTTCCACAGAGGTCAGGCTTTTTGACAGCAGTTTAAAAGCAGTCTCAAAATAAGTAAACATCACCTGTGATGCATCCGCCCAAACCCACCAGCTCTATAAACCTCTTATGCAGACAAGTTGAGGTGGGTGTCACTGGCCAGACACTGGAAGGGGGGGGCACAGGGAAAACATTAACACCTGGTTAGGGCCTCTGTCTCTTCATGATGGATCTAAGACCCTCCTGTGCAATAGAGCACATACCAGTGCAAATAATCTGGTTTGGCAGGCTTTGAAATGTCTGTTTTTCTTGCGTGCTCTACAGCCAGCCCGGCTGCACCAGTTCTCCTTGGTGAGTCATAACAGATGGTAACACACAGCCCAGGAGGGTTCCTTCCTTTCTCTTCGGGTGGGGGGTGGGTGGGATTGTGATACAGGGAATAGATTTGTGAGCTAGATGCCTCGGAGCCATTTACATGACTGTCGGAGTAGAGTAATGATGTTTTCCCTTAAAAGTCAGAAGAAATGTGTTTCAGGCTGAAGAAAAGTGCACAATAGATAAATAGATGGGTACATAGATAGATAGCAACAATCCAATAAGCATTTCACAAAGTCTGCATTCAACATTCAACAGCCTGGATTCATTTTCCTGGCTAATAATCCAACTGTCCCCCATGGCCAATTGAAGTGTGCAACAGAAATTCAAAGCCTAATGATATTTCCATTCCATCCCATAAGAACGAATTGCCGTGCAGACTAAGAAAGGTGCAATTCTGCTTATGACTGTACCATCAGTATGGTGTAGTGGTTAGAGTGCTGGGATAAGGGGGAGACCAAGGTTCGAATCCTCCTCTTCCATGAACCATACTGGGTGACCTGGAACTAGTCTCTCTCTCTCTCTCTCTCTCTCTCTCTCTCTCTCTCTCTCTCTCTCTCTCTCTCTCTCTGCCTAACTAACCTCCTCGAGTTATTAGGAGAATCATGGCCATTTCCAGATGGCTTACCTTCTGCCGCTCCATGCCGCAACGTCACGGCTCGTGCCGGGGAAAACACGAAATATCGCGTTTTCTCACGCGAGTTTTGCGCAACATCGCACAAAACTTGTGTGATATTTTGCATTCGCCCTAGGACGAGCCGCGACGTTGCGGCATGGAGCAGCAGAAGGTAAGCCATCTGGAAACGGCCCATGTATGACATTCTGATCTCTTTGAATAAGAGCAAGATAAAAACATTCTAATAATAACTGCGCTTATATACCACTCTTCTCGACAGATTAATGCCTCACCCAGAGCAGTGAACAAGTTAGTGTTGTTTTTATGCCCACAATATAGCAGGGGAGCTGGGGCTGAGAGGAGTGGCTTACGAGCTCATGGCAGGAGTGGGATTCGAACCAGTAGAGTACAGATTCGCAGCCAAACCACTTAACCACTGTGCTATAGCAGATGTATGGTTTTGCTAGCTTTGTGCCAAAGCATTCATTAGATTTATACCCTGCTTTTAGTTATCAAAGCAGATTATAACATCATAAAAAATACTCCATTAAATTCTTTCCCTCCCCACACCAATTCCACAGTAGGTCTGTCTGGTCTTTTAAAAGTGTCTTTGATGATCATTTGATGGAAAGGCAGGATATCAATCTTTAAAATTAAATAAATAAATAATCTGCCCCTCTGCCCCATGGCTCTGCCTGAAAGTCCAGTTCACACTCACAGGAAACGGAAAATCAGTGCAGATTCTCCCTCTTCCTCCTCATTTCCACCGCATGTATGAACCAGACCTCAGATGTTATCCAGCTATGTAGCAATATTCACAGTTTATTTATTTACTTCATTTTTACCCCATCATTGTCCCCAGGTGTACCCCATCATTGTCCCCAGCTACCTGTAAGTAGCTTACATTGTTCTCCTCACTGCTATTTTATCCTCACAACACCCCTATACAAAGGTTAGATGAAGAATATGTGACTGGCCCAAAGACACACCTGGATTGTAGTCCAACACTCTGCCACTACACTGCACTGGATCTCTTATTTATTTAATGTACAACTGAGTTAATTTTTCAATGCAAAAAAGCTCTCCAAGTGCAGAGGGAGGGATTTTTGCAAAAATAAACAGAAGAATGTATTCACTAATATTACTACTCTTCAGGGGGTCATTTCGAAGAAAAAGAGCTGAGGGAACTCATTAGCGTAACTCATTAGCATATGCCATGCCCCTTGCCATCGCCGGAAGTGTGTCATTAGCATAACTGATTTGCATATGCCACCCCTCCCCTGACATCACCTATCCTGGCTGTTTTGGACCCAATCCTGGCCATTCAGGGCTGAAATTGGGCCCAAAATGGCAAAAAAGGGCTGAAAATGGCCGAAAAGGGGCCCAAAATGATCAGGATTGGGCTGCTGCTAAGTGGGAAAGTTATCCACCACCCGTCAGAGGCCCGATCCAGGCCGTTTCGGCCCCAATCTAGGCTGAAACGGGCCCAAAATGGCCGAGACTCCAGTGGGCGGGGCCACCTGACATGTGACCTCCTTGGGGAGCTGCCGGAACTGTGTTCCTGCACGTTCCCCCTCGAAATGAGCCCTGCTACTCTTACAATACAATCCCAAACAGAGTTACACCCTCCTAAGTCCATTCAAGTCATTCTGTTTAGGAATGCATTGTGACTGAATGGCCAAGAAGAGTTGTTGTCAGAATTTTGTTAGTGGGTCGGAACCAGGCCTTTTTGGCCTATGTTAGAAATAGAGAACCAGCTACAGTTTGGGAAAAAGAAATCTTCCAAAAGCTCTGTCCCTGCAGAATAAAGTTGCCTTTCCTAGGAAGATCTCACCCTCTGTGACAGGGAATAGATGAGGCCATAAAAGTTGTTAGTTGTTTGGGACCTTTTTGAGTCCTCTGGCCTTTTTCATATAAATCACCAAAAGAGCAAAGGTAAACAGCAAACAGCTTATCTCTGGGGAGAACAGGATATCCTATGACTAGTGTAATGTGAACATTCCTTTGCAAATTACAAATGCATATCAAAGATGCAGTCTATCACAGAGGTAAAGGATGTGTAGACTTGTGTTTACACGAAAGACCCTCAATGGAACTGTCTTTCAAGAACAAAGACAATGTAATTGATTAGGATGTTAACAAGCCTTTGATACCTCCCTATAAAAGAGGGACGAACCAGATACTCAGGACCCTTCACTTGCCAACACGCAAAGGCTAGTGCTAGCCTTTGTGGCTGTGCAATGAGGGGGTCCCAGAGCTCTGGAATGGGGGGAGGGTAAGTTTTTTTTCCCCTGTAGTTATCTTATAATATTGTTGTATCTTGCATGCTAACTTGTATTCTGTATCTATCTCTATAATGCTCTAGTGGTCAGTGAGCTGGGCCCATATCTGGTGCCTTGCCCAACTGTTTTTTGTTTTGTTTTGCCTGTATGAATAAAAAATTCCAGTTTTGCTTAAAGACCTTCCTGCTGCTGGCATAGTATTCTTAGCAGAGACATCAGTTTCGTACTAGGGAAAGATCAAGTGAGGTTGCACTCTTTACATGCCTATGGTAAGAGGCAAACCCAAGCAGCAAACCAACAGCAACTAGTGGACTGGTCCCTGGTTGCAGAGCAACAATTTCCACAAGAGTCTGTCCTCCTTTTCTTCTGGGAGATGCTAGAACTTATTTTCAACCTCTCCCAGGCTTGCTTTAAACATGTGCAGAAGAACTTAGCTCACCGGTGCAGTATTCCATGAGTCTCACGCCACATTTAACCCAGAACATTCACTGACTGTCCCACGTGCCACATTACCCTGCCAACGCGGCACCTGCGTGGTCTAACATGTTTATGTTTATGCGCAAGCAGAGCAACCTGGTTTCAACAAAGATGTGGGGAGTGGACAAAACCATCCCGATGAGTTCAGCAGCAGGCATCTCACTGCAGTGGCAGCAGGGTTTCAAACGGATGAGTTAAAACCGATTAGCTGAAAGCTGTTTTATGAAATTGCCTATTCCCTAGCCACTCGGCAGCTGTTTCTCATCAATCATGGCCCCGCGCTACACTCCATTATCTCTGGGAGGCGTGCAAAGAACATGTAAAGAACACACTAATTGTTTTAATTACATGTCCCCCTTCTCGATTAACGATTTCCATCATTAACCTCTTGTGGGGGGGGGACTACAAAAAGAAGGCAGACTGGCTACAACTCTGAGGCGCAGTCCTGGACCAGCACTCCTCCTTTTGTTTACAGTATTAACCGGCCAACTTCTGCTCATTCTAAGAGAAATACTTTATTCTGGCCCTCTCTCCAATTATCCCTAATGACTTGTTTGGGACATCAGCCAGAGTTTGCAACTTTGTGATAGGAGAATCCAGTTTCATCAGATCGACTCCCAGATTGCAGCTTCTATCTTGGCCATTTTCAGACAAGCTCTGCTCTGTGTTTCTGTTCCTCCTTATTTGAGTGTTCTTTCCTGGCTCTGTAAGGGGTCCAGAAGATGCTCATTTCAGTAGCAATCAGGAGCCACAGTGGTCTGTGGTGGCAAAAAATAAACTAGTCGCGTGGCACACTTTTTGAATGTTGTGTTGTTGCACTATGTATACGTATAGTGTTTTTTATTTTTTGTTGTATATTCTTCCTATTGTATTGTTTTTAATTGTGTGAAGCACCTTGAGTCTCAGTGAGAAAGATGGAGTATAAATTAAGTAAATAAAATAAAACAAGTCTCTGTAAAGATTTCTTTATTTTCCTTCATTTCCCCCAGACTCTGTTGTCATCACTGTGTGTTTTGAGGTAACCTGTGAGAGACCATGGCTGTCGTCACACGGGCTTTTATTTAGTGCTAAAATGGCGCTATTTCCCAGCAAACACCCACCTTATTCCAACACTGTAGCGATTTTCTCTCTTCTGCTTTGTGCTTGATAGTCGCGCTATTTTGTGCCTCATTGTGAATGCCTCACATCGATGTATTTCGCCTCGCAACGCCCTATGCCCTCCCTTCAATCCCAGAATCCATTTCTTCCCACGACTCCCCTTTTTAAAATTTTATTATGTCCTTATAACGCCATAACGACATAACACAATGCAAACTTTCTGCTGAAGTAAAAATGACTCAATCGCCATGGCAGAGTCTTCAGCGATGGGGATCACGCCAGACAGGGAGTTTTCGGCGGGCAAAGGGCTATTTATATAATTTCAAAGTTGGAAAAACAAAAGGGTCGTAATGTTTTGCTCTAAGGGAATGTTTATATGCTGTTATTCCGTTATAGCGGAATTGAACACCAGAATAATAAAAAAAAGGGGGGAGGAGCTGCTTCTGCGTGGTTAGAGAGAACAGAACAGAGTGCTTCGGTGTGGACAGCTGGTGGCGCGAAGAGCCGTTAGGTGACCCAAAGAAACGTTACTGTGCCGATAACAGGTAGGACGCTATATGCTGTAAATTTAACGGAAGAGATGCCCGTGTGACGACGGCCCATGAGCCAACTTCATACAGCATCACCGGCTGGCCTGTATGCCCCAAAAGACATGTATCACCCCGATCTCCTTTGAGGGAGGGGAAGATTTTCTCAACCATGGCTGTCCCTCTGCTAAACTGGAAGAAAACAAGAAGGATGCTGGGTCTGTCTTGTAGGAATTAGGGGCCATAACAACGAAGTTTTTTCCACGGGCTGCTAACCAGCCACTAAGTGGCCTGTTAAAATACTTCCAAGCAGGGCTTTTTTTCAGCGGGAATGCGGTGGAACGGAGTTCCGGAACCTCTTGAAAATGGTCACATGGCTGGTGGCCCCGCCCCCTGATCTCCAGACAGAGGGGAGTTTAGATTGCCCTCCGCGCCGCTGGCGATCTAACGCCCCCTTTTCAAATCCTCTCTCATTTCTTCTTGGAAATTTAAAAAAGGAAACCCTAGGAACCACATTTGTACACAATCCATCTGCTGCCTTTTCTCCTTGCTCCCTGCTATGTTTACCGCCCTATCAAGGATTCTTTGGCTAGGGTTTCCAGGTTGCAACCCAGGGACACAAGTGTTTACCTTTAAACAGGAAGGGATCAAAGGCACTTCCAGATATAGCTCCCTGACCCCCACCCCACAAACATGGAGTTCTCACTACTGCCAGTGGGGAAGATCCAGGGCAGTATCCAGACAGCTGCAAGCAGTCTCATTTCTCACTTGTCAGCAATACATTTAAAGAAACATCCACTCTACAGGTGTCAGCCAGGCAACCTAATCTTTGTGCCAGGGCTTTTGCGTGTGTTTATTTTACTTCACACTATTGGCACTAAACAAACACTTCATATTTTCATACCAGCTGCCTCAATATACTTGCTTTTTTTCATTGCAAAAATATAAACTGAACTCAGTGCACACCCCTAACCTGAAGTGAAGTTTTGCTGTAGTCCTTTTCCTAAGTGCTGAAGGAGAGGACAGACCCATTTTGGGGGAGAAGACACTTGAGAGAGAATTAATTTGGTTCCTGTTCCATATGCCGGCTCATCTCAAAGGCCCCTATTAGGACAGGTTTATACAACCTGGATTATATCAAAATGAAACATTGTTTCTTTAAATATTTATATCCCAGGGCTCATTTCGAGGGGGAACGCACAGGAACGCAGTTCCAGCAGTTCCCCCAAAAGGTCACATGACAGGTGGCCCCGCCCACCTGACTCTTGGCCATTTTGGGCCCATTTCAGCCTGGATTGGGGCTGAAACAGCCCAGACCGGGCCTCTGACGGGTGATGGATCACTCTCCCACTCAGCAGTGGCCCGATCCTGACCTTTTTGGGCCCCTTTTTGGCCATTTTCAGCCCCTTTTTGCCATTTTGGGCCCAATTTCAGCCCTGAATGGCCAAGATTGGGTCCAAAACAGCCGGAATAGGTGATGTCAGGGGGTGTGGCATCTGCAAATCGGTTATGCTAATAGCACACTTCTAGTGATGTCAAGGGACGTGGCATATGCTAATGAGTTGTGCTAATGAATTATGTTAATGAGTTCCTCCAGCTCTTTTTCTACGAAATGACCCCTGTTTATATCCCATTTTTCTCCCCAAAGGAACCCAAAGACCTCCCAATTCACTAAGCAGCCTGCCATCACCTTTACAACTTCCTGTTTTTGTGATTCCAAAAGGAAGTTTCCATGCTTTGAAAGATCCTAAGGCTTTGACTCTCTGGTCAGAACAGAGTTGCGCACAGGACTTCATTTCTAAAGAGAGAGGTGCCGAGGCTTAAGCCTTGTTGGAAATCCTACATCCTGATATGGAAGCCTTTCTCCCTAATTGCAGTCAGAAAGGAGCTTGTCTAATGAAGACTAGAATTTCTTCATAAAATTGCACTTTTAAAACCCCAGCCGTTTGGTTTAAAGCAGCTAAGCCTAATGGAACGGCAAGCAAAGGGAGAGGGAAATAATGAGAATATGCTACAGTCTCTAATAGTACAATCCTAAACAGAGTTATGCCTTCTAAGCCCACTGATTGCAATTAACCTAGAAAAGTGTTCGCTCTGCTCAGGACTGCTCTTTAAATTTACTAATTATCTAACAGTAAAGGCAGGCAGGCAGATCGTTTCCAGAAGAAAATGCCATCATCATTTTAATTATTAGGAGAGGAAATAACCCAAATCTTAGCAACATAAATGTAAATTATAAATTGTTACATATTATGATAATTTCTCTGTCTTTCTGATCAGTTAGATATACACAGGGCTTTTTTTCTGGGTAAAGAGGTGGTGGAACTCAGTGGGTTGCCCTCGGAGAAAATGGTCACATGGCTGGTGGCCCCGCCCCCTGATCTCCAGACAGAGGGGAGTTGAGATTGGCACTGAGGGCAATCTCAACTCCCCCCTGTCTGGAGATCAGGGGGCGGGGCCATCAGCCACGTGACCATTTTCAAGAGGTGCCAGAACTCCGTTCCACTGCATTCCCGCTGAAAAAAAGCCCTGGATATACACCCATCGATATATGTTAAATGCGAAAAAAATTAAACAATCACCATAGTAGCAATCCTAGCCATAAAACAAGTCTTGTAAACTGTGTGTATGTGAAGCGGGTCTACAGGTAAAGCATTCGACGTTGGCCCTTGTGATCGGCAGGCAGTATAAGGCACCCAAATTGGCCGGGTCACGAACAAGTGCCAGGACAGTGGACTTCTGCATAAAAGGCCTGCTTCGGCTGTTTTATCAGGATCATTTTAAAGCACAATATTTAATGTTGGCTTGTTAATGGCTCTGGCTTGTTTTAAGGTCTTATTTTTAATGGCTTTATTGTTTTCAGTTGCAAGCTGCTTGGAGCAGGTCTCTGGAGAGGTGGCATAGACATTTTCTAAATAAGAAAATGAATATGTGTTTTATGTATAAAGTAAATAAACGAGAAGGTATGCTTGCATAGATAGGTATTAATTTGTATGGCTTTTATACATCTATAAACAAACGCAGCAAAGGGGGAAAAAACTTCCGTGTCTTTGGTACTGTTGTTACATAGTTTGATTGCTTTTAATATAGAATCCATTTTATGTTCTTTTTTTGCTGTTATTGTAAGTAGATAAGCTGTCTTTAAAAAAATCTGTAAATTAATCAAAGTGGGGCACTCTGAAGAGTCTTCACCAAGTCAGCACAGGCTGTATGTACTGTGGCCCGGGCCAGCCTCCAGGTAGTGGCTGGAGATCTCCCGGAATTACAACAACTGGTCTCCAGGCCACGGAGATCAGTTCACCTGGAGAAAATGGCTACTTTGGGGGGTGGACTCTATGGAATTATGCCATGCCAAGGTCCTTTCCCTCCCCAAACTCTACTTTCTTCAGGTTTCCCCAGGTTTCACACATACACCCCAGATCTCCAGGAATTTCCCAACTTGGAGCTGGCAACCCTAGGCCCGGGCCAAGAAGTTACTGGTGGTGGTGTGGGGGTGGAGGCAGAATTTCAGACTGTGTTGAATGAACAACACACTGGATTGGCGGCAGGCTGCTAGCCTGATGGAGAATGAGCTGTCGAGCCATCTGAGCAATAACCCTTCCCCTGCAGCCCTCCGGAATTAAATCTCAATGTTGGTACAAAACTCAGCATCAAACATTCAGTAGGTGCTCTGCCGCTCGCCTATGAAGAATTGTGTTTAAAGGAGAGGGAGAAATAAACTCTGCCTGTCACAAGATCGCTGAAGGAAGAACAGGCACTTCTAGGGACAAACAGCCCTTTTGTTTAAAATATAATACACCTTGTACAAATTCTAAGGCCATTCTTCTGTCCTGGTCTGTCTCCAAGTGCCTTCACTCTCTTCTTCCCCATCACATGAGCCCCAGAGACCTCCCAGAATGACAACTGACATCAGTTCCCCTGGAGAAAATTGCTCCTTTGCGGGGTACATTCTATGGCATTATATACAGTGGAGTTCCCTCTCTAAACACTACCCTCTCCAGGCTCTACCCCCAAATTTCCAAATCTTTCCCAAACCAGAGATGGCAAACCTAATCTCCAACCATCCCCCCCTTTTATTCAATCATAGACTTGTATTCACAAAAGTCTGCCCACCGTCTTGCTGTCATACTAGGGTTACCAGCCTCCCCGCTGGAGGTGGGAGGTTCTCCTGCTCCCCACCCTCTGCCCCTGTAAGGTTGCCAGATCCCCCTATCCCCCCAGCAGGAAGTTGGGGGCTCAGCACTTACCTTGTATGTTCCCCTAGCCTGCTGCGGTGCGCGGGAGTGCTCCCACACTCCAGAGCGGCCCAATTTTGGCCAAATCCAGCCTGAATCTGGCTGAATCGGACTCGATTTTGGCTGAATCGGGCTGCTGCAGAGCAGAAGTGCACTGCACCACCCAGGAATCCACCACACCACCCAAGAATGTGCCATGCCGCACAGAAGTGTGCCCTGGGAGGTTCATTCCCCCCGCCAGCCAGGTAAGCCTGTGGCGGGGGACTGACATCCCTAGCCCCCTGCCACCACTTACCTGGCCAGTGGGGGGGAGGGGAAGGCAAGGAAATGCACCTCCCATGGCCCTGCATGACGATGTCATGCTGCCCTGGCAGCGCTCCCGTGCTCCACAGCAAGCTGGTTTCAGCTCCAAATGGGCCTGATTCGGCCTGCTACAGAGTGCGGGAGTGCTGCCAGGAGGGCCCTGGAGAGTTCCTGTGCTTCACAGGCCAATTTAGGCTCCAAATGGGCCAAAATCAGCCCGCTAAGGAGCTCAGGAGCACTTCCAGGGGTGGCACAATGCCCTGCGTGTTGACATCACTTCCCAGAAGTGACATCATCGCACAGTCCAGGAGCACACGTGCAAGCACTGCAGCAAATGTGAGAGCCGGGTCTCTCGCCAGGAGGGTAAGGGGACCTGGCAACCCTATGTCATACACATAATGATTATTATTAATATATCTGGAAGGTCACCCAGTGAGCTTCCACAGCAGAGTAGGGCTTTGAACCTGTGCCTCCTTGATCCTAGTCCAGCACGCTAACTACTACACCATGCTGGCTGGCTCATTCCAACAGCAAAACCAGGCCACCTGTGGACAAGGCAGAGGTGGAGTCTCCCTAGGCATGCAGGGGGGGGGGAAATGACTTTGTGAATAAACCACAAGAAAAAGGATCCCATCAGATGGTCTGATGAGGAATGAGAATGTTGCAGGTGGCACAGATAGCATTGGCAACTCTGGCTTAGCAAATTCCTTGAGATTTGGGGGGTGGTGCTGGAGGAATGTGGAGTTTGGGGAGGGGAAGAATATGATGCCATAGAGTCCACTCACTGAAGCTGCCAAGTTCTCCAGGGGAACTCAGTGTCTGCAATCAGTTGTAATTCCAGGAGAACTCCAGACCCCACTTGAAGACCAGGAACCCTAAGCGGAGAATACTGAGAGTGGTCAAGAGAGTTAGCTGAGATGCAAATTTCCAAACTGTTTATGCCCTGGCCTGGGATCATTTGAGGGTAGGGTTGCCAGCCTCGGTAGTGGCTGGAGATCTCCCGGAATTACAACTGGTCTCCAGGCCACAGAGATAAGTTCAGCTGGAAAAAATGGCTACTTTGGGGAGTGGACTCTATGGAATTATGCCATGCCAAGGTCCTTTCCCTCCCCAAAACCCACTTTCTCCAGGTTTCTCCAGGTTTCACCCCCTAGATCTCCAGGAATTTCCCAACTTGGAGCTGACAACCCTATTTCAGAGCCCTCAGTTTATTCAGCCTAATGGGCTCTTTTGTCTGCTACAGTGACGGTTCTTGCTAGGCAGGTTTTTAAAAATGTATAGCATTTTGCATTTGATGGGCCGAGATGCTGATGAATCAAGATCTCTGGCACGCTCATTTCATAGATGCCAGGTAAAATTTTTAAAAAGCCTAGCTAGCTGCACGCATCACGTCTTTAATTTGATGTATAAGCTTCTTAACAATGAGAAAATCCCACACTTTTGTGAAGACGCTGAAGAACAGGGTGGTGGGAGTAGCAGGGATGGTGGAAATCAAGGGTACAATATTCTAAGTCACAAAATGACCATCACTTTCCAACCATAAAATACTGTTGCTCTCCAGTATGCACCAAACTCTACAGAATAACAAAACTCATTCAGACAAACAACTATGGTTTGTCTTGAACAAGAAGGAAACCACAGCATGTGAGGAGAGGGGAATATTAACACCGAACGGTTATTTGGCAGTCTAGCCAAACTGGCCCTGTAGCTTTTCACAGAATTATTGGTGCTCTGGGCACGGTATGACACAACTTCTTATGTCTTGGGTCATACAGGTTTGGGACATATTTTTAGACATAAAAAACTATTAAACTTATTTTTTTCCAGACAAAAATTGGACAAATGTCTATGCCGAGAGCGGCGATACTTTCCCCAAACAGCTGTCAGTTCTCTGCCTCCAGTCTTACATCTCTATATCCTGCTGTTTCTTCCATTTCTTAAAAAAGTAATATATTCAGAGGAAATTCTCTCTCTCACTCTCATCAGTCATCCCAGGAGGGAAATGAAAAGGATTCAACCTGAGAGACACAAAACTGAATTCTTCTACTCAGGAATTGTCATCTAGAGACCTATTCATGGTATGTTTATAATATTGTTCTGTTCAACATTTGGTGCACCTTGTGCACAAAGCAAGCAGCCTTATGGCAGTAATGGGGGGGGGGAATGTCTAAACTGATTAAAAATACTCCTGTTATAACAGTGGCTTGCAAAATCTCAAGCATCCCTTCCCTTAGGGAGGTTTGGACAATTGCCAGCGGAAACCAGATGTTTGGGTCGATCCCTTCCCTGCTGAGGTTCTTCATAAAAAATATGGTACTTTCTCTAAATACCCAAGGCTACCCCAACAGAAGGGAAAGCACGTACCTAAAACACAATAATTACACAAGATATCATTGCAAAATTGCCAAATGTCTGTAACATCTTTCAAGGTATAACATACAACTCCTCATTTCAGAAAATCATACAGATTGCCAGGGCTTTTTTTCTGGGAAAAGAGGTGGTGAAACTCAGTGGGTTGCCCTCGGTGAAAATGGTCACATGGCTGGTGGCCCCACCCCCTGATCTCCAGACAGAGGGGAGTTTAGATTGATCAGGGGGTGGGGCCACCAGCCATGTGACCATTTTCAAGAGGTTCCGAAACTCCGTTCCACCACATTCCATCTGAAAAAAAGACCTGCAGATTACAACTCTCCCACCAACTTCCTGATAGGTGTCACTTGTACAGGATTAGGGTTCCCACCTACCAGGTGGTGGCTGGAGATCTGGAATGTCACTTGATCTCCAGAAAGCAGAGACCCATTCCCCTGGAGAAGAAAATGGCTGCTTTGGAGGGTGGATTCTTTGGCATTAGACCCTACTGAGCTCCTTCCACTCCCCCAGATGCTTTCTTCCTCAGGCTCCACCCCCAAATCTCCAGAAATTTCTCAGTCTAGAGTTGGCAGCCCTATACGGGATGGACAAATATTCTGCATGGGGCTTAACTAGTATAAATGCCCTTATCGTATGTCCTGGCCCAGTCATATGTAATATTTGAACATATGAATACATGAATCTGCTCTTTACTGAGTCAGACCCTTGGTCTATAAAAGCCAGGACGTCCTGCTCAGGTTGGCAGCAGCTCTCCAGGATCTCACACAGAGATCTCTGATATCACCTATTACCTGATCCTTTTAACTGGCAATGGCAGGAATTGAATTTTCTGCATCTAGAGTAAGAGTCCAGTAAGACCTATAAGACTAACAAAATTTGTGATAGGGTATGAGCTTTCATGAGTCACTGTGACTCACGAAAGCTCCTATCCTGCCACAAATTTTGTTAGTCTTATAGGTGCTACTGGACTCTTGCTCTTTTCTACTGCTACGGACAGACTAACACGGCTACCCATCTTGATCTATCTGCATGCAGAGAAGACACTCTACCACTGAGCCACGACTCTTCTATGCTGTGAGCATGCTAGTGATTGATAGGTCCCGCAAGCACACCACTGGAATAGTAATATTGACATGCACATGGGCCAGTGGTAAGCACACAAGCATTTAAATGTGATAGGGCACATATGAAACTCTTCCACTAATAAGTACTGCATGGTGGGCCACGTCTTTCTATATAAAAGGCAAGCCGTATTGGCAACAACACACTTTTTATCCTGGTACGCCTGTGCAGGAGTACCAGGATAAAACCTGAGTCATTGCCCATACGGCCTCCAGAGGCCACTGCTGTGGCAGGAAGGCTGCTGTGGCCCATCCCTGCGGAGGCCTCTGCTGCAGCGGCAAGCTCAGTGTTCTAGGGCACATTTTTAAAAATTGGACTCTGTTGCTAGTCCTGTATAAATGAGGTCTAAAATACTGTTGTTGTTGTTTTTTAAAGGCTTTAGGCACTAATAGGCAGCAATCAAAAAGCTAATTTCTTGGAATGTTTTGCTTAATATTCAAGTCAGACTGAAACTACTTTGAAGGGTTTTTGCTTGTGATTAATGCACCTTGGGAACTGCTGAATATATTAATGATACAAATCTTGTCATGGTTGAATTAAATCTACTTTTCACAGGTCATATTGAATTACTATTTGGACAAGTGTTGACCCATTCACAAGACAAATTCAACATATCCAGACTCACTCAGGAAATCAACACATTGAAAAGCAGCTTTGAGAATCTGGTTATCTGTAAAAACCAAAACAAAACATTGTTTTTGAATTCCTGCTGCTATTGGTATCTTCTAGAGTGACTCTTACTGGAAGTGACGGGACGATGAAAAAGCATTTTCATTTTATTGTGGAAGTCTGGCAACACTCGAAGAAAAACCCTTTCAGCTGAGGCTTCCATAAAGAAATGGAAAATAATATTCTTGAAAAAGTAAAACATGGCTTTAGAACCACAGAGACTATAAGGGATGATTTTTTTTTTAAAGGCATGATTTCAATCTGGTGAGGCCCAAATTTTAATACAATTGAATCTTAATCTTGGCTCTTGGTTGCTGACATACTGAGATGTCCTGAACTCCCCAGAGTAGTTTTCTGCAGAACTCGGAATATTGAGGACATCCTTATACATTCCGACCTTAGATCCACCTTAAATTTTTCCAATTCCCATAGATGTAATTTCCATAAGGAAACTGACATGTTAATTACTGTTTTGTACACATCTAGAGAAACTAATCAGAAGCTGTGATTAGGGATTATGCAGAAAATAATAGTTTTGGATATTTAAATTATATTGTCTCATCCGTGATGGTTTATTAATAATGATTTCTCATTTTTGGGGGGGTTGAGTAAATATTGGCAATGGAGATCTAGTTTCCCTTTAAGATGCAGGTCTCCATATGGTAGGCAGGTGAGAAGGTTTTTGTTATAATGAGCTTGAAGGGCTACACAACTTACATCGGCAGATAAAGAATGGATTGCGTTTGTGTGCTTGAATGACACAACTTTATTTGTAAGTATACGATTTGTATATTGAGATATGTGACTTTATATATTTTTGGTTTGGGATACATGTCTTGTTGAATTTGTTACAGTGAGTGTGATTCTTTGAAAAAGATACATTTTGAAACGGGATACCTTAGATCTAGACTACCCGTCAGAACAGGAGATCAATCACAGCCATTTTCTATAGAATAAGTGTTATATCCAAGACACCCTCAAATTTTGTGGATTTATTATTGGATTTTCTGCGACAGAAAAGATGGAGTATGCATGGACTTTTGAACACATTATGGACCAATTAGCACCTTAAAATGCTGGACCTGTGCAATGTGATTGGCTTGAATGTGTTATGGTTTAAATAGCACTTTAACTTTCGGATTTGTACAATATGATATAGGTAAACTGAATATCTTTTCCTTAGAACAATATTGGAGCACACACACTTTATTGTCAATAGGAGACTGAATAATTTATATTCTTTTGTACCATTCATAAAGTGGCAGATGCCACTTTAAGCAGGTTGTTCCTTGTTAATGCAGAGATCAAGCGTTGAATTCTAGTTGCTTGCTTAGAAAATTATGTTAATGCAACTCTTTATTAAATTGTAGCACTGTATATGATTGATTCTTGACTTTCAAGTATATATGTAGTAAGATTTTGCGAGGTTTTGTTGCTGTGCTATTGGATATTTTGATATTCTCTTTTTTTGTGATATTCAAGTCAACCTGAAACTACTTTGAAGGGTTTTTGCTTGTGATTAATGCACCTTGGGAATGGCTGAATATATTAATGATCCAAATCTTGTCATGGTTGAATTAAATCTACTTTTCACAGGTCAGATTGAATTATTATTGGGACAAGTTTTGACCCATTCACAAGACAAATTCAACATATCCAGACCCACTGAGGAAATCAACTTAATGACTTCCAACACATTGAAAAGCAGCTTTGAGAATCTGGTTATCTGTAAAAAAAAAACCCTATTTTTGAACATTAGTTCCTGCCGTTATAGATAACCTCTAGAGTGACTTTTACTGGAAGTGAAGGGACAATGAAAAAGCATTTTCATTTTATTGCGGGAGCCTGGCAACACTCGAAGAAATGCATGCCGTTTCCCTTGTTTTTCAGCTGAGTCTTCCATAAAGAAATGGAAAATAATATTCTTGAAAAAGAAAAACGTGGCTTTAGAACCACAGAGACTGTAAGGGATTTTTTTTAAAAAAGGCATGATTTCAATCTGGTGAGGCCCAAATTTTAATGCAATTGTATCTTAATTAGCAATGTTTATAGCCCATGAGCTGCAAGAACTGTATGACTGATTGGCTGTAATGTCACAATGGACCTTGACAAGCCAAGATGTCCTGGCCCCTGTGAATTCCATTAGCTTAGTTGTTGTGATGTCACAGTCAGCATGAGCAAGAGAAGGCAGGAGAACTGGCATTTTAATGCCAGTGAGGTTCACACTCACAGTTCACACACACCAGATACTCCTCTGCCCAGATGGGATCAAGGGCCAAGCTACAAGTGATGAATGACACTTGAATGCCAAGTGGATCGAGTGGAGAGCAAGTGGAGGGCAAGTGAACAGGGAGGAATACACTTGCCGTTCAAGTGTCATTCGTCACTTGTAGTTTGGCCCTAAGTTGCTTAAAAGCCATGAAGCCAGCCCTAGATTTAGGAGCAACCTGTGGTCTACAAAGAAAACACAGGCTGGCAGCACCAGGGGGAGTGGAAAACTACAGACTGAGCTAGGCTCTGACAGTCCAAACGAGGTCAAGGAATCTTTAAAAGACGGGTTACTATAGCAGCCCAGATAGTAATTTCCCCACAAAAACAGCTTCCATTATTTTTCATGCTTGCTAGTTCTCTCCAGCTGTCCCAATGACAGCCTCATCTTTACCAATTATTTCCCCGTGTTTCTGCAGCAGCCTGTGGTTATTAGCAAAGGAAAGGAAAGGAAAAGACCCTGCAAAAGCAAGATGAAAATAACTTCAAAGGAAGAGAAACAGGTAGAACAGGAGGGGGACTGCAAAGCCAAAGGACTTTGCATTTAGCCCCACTGATGGGGGACTCTTTGAATGTGTGCTTTGGAAAGCATTTTATCAAAAATGTGGGATCTGAGTTTTAGTGAGAGCAATGGGGAGCATATTCTCCCCGTTCCTTCAGAGAACTTCCTGAGGCCGAACTCCAAGTCTCCCACAGAGCACAGTCTCAACATTTCAAGCATTCTGGTACACTGATGCCCATCACATTTCCCTTTCCTGAAATGTAGGCTCCAGGAAGAATTCTAATGAAGAAATCAATAACAAAATGAATAGCCTTTTTTTATTTCAAAGGCAGTCACTTCAAGAAAGCTGGACTCCTCACAATTCTTTCTTACTTATCCCATCTAGGTCTTCGAGCCAATAGGCTGTTCGACCGGAAAAAGACAGCAATATAACTAAAAAGTTATTGCGGTTCAATATTTATTAAAAACAGATGTTTAATTGCAGCAGCTATATATTTACACACACCCAATGTTGTATTAAAATCCAGATCCGCTAACAGAGTCATTAAATGATAGTTAGAAGAGCGAACAGGCTTCTTATTCAAATGAGGATCAAGAAATTTTCTTCTCAGATTTGGATAAATTACACTGAAAAAGAAATGCTCAATAGTTTCTACCAATCACAGATAAAAATTATGAATCTGGGTTTTTTGCCTATAACTCATCCATGTGAGACAGCAAGTGGAAGTGAGTTAATTCTAGCAAGAAAAAAACCCCCAATAACATGGTACCATAATACTATAAAAATAATATGGTAACTGATATTGATTAAAATATGAATGTCCAAAATACATGGGCAAACATATATGCCACTTCCCTTCCCGAAGACCGTGCCATTCTTCCACCAGAAGAAGGCTGCTAACCAAGCCAGTCTTCCCTAAAGCCAGCAGAATCACAATCTAAATCAAATGAGTTCAGCTTATTTATGAGCAGGTGAACCCATCCAGGTTTACAAGAATCTAATACTGACAGTGAAAGCAATGATTCCTTACTCTCTATATTAATTATAACCAGGGCTTTTTTTCAGCTGGAACACAGTGGAACGGAGTTCCGGAACCTCTTGAAGATGGTCACATGGCTGGTGGCCCTGCCCCCTGATCTCCAGATAGAGGGGAGTTTAGATTGCCCTCTGCGCCGCCGAGCAGTGTGGAGGGCAATCTCAACTCCCCTCTGTCTGGAGATCAGGGGGCGGGGCCACCAGCCATGTGACCATTTTCTCTGAGGGCAACCCACTGAGTTCCACCACCTCTTTTCCCAGAAAAAAAAAACCTGATTATAAGCCAATATTTAATAATGGTTAACCAGGCTATAAGAGAAACAGTCTTCTGCCCAGTTTCCATTAACAAGGAAGATGAAGCAATACATTTAGGACATGCTAAAATTGATCTAAGAAAATGTGTCTGAAGTATATCTGGGCATGTGCCCAGACTACCAATCCACACTTGGAATATTTTACAAAATCAGTGAGGTTATTTTTACCCAAAATGCATCCAAAGCTGCAGGGACATATTGAGCACCTGTGGTGGGAAAAAAAATCTTCAAAATTGCAGCTGTATGCTTGGCTTTCATAGATATCTCCCAAGCATGTGAAGCCCAAGAGAGTGAATGTTGGAATGTGATTCCCAGATATTTATAAGATTGGACTTCTTTCATAACATGATCTGAGGTATTCCAGGGTAATAATTTTGGCCTACAAGATCTAACTTTGGATTTTTAGAAATAATTACCAGGTGTTCATCAGCACAATATTGAAAGAAGATCTTTATCGGTTGATGCAATCCTTCTCTGATTACTGATACCAGATCCGTATTGTCTGCATATAGCATGGCCGAATCCACACTTCCTTTTTGTTTCCGTGCCTTTTTCGCAAGTGGTGTGCTGTTCATGCAGATACTCACATGCTTTCCCATTCCGCATGTTCCCCGCCAGCACCGCGCCACAATTGCGCCTTCCTTCCAAACCACGTGATAGTGGCGGAAATCCATTTTCTCCCCGCCATTTTTTTTTTGCAGTGCAGAAAGGTTGGTATACCGGTAAACCAACTGTAGTGAGCAGCGGTTTGCTCAGGAAAAGAAATGGTCACTGGAGCATGCGCATGTCACACGGGGACGGTTTCACTACTGTGTCCCGCCATTTTTAAGAGCGCAAGGAGCCAAGCCAAGCAATCCTGTATTTCCCACAACGATCGTCTCCAGTAAACGGCAGGTGCAGAAAACAAATATATTCCTGAAAGCTTAGGATGCAAATTTGCCCGCCATACCAACCAGCCAATTGTTAGAAAGTGGTCTGTGACGAGCAAAAAATGAGCCAATCAAAGATGAGGGGGAGGGTACACTGCCATTTCTTAAAAGTCAGAATATCGGTATACCGGAAAATTGACCTTTTTTTAAAAAAAAGGGGGGAAGTGATGTGCACCGTCAATTCTGACAGCGGAGGATGGAACCACCCACTGTAAAGCTTTACTCAGTGGCGTGTGGAGAAATGATTGTGCCATGAAGACGCACTGGAAGGATGAATGTGATGATGCACGGCATGGTAGCAGAATGAACCTGATTGCCACGACTGCGCAAGATAAGCAGATGGTGAGTGAGTGTGGATTCGGCCCATGACTGGAATCAGATGAGTTCCTAGCCAAGGAACATGCAGAGACAAAATATTCACTCTAGGGGCTAAATCATTAATGTAAAGATTAAACAAAGAAGGAGCAAGGACACAGCCTTGATTGATGCCCCTCCTGAACTCTATTGGACCAGATAAGCAGCCATTTACACCATAGCAGGCTCTAATCTGAATATTAGAGTAAAGACAACTAATCAAAAAGAGTAACCTATCTGGTACGTTTATCCTGCATAGCTTCTACCAGAGTCCATCCCGAAGGACCATATCGAATGCAGATTTGAGGTCAAAGAAAGAAACATAGAACCTACTCTGTTTGGTTCTAGTATATTTCTTAGCCATATGTGCCAGAGCCACACAATGATCAGTTGTTGACGCACCCCTTCAAAATCCACCTTGTTCTATTCCCAATAGATGATCTGAATCTATCCAAGTTTTCGACTTAATGAGTAAGTGACTTGCATAAAGTTTCCCAAAAGATGACAATAGGCTTTTAGGTCTGTAATTCTTTCGGTTGAGTTTATCTACTTTTTTATAAATAGGAACCACTATAGCCTCTTTCCAGGTCACAGGAAATTGTCACAGGAAATTGTCCAAATTAATCAATGGCCTGAAACAAGTGTGTCAAAATTGGGGACCATCAAGTGACAAAATCCTTGACTAGATCAGATGGTATCCAATCAGGCTGCCTTGCCTGCCTTTAAACCAGCAATATAGTTCAAGATGTGAGCTTCAGTAGCTGAGGACCAAGTACCATTTTTGTCTTTATAATCCAACATTGCCTCAATAGTCAGTGGTAGGGAAGAGGTATCAGCCATTCAAGAAAGCTGGATTCCTCACAATTCTTTATTACTGCAGTCTAGGGTGCAAAAATCCTAACTGCCAGTAGCCATTGGCAGGAAATAGTTTGATCCTCTAGTCAGGGGCTGCTATTCCTTACAAGTCCTGGAATTTGCCTTTTCTAATTTATTGTGTTCCTCCGATATTTCTTTCCTGTCCTGACCTGGATGGCCCATCCTAGCCCAATGTTTTCAGATCTCAGAAGCTGAGCACCAAGGAAGTCCAGGGTCACTATGCAGAGAGGCAATGGTTGGCAAAATGGCAAACCATCTCTGGCCTTGAAAATCCTACAGAGTCACCATAAATTGGCTGCCACTTGACTGTACTTTACAGACACATGTATTTCTTTCCCAGCTAAGACCAAAGCTAAATGTGACGGTACAATCCACATGCACTTATTTACATGATATCCGTGTGCAATGCAGGGAGTGAGGACCCCTCAAATTCTATAAAATTATTCCACTTAGGGCTGAGAAGTGTCCTTTTTTCAGTAAAAAGATACCATGATGTCCTAATTAAAATAATTAAGGATCTAAAAGTGATTTTATATCTAATTTCTTCTCTTTTTGGTAGCAATGTTCTCCAAAATAGTCTAATTCCAATTCCACACATCTCCAGCAATTGAGATGATTTAATTTATAACCATGTTTCAATGTATAAAGGAGGTGATGGGTTTTAGGAAATTTCCTTCCAATGTTGAAGATAATAGGGATTTTAGGTGGTTATAGGAAATCCAATTTCATTTATCATTTGAAATACCCAGATCTTTTCTTCCCATCTTAAAAAACCCTCTTACATTAGTATCTTGCTCCAAAGAAATAAGTAATGTATTCTGACAGTTATTCCCAACCTTTTGAACAGAGTCTTTTTCAAAAATCAGAAAGCTGTTAAGGACTCTATGCTTTTACAATGTTCACCAAAGCATGCCTTATATAAAATCACAGGTGCAGCCGAGAGAGAGCCACTGCCAACCAATCAGGAGCCATCCAAGGACAGCCGCTGCCTTTAACATTCTGTCATATTCAGCTAGATGAGTGAATAATCTGACTTGATATATAATCAGTTTCGTATGTTCAATGACATCCTTCCAGTGTAATCCTTTTATGCTAACTTTCCTCAGAATCAGGGCTTTTTTTCAGGGGGAACGCGGGGGAATGGAGTTCCGGAACCTCTTGAAAATGGTCACATGGCTGGTGGCCCCACCCCCTGCTCTCCAGACAGAGGGGAGTTGAGATTGCCCTCCGCGCCGCTGAGCATCTCAACTCCCCTCTGTCTGGAGATCAGGGGGCGGGGCCACCAGCCATGTGACTATTTTCTCTAAGGGCAACCCACTGAGTTCCACCACCTCTTTTCCCAGAAAAAAAGCCCTGCTCAGGATTGTACTCTGCACTGGATAAAGCTGTTTGGAAAAAGAGCCCTCCTCAGCTCCTGCACATACTGTTGACCCGGCCCTGCCGCATTGCTCACCAGAATTCTTGGAACTTTGTTGATGGTTTTATTGCATGTGGGCCCTAAGCTTTATACACACAGGCACAGGTCCTTATAGAAGGGGAGATAGCAGCAGACCCCTGACATCACACCTGTCCCAGGCCCTGTTTACCCTTCACGATGAAGTGGGATCTAGCTCACAAAAAACTGTACCATAATAAACTTATCCATCTTTAAGGCACAAGGCACTTACCTGCAACTTCTGTTCATCTAGGTCTTTGTGCAGGAACACATTGGGGACTGCGCTTGTGCAGGCCAGCCACCTGGAGCTTTTAGGCTAATCGGGGGCGGACTCCCCCACGGATCGATCTGAGCTGGTTTTTCCTGCCAAAACGGTCACGTGGTGAAGAGGCCACCCCCCCCTTCTCCCTCAGTTCTCCCGAGACACTGCAAGCCTCTATTAACTTAACTCTCAGAGAGCTCACAGCAGGGCCAGAGGGAGGGAATGTGTTCCTGCATGAAGACCTAGATGAACAGAAGTTACAGGTAAGTGCAATTCTGTTTTCATCTATGGTCTTCAGTTCAATCCCACACTGGGAGACTCACAAGCTACTCACCAAAGGAGGTGGGGTGATGCTCTCAAGCAAAGAGAGACTGTAGAACTGCTTGCCCCACCGCAGTCTTCTTCCTGGCGTCGACATTCACTGCATAGTGCTTGACAAATGTCTCTTCTGATGACCAAGCTGCCACTTTGCAGATTTCTCCTAGCGGCACTCCATGCAGGAAGGCTGCTGACGTCACCTGTCCCCTTGTCAAATGTGCCTTTAAGCAGAACGAGCACCGAACTTTCGCTGTTTTGTAACTGAGCCTAATTGCCAACACTACCCATCTAGAAATGGTTTGGGCTGATGCTGCTTTTCCTTTATTTTGTCCCGTGTGGCAGACAAAGAATGCTTGACTTTTACGAAATGCCTTTGTTCTATCCATGTAAAATAAAACTGCCCTCTTAACATCCAATGTATGGAGTGTTTGTTCTTTCGTGGACATAGGGTTAGGAAAAAACACTGGTAAAGATAAGCATTGTGAAACATGAAACTTGGAAACCACTTTAGGTAGAAACTGAAGGCTGGTACGCATCACCACCTTGTCTGGGAAAATCTGCAGAAAGGGTGGATCCACGCTTAATGCCTGCAATTCACTGACCCTTCTAGCTGAAGTAATTGCCAACAAAAAAGCTACTTTAGCCGATAGTAATGCTAAGCTACATGTTGCTAACAATTCGAAGGGTTAAAACATGAGGTGGACAGCACTAATGACAATGACCACTGCGGTATTATCTGAGTTCTCAGGGGATATAAATTGTATAGCCCCTTAAGGAATAACTTAGAAAGGAAGTGGGAAAAAATGGTCTTACCATCTATATTGTCATGAAAGGCAGATATTGCTGCCAAATGAACTTTAATCGATGAAGAGGCTAACCCAACATTGAGTAGAGACACTAAATAATAAAAAATGTTACTTAAAGGACACGTCTCAGGGGGTATCCCCTTAGGATCAGCCCAAAAAACAAATCTGTTCCATTTCAATGCATATGAATTTCTAGTAGAGGGCTTACAAGCATTTAAAACGATATTTGCTACCTCGTCCGAAAACTGAGAATTCAGTGCCTTAGGAGCCACGTTGTCAGATGTAGGCTGATTCCGCACACGTTGGATAATGCACTTTCAATGCACTTTATCAATCGTTTGAGGTGGATTTTTTGTTCCACACACAAAAAAATCCGTTCCAAATGACCTATGAAGAGGATTGGAAGTGCTTTATCCAATGTGTGCGGAATCACTCGTAGTTTGTTCAGATCGTGGTGCTGTGTCCTGCCAAAGAACAGCAAGTCTGGAACTACTGATAGATGTATGTAATTCCCCTTGGTCATGCTCTTGAGTATATGAAATCAGAGTTGATGTGGCCAGAAAGGGACTATTAGGATACAAGTGGTCAGATCCGCTATGATCTTGCAAACTGTTCTCTGAACTAGTGGAATTGGGGGGAAGGCATAAAAGAGGCCTCCCACCCATTTTATCTGAAAGGTATTCCCTCTTAAGTTCCTGCCAATTCCCCCTCTCCAACAGAACTGTGGTGCCTTCGTATTCTCCTGGGTGGCAAATAGGTCCATGTCTGGTCACCCCCATTTCTGAAATATTTGATAAGCATATTTGTCCGACAGTACCCAATCGTGATGGGAACTCCCTAATCTGCTTTAGTAATCCACCTTTATATTTTGGGAACCTGCAATATGGAGTGCAGACAGCATAATATTTCAGGAAATAGCCCAGTCCCACAATCTGATGGCTTCTTGACAAACTTTTGATGATGCTGTCCCTCCTTGTTTATGTAAAAAACCGTCGACATATTGTCTGAAAGGACCTGAACTCTTTTCCCCATCAGCATATCTGCAAGCGAGTTAAGTGCGTAATAAACTGCTCTTAATTCCAAGAAATTAATATGGTGTTTTTTCTCACTCTCAAACCACATGCCATTGACTGTTGTGTCTTCACAATAGCACCCCAACCTTCCAAGAAGGCTTCTGTTGTGATAGTGATGTCCTGAGTTGCTAACCCAAAGGGCGTCCCCTTATTCCGATTAGTAGGATCTTTCCACCAAGTGAGGGAACATAAAACCTTCCTCGGAATCAAGAATGTAGCTCAGGGTGACTGAGGAATGAACCTCTTAATAAACCACAGTTGCAGGAGTCTCATCTGCAAAAATGCTAGGGGTACTACTGCAGTAGCAGAGGCCATAAGACCTAAAAGGACCTGAATATCTGACTGAAATCTACATCTTTGGAACACTTGTACTAGGGCCATTAACCTCTTACTACGATTGGGAGGTAAATACGCCTTATTAGATAAGGCGTCCAGCATGGCTCCAATGAATTTTACCACTCTATTTGGTTCTAAATTGGATTTTTTTAATGTTGACCACTAAACCCAGGTTTTTGCAGGTATCAAGTATCAGACCTACGTGCAATAATAGTTTTTTTGGTGACTGCGTAGTAATCAGCCAATCGTCCAAATAAGGATAGACGGCACACTCTAATCTCCTCAGGTAGGCTACCACAACTGCTATACATTTAGTGAATACCCTTGTGGCTGTTGCTAAGCCAAAGGGTACTGCCATATATTGGAAGTTTTCACCTCTAAAGTTAAAACATAAGTATCTCCTATGCTCGGGACAAATTTCAATATGAAAATATGTGTCTTGCAAGTCTAAGATGGCAAACCAAGAGTTCGACGGAATCATATTAATGACCCATGGTAACACGACCATCCTAGACCTAGATACTTGCAAATATTAATTCAGTCCCCTTAGGTCCAAAATGGTCCCTCCTTCTTATCTACTAAGAAGAAATGGGAGTAAAACCCAAAAGGGTTATCTGAGGAAGGTACTCTCTGTAGGGTCCCTTTGTTCAACAATGACTCATTTTCTTGTCGCAACTCAGGCAACTTGTTTACAAGAGGTTGACCAGGTAAATAAGTAGGAGGCAAGGTGTCAAACTCCAACTTATAACCTTCTTTAATGTTTGACAACACCCATGCATCCTCAGAGATAGCATGCCAGGTCTCAAAAAATTGTGACGATCTGTCAAGGAACAACTTTTGGGTAGCATTTGGTTGCTCCCCTAGTCATAGTTGCTCTCTCCGCCCCTGCAATGGATCCTTCTGAGCCTGTGCCTGGTGGCCCGACTTAGCTTTCCCTGATGATCATCTATAGGACTGGTTCTGATTCAGATACTGCGCTCGATATGGATACTGGTTTCTATAGGGCTGGAACCAGTAGGGACGGTATTCCCTCTTGGGCTGGTAGCCTTTCCTGCCTGAACTTCGATAAAATAAAACAAGCCCTGATGATCGCAGAAGAATACCATAGGACTTTGCAGTCTGTTGGTCCTTTTTCTTTGACAGATATTCATCTGTTGCCTCTGAGAATAAGATATTCTCCTAAAATGGCATATCTTCTATTTTGTTTCTGGTTTCGATGGGTAATGCAGTTGCCCATAACCATGCATGCCTTCGTAGAGCGACAACTGTATTTAGCTCTCTGGCAGCAGTATCTAGGATATGTCTGCTGGTACTGATCTGTTGCTTGGAGAGAACAATGGCTTTGTCATGAATGAGTTTAGTCTGTGGGTACCACATCAGATCCAATTCCCTCGATCTGCTGTGGACCAATCTAGCCATTCCCGGTGCTGAGAATGGGTACGTGGGAAAATATTCCCAGTCATGCTAGTAGCCAGGTGGAGGGTAAGGCAGGTACCAAGGTGGTCTCTGGTACTGAGATCTTTCATCCCAGCTAGATTGTTGCCTCTGGCATTTTCCTATCAGATCCATCACCCAACGCTACCGATGCCAAACTTGATCTCCCTTTAGATGGCGGGGATGGAGGTGTATGTTGACATGACTCCCACAGGAGGGTCGGGTCCGGTGATGCTGCTTGCTTCTGAGACTTATGCTTAGTTTTGTCTTTATGTCTGCACAGTTTTCCAATGGTTAGTCAATACCTTTTACTGGCATTCAATTAAAAGAAAAATTAATGCCAAGAAAAACAAACCAAGGGTACAACAAGATCAGCTGGCAGTAGAATTAACCATATACTCCCTAATCCACATAGCAATTGAGAGATACAGTGCAACTGTATGTGTGATATAGGGGCACTGGTCTGATAATAACAAAAAGACTAACCTTCCGTCAGATTGACCCTGTTGGTTAGACAATAGGGGGCTAATTAAGGAATGCCGCACTTGGACATAAAAGTCATAATAAAATAGAACATGAGTTACTGATTCAGGTTGCCTCCTTCCACAAGGACAGAGTCTTTTAAGATAGGGAATATTTGTGAATCTCCCAAACAAAATTTCAGCGGGTAAAACGTGCAAGCATAAAAGTTCAGTGTAATCGAGGGGAAGTCAGCAGTGAAAAGTAGGTGGCAGAAGTTCCGTACTTAGAGATAATTCTGAATTCCAGTGGGGAACATCTTCTGTGCAAGAAAACAGAGGGTTTGCCTGTTAGTATCCAGCAGTTTTTGTTTCAGGAATCTATATGTTTGACTTTCAGTTACCATGAGAAGAGAGATAAAAGAAATCCCTGTGGAGTGTAGTTTCCTCGGAATCTCAGAAGCCAAACTGGATATAAAGGCATCTGAGAGCATCAAATAAATATAACTTGTAGGTTCAACCCTGAAGTGAATGCATAGCCTGAATTTAAATGTTGAAATCATCCATGCTCAGGTCTCAAGATAGCTCTGCCCAGTTTCCAAACTCATAGCTGCATAGCAAACACAGTTAGGGATCCCCAAGATATGCCTCAAAAACATAGCTAAAAGCACTAATCCAGAAAGGAATCCAGTATAGTATTTGGGACACAGTTTTAGCATTAAAGACACGGAGAGCAGCAGGAACAAATTGGTTGCCTTTCATGTGGAAAAATCTGGCAACTGCTGCTGCACTGCACTTGATTCCGTTGTTGTTCAACTATAACTGTACTGAAAGAAAACACCCAGATATTTAAAGGATTTTACTTGCTCAACACTGTTTCCTTTGATCTGCCAAGTTAAATGTTTCCAGGATCTTGAGAAAACCGTAATTTTGGATTCCAAATAGTTGACAACCAAGAGGTTTGTTTTGCAGTAAGAGACAAAAGCATTGAGAAGACGCTTGAGGCCCTTCTGGGTTTGGGATAATATTACCACGTCATCTGCATAAAGTAACAGGGGGACAGTATGGGAGCCAGATTTAGGGGAATGGCCATCTATTGTATTCAATGAAGGAGCTAAGTTGCATAGGAATATGTTAAACAGATAAGGGCCCAGGATACAATGGCCTCTTCTGCTCTGACTGGAACCGGGGACTTTGATCTCCCTCTTCCCGGAGTAGAGACATCCCTTTCCATCAGTAACACACTGATCCTGGAACAGACAGAGACTGTGATTTCTCAGGACCGAGATTGTGGACGACTCCAAGCCCTCAGAACCGATGGATCCAACCGCTGCTCTGCAGCGGTTGGATCCAACGCCGATGCTTCTGTTACGGTTCCGGGGTCAGAATGCTTAGTTTGCTCCACTAGGGCAAATTGGGAATTGGACATTGCCCTTTCCCACAGCGTCGCTTTTAGCATTGAAGGTCGGTCTCCTCGTGCTTTGGGGGTGAACAATTGGCAAAGTTTGCAGTGTTCTACAACATGTCCTTCCCCCAGGCAGGCCAGGCACAATGAGTGCCCATCAGTTTTGGCCCTCTTTGTGGTGCAGCCCTCGCATTTCTTAAAGAGGGACTTGTTTGTCATTGAGATGGCTCCCAGTGAACCCGATCAGCCGCAGGAGGGGAGAAAAAAGGGAAAGGGAAATTTCCCAACTTACTCCTTCAGAACTCCAGGGTTAACTATTTACAAAAAACCTACCTAAGAACTATTAACTATCCAACTAAGAACAAATCAATGGTAACAACAACTCTAATACTATAACAAACTTAGCTAAAACACTAAGCCTAGAAGAAATGTGTCTGCTCCTTGTGGTGGCAGAAAACAAACTGAGGCAGAATGGGAGGTGGCCTCTTCACTGTGTGATCATTTCAGTGGGAAAAAACGGCTCGGATCAGTCCGCAGGGGAGTCTCCCCCCCCCCCCCCCGATTAGCCTAAAAGACTGTAAAAGATTGTAAATTGGCCTAAAAGATTGTAAGATCGTAGCCCCAATGTGGGACTGCACTGAAGACGATAGATGAACTCTTGTTATTTTGGCTGCTGCAGATAAATAGTAGAGTTTATATAAAATACAAGGGAGGCCTATATTCAGAATGCATGATGGGATTTTTTACCCTTTAATGCTACATGGGACTTCAGCTTGGACCAGAGCAACAGTGCTAGGAGAAAAGCTTTCTTTTTCTTTCATGTCATTACCATGTTTTATATCTAGCCCCCACCCCCACTTCTACCTACTGTGGGGGAAAGATACAGAACAGATGTAAGGGAAAGAAGGGAATTTTGGTAAATTCAACTGGTCATGCTGCTGCAGTGTGAAAAGCTCCATTTATTTATTTTCTCTTCATCGGTGACCCAAAAAAGCTTACAACCTTGTTCTCCCCTCCATCATTTTAATAATAACATAATAGTAATAACATTCGATTTATATCCCGCCCTTCAGGACAACTTAATGCCCACTCAGAGCGGTTGACAAAGTATGTTATTATTACCCCACAACAATTGCCCTGTGAGGTGGCTGGGGCTGAGAGAGCTCCAGAGAGCTGTGACTCGCCCAAGGTCACCCAGCTGGCTTCAAGTGGAGGAGTGGGGAATCAAACCTGGTTCTCCAGATTAGAGTCCTGCTGCTCTTAATCATTACACCAAACTGGCTCTTCACCAAAATGTCCTCCTTAGCACTCTTTTGGTTCTTCTATGGGCAGCTGCCCTGGAGAAGCCCTTGCAAGTCAAATGCGCAGCTCTTAAGTCTCTAAGCCCTAGCCACTCAAGTCTGCCACAGACTTGTTACTCACAGCAAAAGTGAAGGAGCCTTGAGACTTGTCTCTCTCCAGAGAACCCTGCTTGGTCTCTTGGACTATTTGGCTGAAACCAGGGCTTTTTCTCTGGGAGAAGACGTGGTGGAACTCAGTGGGTTGCCCTCGGAGAAAATGCCAAGTGGCCCGGAGGGCGATCTAAACTCCCCTCTGTCTGGAGATCAGGGGGCGGAGCCACCAGCCATGTGACCATTGTCAAGAGGTTCCGGAACTCCGTTCCACCGCGTTCCCGCTGAAAAAAAGCCCTGGTTGAAACAGCAAAGAATGAAATTGTTATTAGCAAATCAACCAGCGAAGTAGGAAACGGATATAAGGGAAGCCTAGACTATAAACCGTACCATTACTGCAGATGCTGCTCTTCTGGTATTATTAGCTTGTGAGGACGCAAGCTTTAATGCATTGGATCAATCAATTTGTGCACTAGAGCTGGGGTGGCAGAGAGGAATTGATCCCCCCGATTATTAACTGAGGGGGAGAAACTGTACTTGGCTATTCTGCCATGCTGGCAGCCCAGACCACCTAGCTACCTCCTTTCTGCAAGGCTAACTCAAGCAATACCACTGCCCAAGGGGAAAATCAGCGTTGCTGCCCCCATACTGTTGCATGTGGGGAGGACAGCAGTCTTACTGCCACAAGGGCTTTCCTGAGAAGTTGGCTGTGTTAGTCTCTAGTTGCAAAATAGTAAAGAGTCCAGTAGCATGATGGTTGTTGTGGGTTTTCCGGGCTGTATTGCCGTGGTCTTGGCAAGACCACGGCAATACAGCCCGGAAAACCCACAACAACCATCGTTCTCCGGCCGTGAAAGCCTTCGACAATACATAGTCCAGTAGCACCTTTAAAAGTAACCAACTTTATTGTAGCAAATCTTTCGAGAACCACAGCTTTCTTCATCAGATGCTACAATAAAGTTAGTTAGTCTTAAAGGTGCTAGTCTTAAAGGTGCTACTGGACTCTTTACTATTAAGGGCTTTCCTGACATCCCTTCATTTGGGAACAGGGTGAAAGTTAATTTTCACTGAGCTTGAGAACTCTCTAGGTCGACATATTTAAATATTTGAAAGGCTGTCATTTGGAGGAGGGCAAGGAGCTGTCCCAGTTGGCAGCAGAGGGTAGGACCCGAAGCAATGGGCTTAAATTACATGCACAAAGGTACCGGCTGGATATTAGGAAAAACCTTTTCATGGTCAGAGTAGTTCAAAAGTGGAATCAGCTGCCTAGGGAGGTGGTGAGCTCCCCTTCACTGACAGTTTTCAAGAAGAGGCTGGATGAAAATTTGTCAGAGATGCTTTAGGCTGATCCAGCACTGGGCAGGGGGTTGGACTAGATGGTCTGTATGGCCCCGTCCAACTCTATGTTTCTATGACACTCCTTTTTTACAATCCTGGATCTTCTGCTGTACTGATAGGTCTTAAACTTGTTTGAGGCTATGTAAGCTCTGAGGTGCTTCTATGATAGGGATAAATTGATGGCAAAGGAAATATTGAAAAGATGGCTTCTCTGAACTCTGTCCTTGTTTATTACACTGTTAGTTTTTTTCACACCTAAGAGGAACTGTCTCCTTTTTCCAGATTTTGAAAAACAGGAAAGGGAAAACTGGCGAAGAAAGGGAAAATCTGGATTCAAAACCCAGATTTTGCTCTCTCTTTCAGCCTAACCTACCTCAAAGGATTATTGAGAAGATAAATGGGGAATAGAGAAGCAAATATGCTGCTCTGAGCTCCCTAGAGTGGGAAATGAAATTGTGCTCTACTGAGATTTGACTAATGAAAGCTCATACCCTGGAAAGTTTGTTGGGCTTAAAGGTGCAAGCGGGCTCGGATTTTGTTGTGTTACTACAGACTAACATGGCTGTCCATCTGAAACTATCATAAATGCATAAACCTTTATATGAACTCATCTCTCTCTCTCTCTCTGCCTGAAGGATGCCGGAGAATTAGAAATGGAACAAATGGGGCAGGATTGAAAGCATTGTGTACAATCTCTACCATGTCATCGAAGATCCAGTTGGACTGGAGCCTGATCCTGTCTGACAGTTGTGTCATTACCAACAGCCAGACATAAGGGATGTAGGAGTAAATCTTCAAGGAGCAAAAGAGAGACCTTCTTCCTAACAATCTCTGTAGCATAAAACAAGAAGAGAAAGCTTTGGCTGACTTGGGTCTGCATTGCAACCTTTCCTCCAAGTTTGTTCTTGAAACACAAAGAGATCTCCTTGGAATCAAGGTATGGGCAGGTTGGGCTGTCCATAGCCTCTACATGCCAGCATGACGTATATCTCATAGAAGCATTAAACAGAGCACCAACAGAAATAAAGGGAAAGTATCCAAGCATCTATCTGGAGAGTGGATGTGGCTCGGTGGGAGAGCTTCTGCTTTGCTTATGGAAGGTTCCCGGTTCAATTCCTAGCATCACCAGCTAAAAGGATCAAGTAGCAGGTGATGGGAAAGACCTCTGCCTGAAAAGCTGCTTTCACTCCCGAGTGCTTCAAAAATTAAACTGAAGAGAGGCGCACATTGAATTTGGGTACCACAAGGTGTTGTTTTTTAAGGTTCCCAGTAGCTGAGCTAAGAAAGACCCCTTTCCGATCCCCTAGAGAGCGTGCTGCCAGTCCAAGTAGATGGAACTAGGTGAGCTAGACCAGTGGTTTGAATGTTAAGGCTGTGAGGTATGCAGAACTTTACATAACCCAAAGTTTAAATCAGTTCTGTTCCACGTCAGATTTCCTTTTAAACTTAGCCTGTTTTTGCCAATTAAACCACTTATGTTTGCCACTGTGTGAACATTTGGCAGTGTTCTTTGACAAGGTCTCTATGCTGTTTGAGCAGGGCAAGGAGACAGATGCTCAGTTTTAACAAGCTGTACGGAAGAGCACAAAGAACTCCTCCTAATTACACCAACCACTTAAATTCATCTTTCCCTAACGTCTTTTGTGCGCTTGAGACTTTCAGAGAAAGCTACCTATTACACCCTAGCAACCTCCCCCCCCCCTTTTTTGATACACTGTTTTCGACTCGTCATTTTGCAATTACCATGAAGTACGGAGCGCTAATCATCTATAATCATTCACAAGGAGGAAAAACAGAAGTCGTTTATCTCAGTGCTGAACCTGACAGCGATGGAATTACCTCCGTAATGACTGAGTGAGCTCAGAACTCTGAATGGGGAATTGGAGAATATCTCCATTCCCCCCTCTTCACATTGTATCATAAGAGGAATTATGCTGGCCCCAATCCAACACAATCCTGTGTAAATGGACGGCATCTATAGGCTTTAGAGCATGCTACTCTATGTGGGATAGTAATGGTTGTCAAGCCAAGAGCTCGTCATTTTCTGAAGATCTTCCATGGATGATTCGCTCATGGGTCCAAGGGTAGCTAAAGGTGATTGATTTGGTGTGTGAACTCCATCTTGGAGAATTTTTGGAGATTTGCAGATGATGTCTGGGGAGGGGAGGGAGCCCAGAGGAGATGTGATGACTTAGTGTCCTCCCTCCAAAGTTGCCATGATTGCTGTAGTCTGAAGACCGGCTGTAATTCTGGGAGAACTCCTGTTAGAAAAATCGGGTTTCACTTACCTGTAACTATTGTTCATTAAGGTCTTCTGTGCAGATGCGCATGGGACTGTGCATGTGTAGGCCTGCTGACTGGTAGATTCTGCAGGTTTAAATCTGTAAAGGGGGCACCTTCCCCTTCCAAAGCACATGCACAGCTGTTTCCCACATAAACAGCCCTCATTCTGGGAGAAGCGACACCCCAACCCTCAGTGACTCCTGAGCCTCCCCAGGTATGTAGCGAAGACCACACAGTGGGGCAGAAGGGAGGGAAGTGTGCCTGCACAGAAGACCTCAATGAACAACGATTACAGGTAAGTGCAACCCTGTTTTCATTGTCAGTCTTCAGTGCAGTCCCACATGAGAGTTTAGTCATCCACTTAACCAGGAAGAGGGGTGAGGCTCTTCAGGGGAAAAAAAGACCGAAGAACTGCTTGACCCAGTGCTGCCTCTCTCCTATTGCAGAAATCCAGGGCGTAATGCCTTATGAAGGTGTCAACAGATGACCATGCTGCAGTTTTGCCGATGAGAACACCCTTGATGAAGGTCTCAGAAGAAGCTTGAGACTTAGTGGAATGAGCACGAACTTCCAACAGACAAGGTAAGTTGGCCTATTCATAACATAACCGAATGGCCTGACCAACCCACCTAGCAATGGCCTGTGACCAGGCACCTGTTCTTTTCAAATAACTGTACCCCCCCCCTGAAGGGTGCAGTACGCCCCATATAGAAAAGTATCACTCTACGCACTTTTAGTGTGTGGAGGGCTCTCTCTGTCTCGGAAGTGGGCGATGGGAAGAATACTGGGAGTACTAATTCCTGAGACATATGAAAATTAAACACTACCTTGGGAAGGAATTAAAGGCGTATCAACTAAAATGAATCTGGAATAGAATCCAAATCTACTCCAGATTTGGTTTCTGGGACGTGTTGCACTGCCATTTTGTAGATGAGCTCTAGCAGTCCATTAGCGAACTCGGGTGATGCATTATTTACGGATCTATGAAGAAGACTCAAACACAGGGAATGCTCAAACTCAATTGTATAGCCATTTTGCACTATTTCCAGCACCCAAATATCTGTGGTGACAGGCCTCCATCCTAATGAAAATTGGGAGAGTCTGTCACCAAACACCAACAGGTTGTCTTCTCCTAGTCAGAACAGTTGTGTCTGACCTTGGAGTGGATCCTTAAGGCTGAAGCAGAGTATTTCGCTGTCGGGCTACTGGTAGCAAAGAGTGCCCTCTCCCATAGAACAGCCTTGATCCTGGCAGCTGTCTTGGAATGGGCTTTTGGTGTGAAGACCTGACAATGATTGCAGGTGCTTTTCTCCTGGGCAGACAAGACAAAGCGAATGACCGTCTGTCCTGGTCATTTTAGTGCCACACACAAATAAAGCTGTATCAGCCATGCTTACGACTTCTCTTCTTCACTCCTTTTTCATCCTAGATGAAAAAGGAGTGAAGAAGAGAAGTCGTAAGCATCCTAGATGAAAAATTGTAAGCATCCTAGATGAAAAAGCAACGGGGATGGCTCATCCCAGCAAGAATGAAGGCGCTCACTACATAGTCCTCTTTGAGCAACTGCAAAACAGAAACTGAGGGTTGGGGTGCTACCTCTCCCAGAGCATGGGCTGTTTCAGCAGAAAACAGCCACGCATGCACTCTTCCTGGTGCAGTGTCTGACTTTATCATGCCACGAGAGAAGAATCGTGGCACGATGACATCATAAATCACGCCAGGAAGGCTCTATCGTTCCAATAGTTTAGCACTACGCCAGGACGTGTGGATTTAGCCCAGATGTCTAAATGTTCTGGCACCCAGAAAGAATGAAATAGTTTTTCTTTGCTCCCCATCCCCAGCTTTGAATAGGGCTGATATCTCCTCCAAAATGTGACGATGGCTTCTGAAAACCTGTTTCCGGCATCTAAGAATTGACCCTCCTCCGAAGGGAAAAAAAGTATTGAGATTCCGTCTTTTCCCTTATTTGTTTCTGGCTTTGCACCAAAGACCCCTCATATTGTTGGCATCTAGGAATCGGCAACATTTTCCCCAGTTGTGCATACCCCCACCATTTCCTGTTCATCTGGTGAGCAGATGATCTGTTTCACATTCAGGCCCCTGTCTGGTTTCTGAAGCATGAACAGAGGCGGCTTTCATGTTCTAAGAGCCTTCCACCCCTTCTTGCAACAATGAGAGCTAGAGACTTGTTTCTTTTTCAGTGTCCACTCGTGATCTCAGCCTGTTATGGTATCACTGGGTCACCATGTCCAAGGAGAAAACTGATTCGAGCAGAATCCAAGCCGAAAGAACTGACCTTCCTTGGTCTTCCCCATGTTTCTTTCCATATATTGCAATATATAGTTCATTTTGACAGCACAAATGCTTGCAAGGTCACCACCCTCACAGCTGAGGCATCTCTTCGGCTTGCAGGGCTGTGATCTGATGGTGTAAACAGGCAATAAAACTGTGGAAAATACGTAACACTGTTTTCGTCAAACAAGATTTGTTCCCCAGTTTATAGAAGATTCTCTCAGGCAAGCCGGGCTGCTTTCCAAGGTTGCTGAGAAGTAGGATGAGTTTTAAAAATTGTACTTAGCATTTGTGTTGTTGGTTAAGCAATAACTGTCCAGTGGTTAAGGTAACTCCACAGGCAACTTTTAGCTTGAGAGAGTTTCTTCTTTAGGGACCAAAAAAAAATGTTGGGGAAGCTTATATAATAATAATAATATAACATTTGATTTATATACCGCCCTTCAGGACAACTTAATGCCCACTCAGAGTGGTTTACAAATGTTATTATTACCCCACAACAAACACCCTGTGAGGTGGGTGGGGCTAAGAGAGTTCTGAGAGAGCTGTGACTGACCCAAGGTCACCCAGTTGGCTTCAAGTGGAGGAATGGAGAATCAAACTCGGCTCGCCAGATTAGAGTCCCACGTTCTTAACCACTACACCAAACTGGCTCTCTGGCTATGGAATGCATGTCTATGTGTGATTCCACAGTGTCTTCCAAATGGGCAAGAGGTTGTCAGGGCCAATCACAGATCAGGATCCTATGGCCATCATATGCTTTCAAAGGCTTAGTTGCATATATTCCTGGGAATTGTGCTACTGAGAATACCCTAGCTCTGACAAGTGCAGGACATAGGTTTGGGAAGAGAAAACATGGGCTGTTAAAGAACTGGAGACTAATAAGGAACTCATCTGCTGGCTCTCTTGGGATGCATTTTTAATAATAAATCCAAATGAATGGACTGGAGAACCCCATCCGAGGCCATTGGAGATGAAGCAGTAGTCTCCTATTCTCCAGTAGTCCAAGAACACAACAATACAATATGATCTTGAGATGTTCTCCAGATCTGTTTTGGCAGTGTGGCAGACTTGGAGGTGACAAAGGAGTTTCAGGAATCCAGCACAAATGCCCCTTTAAATGATTTCTGAAGGGGAAGGCTAGACCTTAGCCACACCAGTGGCTGAGAGTTCAGTAACATTTACTGGAGCAAAGTCTCAAGCTGCTTTGTTGCTGTCCTTGGTCCTGAATCCAACCAGCCATAACCTATCTCCCTTTCTCATCAACCAGCTATCCATTTTCCTACTTCACCCCATCAAGGTCCCAGCACATCCTGGTGGACAAGAGAAGAAATCTTAGATGGCTGATAAATGTAATGACCTCAACCCTCTGCTTTAATTCTGTTAGTCAGAACTCCTCCCCTTGGATCCTGAGCTCATGAAGGACAGATTGATTCTAGAAAGGAGATCTGATCTACTAATCTAGCAATAAGCCAGACACAAATGAAGCTGCCTTACACTGAATCAGACCTATAGTCCATCATGGTCGGTATGGCCTACTCAGACTGGCAGTGGCTCTCCAGGGTCTCAGGTAGAGGTCTTTTACATCACCTATTGCCTGGTCCTTTTAGCTGAAGAGGCCAGGGATTTGACCTGGGACCTTCTGCAGATGCTCTCTCACTGAGCCACATCCCTGGTATAGTTTAGGTGGGCTGCCATGTTGGTCTGCAGTAGAAGAGCAAGTCCACTAGCACCTTAAAGAACAACATGATTTCCAGAGTATATGCTTTCGAGAGTCAGAGCTCTGATGACTTTCAGAACTCAAAATGAAATTTTCCTACCAGAAGCTTCCAGACTGGGAAGGCATCTTTGCTGAAAACTGTATCCATCTATCCTTGGAGATGTAGAGGAGGGACTCAACAGCAGAAGGGTTATGGGGGTGGGAACTGGGAACCAAGGGACTATAAAGCCCATTAATGAAATGAAAAGCAAACATCTCTGGGCTGAGGTACCATGGATGCTGGTGGAGGAAATGAACACAGCACTCCAAAGCAGTGTCCTCCTAGAGTTACTGATGCACTTAGTTAAGCTGACGGTGAGTCACCACTTCTGGCTGTGCCGCAGCAGTGATTCAGCTCCCTCTCTGTCCTGTGTGACAGAAGCTGTAATAAAATTCTAGTTTGCTTTGCTGAGAGTCCCCCTCTCATTTAAAAAGCATTCTGCTTTCTACCTCCACTGCAGGGTTAAGGACATAATTTAACTCGCACAAAAATAGCCATTATTACAAGAAGTAATTAAATGCTCTGGGGCAATGGGCTTCTGATCCCTAATTTGAGACAGGCAAAAGGGCTCATGGTGTTCAATATCAAAGGGAACTAAGCACAATTAGGGCATGGTGGGTCAACAGCTCCCACTTTGGCTAATTTGTGCCTTTGTTGGGCATGTTTGAAACACAGCAGAGGGGTGGACCTTTGGAAATAAAAGTCAGTGCTATACTTCCCCCCCTTCCAACAGCAGAATGTGTTTAAGGAACATAGCCCATGTGCATATTTGACACTTTCCCCATTTTAATTATTTGGCGCCTGAGGAAAAAAAACCCCAACTGTCCTATTCTGGCTAGGAATGTGGTGCTAAATCAGACTGAAGGGCATTGACTCTGGGTTCTCATCTGATTAAAAAAATCTTAACCATAGGACCAGGGCTTTTTTTCTGGGAAAAGAGGTGGTGGAACTCAGTGGGTTGCCCTCGGGGAAAATGGTCACATGGCTGGTGGCCCCGCCCCCTGATCTCCAGACAGAGGGGAGTTGAGATTGCCCTCCAGCGGAGGGCAATCTCAACTCCCCTCTGCCTGGAGATCAGGGGGCGGGGCCACCAGCCATGTGACTATTTTCAAGAGGTTCCGGAACTCCGTTCCACCGCATTCCAGCTGAAAAAAAGCCCTGCTTAGGATATTCAAAAAAGGTAAAAACTGCCTAAATTTGAATCTGAGGTGAACAACAGTTCTGAAGAAAGGCAGAGGTTGATTGCAAGGATATGCAGATCGTTGCTGTGGTAGGCATCATCTTGGAAGAGGTCTTTCTTCTTTTCTGGGAGAGAGAGGGGGAACACCTGCTTAAACGTTACCTGACCCCCCCCATAGTTCTTACAAGCATTTATATAGAAAATATTTTTGAAAAATTCTACTGCCTAATTAAATGGGGAGGGGAGAATAAACAGTGGATGTATCATTGTGTCCTTGTAATAGCTGTATCCCCAGACTAGGTTTGACTACCCAGTCCTCAGAAAGGTCACAGGCCAGGTTCAGTACCTGAGGTCACAGCCCTGATACTAGCGTGCAGAAGGAAAACCTGCAAAACCTCCTGCCCGGTCTTGGGTAATGTCAAATGGAAAGCAGCTTCCTGGATTCAAGATCTTGCTAAAGGAATGACTTCCGGAGCTCAGACTGTTACTTTGCCCCTGTGCGTTTTTCCTCTGGTCCCTCTTGCTCCTTCCCATAAGGAAGCCTTTCCACTCCTGGGAAAACTCAGTCCTCCTGGTAGAAAGCCGTCCTTCACTCTTGGCCTCTGGCCTCAGTCCAGGCTCCTCTGCCCATGACATTTTGCAAAGAGCAGTCAGATTTAAGACCCAGCTCTGTCCTATTTTTATCATCCACTTTGGACGTATGACGCTGTTAGAAGCTCCCTCCTCCACTTCCCGGCCCTACATGTCCTTTCCACTGGACGCATCCCACTGTCTAGTCATGAACTCTCGGGCACTAAGCTAAAATGTGGGGTTTTTTTCTTGCTAGGAAAACCTGCATTCCATTCTCTCCACAAGCTCAGTGTCCCCGTGGCTGAAAAAGCCATGCCTCCTTTGCAACCAGCGAGGGTAAGGGAGTATGAAACATCCCTGCAGCCTGCAGCTTCTCCGGTGGTTACACTGGGTCCTCTAGCCACCCCACACAGACAGTCTAGGGTAGTTTCAGGTGGGCAGCCCTGTTACTCTGCACTCTGCAGCGGAAAAGCAAGCTTTGAATCCAGAAGCACTTTAAAGACCAACAAAATTCACAGGGTACAAGCTTTCAAAATTCAAAGCTCCCTTTGTCAGATACAAGTAGGAATGGCGATCCTGATACCCCAATCAAGATGGTGGGAGGGGTGTGGCATCCTGACTCCCTTCTTCGCAACACCTTCCTCCCTTCTGACTGGGATATAAAGGCTCAACAATCTCCATTCCTACTTCTATATGACGAAGGGAGCTCTGACTCTCGTAAGCTTATACCCTGGAAATCTTGTTAGTCTTTACGGTGCTACTGGGCTAGATTCTAGGCCAAAGGTAAGCTAACTTAGGAGTGCCATTTCACCTTCCAGCAGGGCAAGGGGAGAGAAAAGATTCACATCCAAGTGCAAAGTCCTGCTCCGATATACACAAGGGTCCATGTGAGATAGAGCAGCATTTCTCAAACAGAGGCCTCGGATACTTGGGGGTCTACGATGGGAGCACAACAAGGCCTTTGCGAGGATGAAGATGAGCCTTTCTCACACTAACCTAGTTCATGTTCAGTTTTTGGTTAACAAAAAACTACTTCTGGCACCATAACGGCAGTTTCTTGAGATTGACCAATCAGCAGGACTTTTTTCCAACAGGAACGCGGTGGAACAGAGTTCTGGAATCTCTTGAAAATGGTCACATGGCTGGTGGCCCCGCCCCCTGATCTCCAGACAGAGGGGAGTTGAGATCGCCCTCTGCGCCACTGGCACATGGGCCCCTGACCATGTGACCATTTTCGCCAAGGGCAATTTAAACTTTAAAAAACTCCCCCTTGTTCCAGCTGACCCAAAGTGACATCATTGTGCGGTCCTGAGTTCCACCACCTCTTTTCCCAGAAAAAAAGCCCTGCCAATCAGTACTGTGCTCATAGCTGGGTTTTGCTGCAATTAGTCGCTTCCAAAACTTGATCTAGGAAAGGTACATTTGGGTAGCGAGGACATTCCCCATCTGCCCCTGCTATTCTAAATAAGCCTCATCATCTTCCATGCATGCACATGTCACCGTGGAAGTGCAGAAAACAGGAAGGACCTTCTGCCACTGTGGATCTGACTGTCAATACTACCACAAAGCCTTCAGCTATGACCTTTCCATCCGCACAAGTCCATCACTAAACTCAGGAAACAGGACCTCAACCCTGAACCTAAATAATCCATAAATCCAAACAGTAATCATGGCCAACACTAAAATGCCATTGGAGCTATGCAAGGTAACTGAACTCAGTGGATTGCCGGGGTAGCTAACAACCCACTTCTTCAGAAGCACCTGCTGAAGTCTTCTCCAGGGTAAAATTAAGAGGCCTCTGAAATGAGAAACCGGAACATAAGGCTTCTGTGATGGGATCTGTGCTGGAAACCTAATACCCTGACTGACGTTTGTAAAATGCCTGCCATACAAGCGGATCTTAGCACCTCTATGTCACTTTCTCATTATAAAGGCTCGGAATTGCTGGCTCTCAGGGATTTCAAGAACAGAGATTTGGGGGCAGTAATTCATCCGTATCTAGAGAAAACTGAGCCATTGTGGATGGTGAACACCCCCAAACTCTAGAGTTTTTGGAGAGCAGCACCTCTTGAATTTTAATGCACGGCAGGAAAGACAAAAGCTAGCCAAAAAAAGCTGGGAGGGAAAATGGCTGTGCCCATGCAGATTTTTCAGGAATCAACAGGAGTCTCAAGGCACCTTAGAGATGAACAAGTTTTTATTCTGCTATATACTGTATAGCCCACTTCATCAGATGCATGAAGCAGGGTCGAATTCGCAGTACTTATGCTGAAATAAAATATTTATTTTTAAGGTGCTACAAGATTCCTGTTTATTTCAGCAGCAATAGACCAACGGGGGTACCAGTCTTAGGAATTTCAGGGTGTTCCCAGATTCTAGTTTTGGGATTTTGATTCTGCTTTAGCATAGTAAGCAAAAAAACAACAACCAACAAAAGAGGGACACACAGTCTTCCAGTAAAACCACTTTAGACATTAAATGGCTATTGTACAGAAGTAACCACTTTAGACATTAAATGGCTATTGTACAGAAGTAAAATACAGTTATCAAAGGCTTTCCAAAGTGACAATCAGCCCGACTCTCATCTGCGGCTAGTAAAATTTGTCCCAGCAGCCAATGATACTCATAACCCCGTATAATGCTAGTTTGCCTTTAAAATCCTTTAGGCTTTCCTCTCCCTCTATAATTACACATCCTCAAACAACAAACCCAGTGTGATTATTCAAGAATTAAATCATAGAAAAAATAAAAGCAGAAAGCCAGGAGTGAGTGGGAGAAGGAAACGCAAAAAGAGATTTTAAATGGTAGAGAGGGGAAAAAACCCATCCAAGATTGATTTTCTTTTGATGCTCTGACACAGGACTAATTTTCAGGATATCATTTCCTCCACAGCCTCCCATTCTATAGAAAGCAATTTCCATCAAGAGAAAAACATGGGCTTAATTTCACGCAGAACACAGTCCAAAGACAACCAGGTGAGCCCTAATCTAATTGAAATCAATAGGGTTTGGGACTTGGGAGATCAACAAGATGTACTGTGGACTTAAGAAGATTTCCGCCGGATCAAATCAAAGATCCATCTAGTCCAGAATCTTGTTTCTTAGTTTCCAAATCTATCTGGATGAAAGGGGGTGTCTGGGGTGGGCTATGAACTAAGAGATGAGGAAGGTTCCGTCTTCAGTAGGCTCAGATGGGAGCAACTCTGCATAGGATTGTACTGTAGACCCCCACCACGATCTCCACCCTTCCAGCTTCAGATGTGTCTGGAGAAGATCTATATTTTTAATTACATGGGCGTGGCATGGATTGCACATAATGCAAGACCATGGTTTCTTTTAACTATGATTAGTTGGTGAAACCAGGATTTGGCTTGCAAAAGAGTGTTCCAATCCTAAGTCGCTGTTTCATCATTTTCACTGTGTAGCTGGGGATGGCGGCAAAGAGGAACAAGCCAGGAGGGCTGTTTCCACACGGCTTACCTTGTTCCGGAAAACAGCGAAATCTCGCGAGAAGATGCTGTTATGGCATCTTCTCGTGCGATAACAGCATCTTCTCACGCGATTTCGCGCAATAACAGCGTCTTCTCACGAGATTTTGTGCAAGATTTCACTGTTTTCCAGAACAAGATAAGCCATGTGGAAACGGCCCAGGTCTGCATTCACACACAATGTAAATCAACTTCAAACCAGGTTTCAGAGCCTGGTTTGATAGACTCTCACTAACCCTAGTTCACGGAGCAGCTTACATTCAGATAGTTTGTTTTATTCAGCCGTGATTTCAAGGGACGTCTGAATTAAGCCATGCAGTGGCAAACATAAAAAATCATCTATGTGGAAGCTCATACGGACCTAGTTATTTCTGAAACTCAGAACATCAGTATTCAAATCACAGAGGGAAAGCCAAAGGAGGGGAGGTTGGAGCAGAAATCATATGGATCCATGTTCTCCTAGAAACCTAACTCTGTCGCTGGTTTCAAAGGCTTGGTAACCCAGTCGTGATTTAGTTCCAGCAAACAGACAGGCAGCATTTCAGAAATTTCACAAATCTGGTTTCACTCTCCCTTTCTTTCCAAGTTCCTCTCCAGCAAGGAAACCATCAACGCACAGGCTCCTGGTATTATACATGCAAAATGTCAAAGCTATTTTTTACTGCCATTTTCTAAATTTCTTATCCCCTTTCCCCGGTTTTAAGTATCTGGGGCTCACTTGACATTTCGGGGCGGTTTCCAGTGTTGCTTTAAAACAAACCAATATGCAAGATTTTCACCCTGCATCAACCAGAAACAAGTAAAGGTTCCGGGGTTCCATAGCAGCAGAACCAACGAGCTAAAGAAACTGCCTGGATAATACAGTACAGCCCAACTCTTCTTGAGGTCCTAGTTACTGCAAGGCATATCTCAGAAATGATTTAATACTACCAGAAGTTGTTACAAACATCTTCCCCAAGGTTTTCAAATGAACAGACTGGTAAGAGAGCCCCTCTGTGAGCTTCCATTCCCATCCTGCCCCTGGAGTTCAGGAGGGCAGTGTGCCCCTCCTTTTTTATCTTCACAACAGCCTTGGAAGGTAGGAGTGGAGGAGGGAAAGTGACTGGCCCATGGTCACCTAGCAAGCTTTAGGGCTGAGCGGGGATAAAGTCGAAGGAATTGCACAGCCGTCCTCTTTTAGAAAATCTACCCAGTTTATTTGTCACGCTTCTTTCACAACCTTCCCCTTTAAAGCACTTTCCTATATCTTCAGACCTATCTGGTGAGACAAATTTAGTGTGCAAGCAGACCTATGTAAAAATAGGAACCTCTCTCCAGTGAAAAGCACACTCGCCAATTTAGTTGTCACACACACAATTTTCTCTTGTAGAGCTGGGTGCTTGAATCATCACAAAGCATCCTTCTGCTTTCCCAGATCAGTTTTTACAGCATTTTAACCCAAGCACATGCAGGTGTGGAGGTTTTTTAAAACTACGTACCTATCAGATGCCCCATGAAATTTTTGAAGTGTAATTCAGTGCGGAAGCAGAGATGCATTATTTGAAGAGCAAAGGAGGCTCAGCTCATTCAGGAAATGCCAAAATCCATACTCCCGTTATTTCTATGATCTTTATGCACCTTAATGTTCAAGGAAAGGGATTTTCACAAAACCATCCACCAGGCATCACAACCTATATTTTGTTCTCTGTTTTCTCTCCCTGCATTCCCACCCCAAGGTGTGTGTGTGTGGGAGGGGGTTTACAGGCATCTGTCGGATTAACTCCCTAGATTGCACCAGAAAGCAATACACATCTGACTTTTATTTTTTCAGAACCAACTAGATTTATTTGGAGAGGGTGAGATATCAGAAACGGGGCCAGCCAAACACCAAATAACCAGCTTTTGGGTTAGCGTAGGATTGCCATTTACGAATTTAAATGTGCAAACAGAATGTGTACCTCTCCCCAGACCAAGAGCTTAAAAGCCCCATAAGACCTAAACAATGCCCCCTCTTCCTGCCAATTCCTACATGTGAAGAGCACAGCTGAAATTTTGACAGTTTTGCTATGCTTCCCTACAGATGTCAGGCAGTTTTCTTCCCCTGGGTTAAGCTGATCTGTTTTTTCCCCTTCTCTGTGCAGCATCCGTGTCTTTCTCTTTTTCTCCCTGCCAAGGTCTGCAGAGTTGGGGTGTGTGTGTGTAACTAACTAAGACTCCCAAAGATCTCTGACCAGATCTGCTGAATATTGTTTTTAAGGTGAGGGCACATGAGTAGGAAAAATCAATCACAAAATGTATCAAAAATAATATAATGGAGTACCAACTCTCCAAGTACAATCAAGAGAATCAACAACAGTAATTACATACAAGTACAAAATCAGGTGCACATTCACAATGAAACCATGTGCACCTGTACTGTATAACAGTACAAGAACTTCGGCGAGGAAGACGTCCAACAGGTAAGTCCATAATGATAAGTCAATATCACTGTGTTTTGCTTCTAGGTGGAGCTGTATCCGGAGGGCTGCAAAGAGAGTAGCCCAAAGCGCCTGACAGACAGCGGCAGCTGGATTCTGCTGTTTCGTGTCGCCACGTCATCAGGGGTGACGTATAACCACCATAAACAAAAATCAAGTCAATGTCTCAAGTTACATCATTTAAAGCAATCAATTTCAGTAAAGTCACAATGAGTCTTGCTTGGCGTCCTTGCTTGGCGCAGTTTAACTCTTTCACCCATACATGTTTTCATCAGTCAAAATCTCCTGGAAGGGAAAAAGGGAAACCTAAAAGAGGGTACCTCTATTTTTCCCTTCCAAGGAGTGTGTGTGTGAGTTGGTTTCTATTGCTAAAAAGATGTGGGACAGATAAACTGAAACATTTTTGGTACTTAAAAATGACTCCCAGAGTCTCATGCATTTAGGAATATGAGCATTTTGTTTAGATGGTGAAATTCATTCTTTCTGGTGAATCTGGCTTTCCTTTTCTTCCACTCAAGTTCTTCTCTTCAGGTGATCCATGGCTAACCTTTGAGATGTTTATCCTTTCATTCCGCCAAGGCTTTCAGAGCAATGTCCATAACTTCTTCCCTTACCTCCATTTCTCACCCCATGCTGTAGCCGCTATACCTCCCACCGCCCCCAGTCTCCATATAAACATTTTTGCACAGGCGGTCCTACCAGCAAAAAGCAACAGAAAGTTGTCTAAAATGATAAATAACTCTGTAAAAGGTAATTTTTTGAAAATCCATGCGGCTACCGAAAGAAATGAAAAAGACTTGTGCTAAACTTTGACTTTACACGTTTTAGTGTGGAAACGCATTGAAGTCATTTTAAAGGATAGATAATCAATACACATTTTGTGCCCCTTTCTTCTTTTGGAAGCCCTATTTGGTTCCATACATACATTTGGCCAGGGCTTTTTTTCTGGGAAAAGAGGTGGTGGAACTCAGTGGGTTGCCCTCGGAGAAAATGGTCACATGGCTGGTGGCCCCGCCCCCTGATCTCCAGACAGAGGGGAGTTTAGATTGCCCTCTGCACCACTTGGCAGCGCGGAGGGCAATCTCAACTCCCCTCTGTCTGAAGATCAGGGGGCGGGACCACCAGCCATGTGACCATTTTCAAGAGGTTCCGGAATGCTGTTCCACTGCGTTCCAGCTGAAAAAAAGCCCTGCATTTGGCTCTGGAGCCATATGGTGCAGACTCCCACCTTAGATGAAAATCTCCATGTCTAATGTGACCTCTCGTATACCCCATCAGAACATCTGCCAGCACGGACTTTGAACCCTGCCTACAAATTTCCCAGAATAAGGAAGGAACTCCTTTACGCTTCTCTTAATTTATACTTGCCATTAGACCCTCTTTCTGTTCCAGGGCCCTTCTGTGTATGATCTCATCAGAGATGAGCTGGCTAAGCAGAGGAAAAGATTATCACACCCCCGTTTCAAAAGGAGAGGAGGACAAGTGTCACATCTCCCAGCACTGGGTGGTTCAGCTAGCAAGTATTCTTGCTCGGGGGGGGGGGGTGTCTGTTTTTTCTTGAATTGCCTGTTGTTTTAATTACCGTCTTTATACATTCTGCTCACAGGCAACTGAAGGCAAAATTGGACAGGATTATTTTTGTTGTCGTTAAAAGCAAACAGAAGAAAACAGGGAGAGAAAGAAAGAGGTGATATGCAAAAGTTATTCAGAAAGCCAGCAGGAAGGGGGAGCAGAGTTCTGCCTCCTGGGCCAAATCCACACGTTTTCCGCTTCCCCCCCCCCTGCCCATTATTCGCTTCTCAGAGGGCTGTTCACATACTCTTACCTCAATCCCGCCATTCTCTTGTGTCTTTCGCATTGCGCCTCAGACGAATTCGTCATGCGTTCAAACACTTCTCTTGCGTGGTTCTCACCGTGGATGTGGACAAATAGAAGCGTTTCACAAGAAGACCGCCCCCTTCAAACTACCCCACTTCCATGTTTGCAGCCTTTCTGGAACACCATCCCTCTTTGCCGTGCAATTATCAAGCTTTTCCACTCTCTCTACAGCATGCCTGCCTGCCCTTTCCCAGTGCTGTTGCACAATCCCGGCCATAAATCTTAATCGGGGTGCTCCAAAATCCCCATGGAGACATCAAGGGGTGGCATCATTTCTGTGTCATTTTTAGGAGGCCGAACAGTTGGAAATATCAGTGGCTGTTAATTTTTTTTTTTAACAGTTGAAATTACCATTATAGTGGAAATCCACCATTCTAACATTACATTTAAGCGTCAAATAATTAGTCTGCCCGTTTGGAGAGTTTGGATCACCCCCACACCCCCAATATCACTTCAAATTAGCCCACCAGAATAATGGTCCAATGGATTTCAAAGAAGAAGGCATAGAATAACATTAACCAATCACAGGCATCATAGTGGTGTGGCCTCGCCATAGCAATTTAGCAAAAAAAAACGCTATAGCGGAAATCTGATGAAAAAATGAAAAAAAAATTAACGTGATGTCGTCATCGGCGATGTCGGATCTAAACCCGCCCCGTATTGTGCGATTCTACCAGGGATGTGGACGAAGTATAGCGCGAGGCAGCGGCAGTAAGAGAAGGGATGTGAACACAGACTGGGACATTGCAGGATAGAATCCAGTGCGATTAATGCACTTGAAAAGCGGAAGGTAGGGAAGTGTGGATTCGGCCCTGGTTTCTCCCATGTTGAGCGTAAATATTCAGAAAACCAAACCAGGTCAAACGACATTTGTTTAGGAGATTCCCATCCAGCTCAATCTATAGGGAAGAAGAGTTCTCTTAAAAGGTCTCTTTCTTTCATCTTATCATCAGAGCAGTCCCATGAGATAGGCAAGAGGGTGCGATTGGCCCAGGGTCACCCAATGAGCTTCACAGGATGGGGGGCGGGGCATTTAAATGCTGGTCATTTTTAGGTCCGAGGGAGTAGGCCTAAGCAGGCCTACTTAGTAATCAGTCTCATTTTAGTCACTGAGGCTTTTCCCCGGGAAGACCTAAGGATTGCACTGTTAGTCTGCTTTGCCAATCCATTCACCACACTGATTTTCAGTTGATGATCAATGTTAACGATTTCCCCATTTTTTAAAATGAAAAGCAGTCATGGAAGGCAGTTATCTTTAATGGAGGACTGTCAAGGGAACGGGCTGCTCAAACGTACCCACCTTCGGGGAAGGGCCATGGCTCAGTGGAAGAACCTCTGCTTCAATTCTGGCATCTCCAGCTAAAAGGACCAGGCAGTGGGTGATGGGAAAGACCTCTGCCTGAGACGCTGGCGAACCGCTGCCAGTCAGAGTAGAGAAGGTTCATGTGTGTTTCTGCCACCATTCTGTTCAAAAACATGCCCTCTCCCAGTTCTTTTTCTCTTCATCAACAACCAGGGATCAGGTTCTCGCTATTTCCATATGGACAAACAGCAGGAAGGGAAAGAGTTATGCATCTTTCCCTAGCTCCCCCCACCCACAAATCAGCTCCCCATAGCTGCTTTTCATTATATAAAATCAGAAAGAATAATGACAGAACTGCTTGCCCTGTATAGCTTGGCATGGGTCCAATCCATGTGTTATACAGAAGTTGGGGGAAAAGAAACAGTACAAGCAAATTGCACTTTCTCCCTGTTTCTATTGTTGTGGGACACGTCCGGGGCTGGATCAAGGGCAGGGGTGTCTCTCAGACTGGCAGACGCTCTCTGGAACAGAGGTCCTTTACATCAACTACCACTGGAGACACTGGGAATGGAATATCAGATTTTCTGCACATCAAGAAGATGCTCAGCCACAGCCCTACCACAAGGCAGGCATAGCTGCAAGGCAACAGCATTAGGAAGGTTTATCCTCCTCTCTTGGTCATTCTCCTAACCCACGCAGATGCAAAACACAACCTCCGGAAGGCAGTGAGCCGGGAGCAATTGCAGAATCCAAAGAAAATCAGCAGGGGACAGAATAAGCCTCGTGGTGGAAAGGAGGAGAGACAGGTGGCCAGGAGAGTGGCAGGTAGACGGATGACTCACCGGGTGTCTCTCCGCATGTATACATAATCAGAGCAAGGGAAGAAAATAACCCAGCAAAAGGCATGCTCAGCCTAATAGCGCATGTCTGGAAATGCTATTAAGGCACATTACTGACTGGGTAAACAGGAAATGCAGCTGCCAGCCAAAGCTTCTTAATCTAGAGCCATTTGCCAGCAATTTTTGTATTCAGGCCAACTGCAGGGGAAGCGGGGTGGGTGGGAAACTGTAACCTCTTCCATGCTGGTACGTCTCTACGTCCAAACATGGACTCTGCAGTCACCAGTGGATAATGGACACTGCTAAGAGACTATTCTGCATGTACCTCTCATGAGTATTCTTTAAAATATTCTGGGCCTAGCATTCTCCCTTCTCCAAGTTTCTTCAGCTTGTGCCTCATGGCCTTGAAATATTCCCCTACAGGGAAATCCTGGAATGCTTGCTCTCAGAAAGCGATCCATCGGTGTTGTAATTGCTGAAGGGCTTGTCACTGTCAGGTGGGGCTGTGGCTCAGTGGAAGAGCATCTGTTTTGCACACAGAAGGTCCCAGGTTCAATCCCACCCCCGTATCTCCAGTAGACAGATCATTGTAGTAAGGTAAAAGAAGGTCCCAGGTTCAGCCTCTGGAATCTGCTCTGAAAAGGATCAGATAGTTTCAGATGGGTAGCTGTGCTGGTCTGCTGTAAAATAGCAAGATTCAAGCCCAGTAGCACTTTTTGAGAGTCAGAGCCAAGCTACAAGTGATGCCTGACACAGGTTGGACACTTGTCGGCTTCCCTCAAGTTTTGATGGGAAATGTAGGCGTTCTGGTCTTGCAGCTGTAATGGAGAGCCAAGCTGTAAAACCAGGACGCCTACATTTCCCATCAAAACTTGAGGGAAGCTGACAAGAGTCCAACCTGTGTAAGGTGTCACTTGTAGCTTGGCTTTCAGGCTCCCTTTGTTTATCTGACAAAGGGAGACTGCTTTTGAAAACTAATACCCTGGAAATTTTGTTGGTCTTTAAGGTGCTACTGGACTCAAATCTTGCTCAGGGATCAGAGAGTAGGTGATACAAGGAAGTTCTGCCTGAGACCTTAGACAACCTTTTACAGTGGGAACTTGGCATTCCGCAGCTTCGTTTCCTTTGGTTCACTACCTACAACAAACAGGCAGGTCCCTTTGCCATATTAGGGTGGAGGGTTCACATAAATAATCACAATCATAGCACTTATAAGCTGCTCTTCTAGGCAGATTAGTGCCCCACTCAAAGCGGTGAACAAAGTCAGTGTTGTTGTTATTATCCCCACAATACGGCTGGGGAACTGGGGCTGAGAGGAGTGGCTTACCCAAGGCCACCGACTGAGCTCATGGCAGTATTGAGATGTTGGTCACTCTATAAACGTTACTTCGTTCATGAGATTTCCATGGAGCCAACTTGGGCTCATGCAGACACACAGCAGCTCCGGAGAATGGCTTGTATTTAAAAAGGAGAGTAGGGTTGGCAGGCCCCCTCAACCTCCCGGTGGGGGGATTGGGGCCTGGCACTCACCTTCCGGGGGGTGAGCGCACTCCCGCAAGAGTGACGACGTCACTTCCGGGAAGTTACATCATCACGCCCTCCCCCCCCCCGGAGCGCACCCACGCTCCTCAGGGGATTGGATTGGGGTCACGGCGGAGGGCAGGAGCACTCGTGCCCTCTGCAGCGGCTCAAAACGGGCCCGATCCGCGCTGAAACAGATCGGGGGAGGAGTTTTCCCATTTCTGCTGCCACACATGTACACTATACCTCCACATGCAGCAGCAGAAACAGAAAAACTCCCCCCCCCCACCCACATACAATGTTTTTGCGTGGGGGAAAGAGCTTGGGAGAAAGGCAGGGACTTCCTCTCCTCCAGCAGCCGCTTTCTGAGCCCATTTGGGCTCTCCTTTTTTATAGGCAAGCCGTTCCCCAGAGTTGCTGCATGTCTGGACGAGCCCAAGTTGGCTCCCCGGTGAACTCGTGAAGGAAGTTATATTTAGTGTGACCCAGAAGAAACAAATGTGACTTCTCCCTCCCATCCTGCAGGAGAAGGTGCAGATCCCCCAAATTCCCTCTTCTTATAAACAGAATAAGGTTGTAGATTATGTATGGGGAACTTAAGGCAATGCTCATCCTATTTTAGGGGAGGGGCCATGGCTCTGTGGTGGAGCATCTGCTTTGCATGTAGAAGATCCTCAGCACCTCCAGTTAAAAGGACTGGCAGTACATGATGCGCCTAAGATCCTGGACTGATGGTCTGATTCAGTATACGGCAGCTTCACGTGTTCATGTTTACACTGCCTTATGCTTTGTGCACATTATTTGGGGATTTTTGTTTGTTTTGCATTGTTCTTAACTTTGCAATCTGGCTTTTAAAATCCGTTTTTCATATGCAACGTGATTTACTGCATTGTCCTTAAATCTCATAATCCTGCTTTCTTGTTTCTATTATACAGTATTTTTTGTGTATCAATCTCTAGTCTTGATGGTTGTATATATCATACTGTTCTCCCTTCACTGTTTTTAGTTTAGTTATCCAACTCTAGACTCAGTGTGAAAGGCAGACTCTAAATGAAGTGCACAAGCAAATAAATCCTTAACTGCTAAAAGTTCTGCTTTGTAGCTAGAAAATGTTGCCCTGGAAAGCAGAGCAAATCCAGAACAAAAGCCCACACATCCCGACCAGTAAAAAAGTTTTAAAACCACAGCCCAGGCACTGAGCAGTTGGCACCTGCATCCCAGTTTGCAAGGCAAGACTCTGATTTTAGGTCATCACACCTCATTAAAAGTGTGACAGATTTGGGGAGGAAAGAACAGGGAGAAATACTGTTTCTGGCCACATTTTTCACAGCATGATGTATGTGATTTTTCTAGCTTTGCCAAGGTATGCATGATTTTAAAAAACAACAAAGGACAGGTCTTTAAAGGATGGCTCTGTATGAAGTTGATAATAGGAAATTTTGTGTGCAGTCAGAAAGAGCGTTCCAAAATGGTAAAGAGGCTTCTTTTGTGAAGACACAGTCATATTTGAGAACATGACGTGAGCTCTGCAATCCTAAACAGAGTTAGACCCTTCTAAATCTAATGAAGTCAATGGGTTTAGTAAGGTATAACTCCATTTAGGACTACACTGTAACTGTTGCAGCCTACAATCAAACTACAGGAATCCTAAGAGGTAAGGAAAATAATGCCGTTTTGACTTACTGCTGCCGTTTGGACAGTGTGACCTTAAAATAGACAGATATGTCAAAAGACAGAAGCATTGTTACTCAGGAAAGGTGCCAACATCTTCACCTACTGATCTGGCTGGCACCAATGAGAGATGGCTTTAGGGCAGGAGTTGAATGAAGAAGGTGGGGAGAAACAGAGAGATGAAAATACTGCAGTAAAACACGTCCCTTTGGTTTCCAGTTTGATTTGGGGGAAGATGTCAATCTCTGTCAGATATGCCTATTGGACTGGGTCAACTCTGCTACTCGACGCACAAAATGGGGGCAGGGAGAAGAGGTGGCACAACATGGTTTGCGGGGCCAGCCACGATTAGTGGCATGGATTGTAAACTTGGTAACACAAGGACATTCTCTATGCACTATTGATGCGCTTGTCGATGACTTCCTCTAAAGTCTAAGTGCCACAGGTTAACCCTTTCTCCTCCTTTCTTTCTAGTGCCATGGATCTTTAAATATTGGTTAACATTTTTAAGAAACATGTTCTTGCTTTTAATGCTGCTGCTGTGCTTGATGTTTAATTACAGCAGGGGCTCTTGTTATGAGTCACTGTGAACACCCAGTCAGAGCAGAAAAGAATACATGAAATATTCCTCTGACGATGGCCACCTTCCTCCTAGCTCCAAACACCGTCTACCTTTGAGTCTGCACTGAGTTCATGGCTGCACCACTCCAAACTGCAAGTAGGGGAATCGCATGGCTGAAGGTGCCTCTTAGCAAAAACAGGTCCCTTGCACATAGAGCAACAGCCCTTCTCCCATTCATATGCCTGCCCACCAAGTGAAGTGACCTTCCCCCTTTCTGTGTGCCCCAAAGCACTAGACTGAATAGAGACAGGGAATGCGGGAAATTTCCATGGACAGCTGAGCAGACAATACTGACCTTGATTGGTCTGATTCAGATAAGATTGCCTCATACGTTCATGGGAACTTATGGGGATTGTGGGTGGATCATTAGCCTTTGTTTGTGGTATTTATGCAAAGCGCCTTGTTTTAATGTGTGTTGGATGCTACAGATGTGTAGCATCCAACCCATTTTCTTGTGCAGGTTTTTTTTTTTTTAAATTAGTACACACCTAAACAGAGTCACACCCTGACCTGGATAGCCCAAGTGAGCCTGATCTCGTCAGATCTCAGAAGCTAAGCAGGGTTGGCCTTGGTTAGTAATTGGATGGGAGCAGGGGTCATTTTGTAGAAAAAGAGCTGGAGGAACCCATTAGCATAACTCATTAGCATATGCCACGCCCCTTGCCATTGCCAGAAATGTGTCATTCATATCACTGATTTGCATATGCCACATCCCCTGACATCACCTATCCTGGCTGCTTTGGACCCAATCCTGGCCATTCAGGGCCGAAAAGGGGCCCAAAATGGTCAGAATTGGGCTGCTGCTGAACAGGAGAGTGATCCACCACCCGTCAGAGGCCCGATCTGGGCCGTTTTGGCCCCAATCCAGGATGAAACGGGCCCAAAATGGCTGAGAGTCAGGTAGGCAGGGCCACCTGACATGTGACCTCTTTGGGGAACTGTTCCCCCTCAAAATGAGCCCTGGATGGGAGACCTCCAGCGAAGACCAGGGTTGCAGAGGCAGGCAATGGCAAACCTCCTGTTAGTCTCCTGCCATGAAAACTCCACCAGAGGCCACCATAAGTCAGCTCTGACCTGAGGGCACTCTCCACTCCAAACAGAGTCACAAGCTTCTAGGCCCACTGACCTCAATAGACATGGTAATTCTTTTTGGTGTTGTACCACTAAGCAGTATCCAAACAAACATAACGGAGGAGAAATGTTCCAAAGAAGACAGAAGAAGAGAATTTTTTTATCATTTTTTACTGAAATCTCATCTCAGTGCAACAGTCATGAGAGGGCATATGAAAAGATATATCAAAAGAACATCTTTATGGCGCATTGACAGTAGAAACACGGTTTCTCCACTTTCTGTCTTCCAAAAAAGAGCTCCCTTTCAAGGAGCGCATAACAGAGTGTGAGCAAGTGTTGTATGGTTGTGGTAAGCTGGGGGGAACACACAGCAACAGAGATGCACATAAACTTATAAAACCAGAAAAGGTGTGGTAGAAAGAGCCGGGACAGAAAGAACACCAGAGGTTTCATCCTCAAGCAACGGATAACGCCAACGGGAGAGCTTCAAAACAAAATTTCCCTGGATGCCCTTTTGTGTCAAACTTGATGATGTAACACAGGCAGTGGCATCCTGTAATTAAAGGCTCTTGTCTACTCATGTGAGCAGAGCAATCTCTCAAGTGTGGATTCGTGGAAGACGGCAGCCGTTACTTTCATGACGAGAAAAATCATAAGATATATTTTTCTCCTCTGGTCACTGAAATAAGTGCTGCAGTCTCCCAGGTGGGTCCTAGATCAGACATGCATGGAAAACCAAACCAAGCCTTTTGAAAACCAATGTCAGAGTTGGCTCAGATGGTGGGTGCAAATATTGCACGGCGCAGTTTTTCCTGTTCACAGAGAAGTAATCCTGATCTTAGGCCAGCCAGTGTTCCGAATTGATATTGCCCATCCTTGTATAAACAGTTGCCTGCATTGCTTAGCGGCTTCAGAAAGGGCATTTGAGACTACCAGTGTGCTGTAGTGATTAGAGTGTCGCACTAGGATCTTGGAGTCCCTGGTTTGAATTCCCAGTCTGCCATGAAGCTCTCTTTCCCAGCTTAACCTACCTCACAGGATTGTTATGAGCAGGGCTTTTTTTCAGCAGGAACGTGGTGGGACGGAGTTCCGGCACCTCTTGAAAATGGTCACATGACCGGTGGCCCCGCCCCCTGATCTCCAGACAGAGGGGAGTTGAGATTGCCCTCCGCGCCAAGCGGCGCGGAGGGCAATCTAAACTCCCCTCTGTCTGGAGATCAGGGGGTGGGGCCACCGGCCACGTGATCATTTTAGCCAAGGGCGATTTAAACTTAAAAAAACTCCCCCCTTGTTCCAGCTGACCCAAAGTGATGTCATTGTGTGGTCCTGAGTTCCACCACTGAGTTCCACCACCTCTTTTCCCAGGAAAAAAAGCCCTGGTGATGAGGATAAAATAGGGAAGGGAGGATCGTGTTTGCCACCCTAAGTTTCTCAGGGGAAGGGCAGGAGGAAAAGTTCTGACAGCTTTCTCTTTGCCCTATCAAAGTTTCCAAATCATTCTTCTGACCACTCCCCAAAAGGAGCAAAGTGATTGCCAACCAGCCCAGAAATGAACAGGGCTAGCTGCCCGTTCTTACCAGCCCTTGGAGAAAGAGTGTCGATGACCCTTGCACCGCAGTTCTCACCCCTCAACCCAATCCAGTTGCAGGAAGTAGAGTGAGGATCTCTCAGATCAGCCAAAAAGTCTTTCCTCAATAGATAATTTGGCTTGTGGAACTCACGGCCACAGGATATCATGTTGGTTACTGAATTAGATAGCTTTAAAAGGGAATTATGGGGGACAAGCCTGCCAGGGGCTTTTAGCCATAACAGTCCAATGTAGAAGTAAACCTCTGAATATTAGCAAAGGGGGGGGCTCCCTCCATGCACCTGGATGCCCACTGGGCGAAGCAGGGTGCCAGCTGGACTGTTGATCTAATCCAGAACGGCCACTGCTTTGTTCTCTCCTGCTGTTTTTATTTGGTGGGGCTCAAAGGAGCACAAGTGGGCCAGCTCCTTCCGAGTCACATCTCAGCAGTAAACGGGAGACTGTACCACGGATCTCTGGCTGGGAAATCTCTCGTTTTTGGTGCCTGGGAGAGGCAGCAGGGAGTAAGGTTCACTTGCGTGCTGCTGTTTGCTCCATGGCTGAAAGGAACTTCTCCTATGAATAAATGCGATGCCAACCTAGCATCGCCAACTAGGGGTGGTCCCACTGTCAGGCCACAGGCTTTGCTGGGTGCGCGCCCATCCCTGCCAGTCTCTGATGGTGGCTCTGGAAAAGGCAAAGGTCAGGTTCCTATAAGGCTGGATACAATCATGAGTGATGGTTGCCTGGTTCAGAGCAATGGTCCATTATCCTCAGGCAGCATCACTCTAGGCCCCATTTGGACCATTTTCTTATGTCTGTAACCTGAAATATAACTTGATTAAGAAGATAAGATGAGGGAATATAATCAGCTTTTTTTCCAGCTCAACCAACGGCTGGAAGGTTCCAAGGAGATGTCATTTTCAGAGGGATCAAACCGTCAGAAGAAGACGGGATGTGCTGGTACCCTGGACTTGGCTTCCATTAATAGGGCAAGGAGGACTGTAAAGAACAGTGCTGGGGGAAATGTAGGACGTTCCATCGTCCAAGCACTTGCTGAATTTAGCTTATTAGAAGCATAGAAAAGGTGTGACCAGACCAGAGACAGGAGTGATGCCAGTTTGGAAGGTCAAACTCGGCCTTGGATGAGGCACCGACCTCTCAGTTACTGGAAAATGCTTTCCCAGCTATCTTGGGCAGCAGCAACATTTGCAGTGTAACAATCACACCAAAGCAGGACCACCTGGCCAAGGGCTTCCCTGACCATTTGTGCTCTACCTGCTACACTACAGTGAGAGGCCTCAAAGGTCTCTCTTCTTGCTCAACTTCTTTTAAACATCTTTTGCGGGGCAGTTTATGCCATCAGCAGGGCTTTTTTTCAGCTGGAACTCGGTGGAACGGAGTTCCGGAACCTCTTGAAAATGGTCACATGGCTGGTGGCCCCGCCCCCTGGTCTCCAGACAGAGGGGAGTTGAGATTGCCCTCTGCGCCGCTGGTGTGGAGGGCAATCTGAACTCCCTTCTGTCTGGAGATCAGGGGGCGGGGCCACCAGCCATGTGACCATTTTCTCCAAGGGCAACCCACTGAGTTCCACCACCTCTTTTCCCAGAAAAAAAGCCCTGGCCATCAGCACAGCCAAAGGGCCATTCCCCCCACCAGGGACGTGCCATTTCAGATTGGGAGATGCATAATTTGAGGTTGCTTCATGGGAGGGAAAATCTTGTTTATGCAAAAACCAAAAAAAACCCCCAAACCAACAGCTCAGTGAGAAAAGCGGGAATGAAGCTTTCCCCCTAATAGGTTTGTTGCAGGCAGGCTGTAATTGTTTCTACACAGGAGAGTGTTCAAGCATGCAAAAATCTTGAAGTACAATCTAGGGTGGGGAGGGGGCGGATTATTGTGGATTATATAAAACAGGCCTTGAAACTTAATTGTGTACAAATACATATCCACAAAAAATGCTTTCGAAAGGAACAGAAACAGCATTAGAGACTTTGGAGGGATATCTGTTCCCTGCATTATACAGGCACCAAGGAGAGATGGCAGCTGCAGCTCCGACTCTGGGAAACAAGGCAACGTTCCCCCACCCCAAATTCTGCCTTGGAAAGATTCTCACATAGACAGTTTGGCACCAAAACATTTGAGTGCACAAGCTGTTTCCTTATGGATCTATCATGAGCAGAATTATCCCATGACTTTCTGGGACCTAAGACAGACAATCCAAACCCCTCCCTCCACACATGAACACCGGAGACAATCCACCTGGTTTTTCTCCTGCACGATCCCAAGGGAAACAGATGTGGGTGCTCTTCTGTAGGTTCCATGCAGCTCTCTGGGGGAAGCTTCCCAGAGGGCTGGGGCCCCTGGGTTAGAACAGTCTGCCTGCCGCTCCGCTACTCTTGACAGCACTTCAATCCCACCTTGCCCCATGGAAATACTCCACATCTATCGAAGTGTGAGCTGAAACACAGCATAACGCACTTTGAAAGTATCCGTTCCAATCCCACGCTGCACATGGCTCTGAGAGCGGGACCACAAGTGACGCCTGACACAGGTTGGACACTTGTCAGCTTCCCTCAAGTCTTGATGGGAAATGTAGGCAGCTTGGCGGAATGTTGGACAAGTGACAGTTGAAAAGTCCATTGGACAGCAGTCGGAGAGCCAAGCTGCAAGACTAGGACGCCTACATTTCCCATCAAAACTTGAGGGAAGCTGACAAGTGTCCAACCTGTGTCAGGCGTCACTTGTGGTCCCGCTCTCAGTCTCCACCCCAGCATTACAGATTGGTTCAGAGTTCTCAGGTCGGCTCTTTGACTTCCCTCACCTTCAGAGGATAAACCCCAAGCCTTTTAAAAAGATTTTTTAAAAAAAATTATAGCCATTTCCAATACTCTCGTGCAACCACGGCATCAACTCTCTCCCACTCACTTTGGTTGGCTCATCAACTGTTTCCAGCGAGATTTTGCGCTTGCCCGCGTTTCTCTTTTTTTACATTCGGCTGCTACCCATTCAAAACAGGTATGGGATATTGCTTTTGCCTCACCACCATTGGCTCCCAGGTGCCAAAACAAGTCCCCCCATAACAGCTGTCCTGCAGAATGCAATATTCCAAGAATCAATATGCAGGATCTGAATGCAGCGGCACCTTAGAGACCAACAAGATTTTCAGAGGGTAAGCTCTGTCTCTGAAGAAGGGAGCTCTGACTCTCAAAAGCTTACACTCTGAAAATCTTGTTGGTCTCTAAGGTGCCACTGCACTCAAATCCTGCTGTTCTACTCCAGACCAACAGGGCGACCCACCTACTATCCAAGAATCCATATACATTTCTAAGTTGTAAATGGTGGCCCACTTTTGGTCACTGGGTGAAGCAGGATGCTGGGCTAGAGATACCACTGGTCTGATCCAGCAGGGCTCTTCTTATGTTCTTAAGGCACCCCAGATTTGGATGGAGGGCAAAACAGGGGAACAGGGGGTTAGCCCTCGACCGCACTGTTTTTGCTATTTCATTCCAGGTAGGGGAGGGGACAGTTTGCCCCACAGGGGAAAATATGGCTACCTATACCTTTTTCTCTATGGGACAAGTACCTCCTGGGTGCATGCTCAAACCAAGATCATTAAAACAGCACTGGGCAGGAGGAAGAAACCCTTCACACATTCTGCAGCTTTGGCCTGAAGTCGGGAGGGGAATGGAACAGCAGCCATGTAAGCAAAAAGCAGGCACTCTGTTGATGAATCTCCTGCCATAATATCAGGTTTGGAACTTTGGCCAGATCCAGACAATAGTATTTCAGAGAGCTGGAAGTAGCATTTGTACAATTCTTGTGTTCCATCACCGACTCTGTTCCAATGATTGTTTAGGTTTTGAAGCTCTACTGACCCCTGCCAAGCCTCTTCAGCTCCTGGAGAGCAGCAGGGAGAGAACCCCTATGGAGCTGATGTTGAAATCCAGGCCCTACCTGGAGACTGGCAACTATAGAATCATAGAGTTGGAAGGGACCTCCAGAGTCATCTAGTCCAACCCCCTGCACAATGCAGGAAATTCACAACTACACCCCCCCCCCACACACACACACACTCAGTGATCCCTGCTCCATGCCCAGAAGATGGCAAAGCAACTCCAGGATCTCTAGCCAAAATTGCTTCCTGGGGAAAATTGCTTCCTGACCCCAAGGTGTCGAATAGCATTACCCTGAGCATGTAAGAAAGGGCCACGAGAACTAAGCACTGATGTAACCCTTCCTGCCCCCCACTCTTATGATCTGCCCAGGTTCACAGAATCAGCATTGCTGCCAGGTGGCCATCTAGCCTCTACTTAAAAACCTCTAAAGAAGGAGAGCCCACCACCTCCTGAGGAAGCCTGTCCCACTGAGGGTCCGCTCTGTCAGGAAGTTCTTCTTGATGTTTAGCTGAAAACCCTTTTGATTTAATTTCAACCATAGGCCCACCCTCCCTCCATTTTGTCCTCTCTACAACTCTATGAGATAGGATAGGCTGAGGCTGAAAGCAACAGACCTCAAAGTTACATAGAGCCAAGCTACAAATGACGCCTGACACAGGTTGGACACTTGTCAGCTTACCTCAGGTTTTGATGGGAAATGTAGGCGTCCTAGTCTTGCAGCTTGGCTCTCCATTTAATTGAAGTTTACAGAAACCCAACACACACACCTAGTGGGGGGAAGGGGGGCGCCCGGCGAGAGCCCGATGCCTGCATTCCCCTCCTGACCGCATGTTCTCCCTCCCATAGATTGCTGCTCTGTAAACTTCAATTAAATGGAGAGCCAAGCTGCAAGACCAGGACGCCTACATTTCCCATCAAAACTTGAGGGATGCTGACAAGTGTCCAACCTGTGTCAGGCGTCACTTGTAGCTTGGCTCTCAGAGAGCTTCACAGCCAGGCAGGGATTAAAATCCAGATCTCACCAGCCCCAATTTGACACTCGAACTGCTATGGCGTTTTATCTCTCTTACTTGACTTACTTGCCTTTTTGAACATCACCTCCGGCATCAGTTTCCAGACTGCAATTTGGATTGACAGGGTTGGTAAGTCTGCCTGTTGAGGATGGAGGATTGCTTCAGAGGCATCAAAAAGTAACCAGATTTCCCTCCAGCTCCGGAAATACCACACATTTCACTCAGGCACTGAGGGTGGGGTAGCACTCCGATTACCCAGGGCACAGGAGACAAAACAGACCTGCTATTGGCAGCCTGATTACAGAAATCCAGTCTGACTCTTGCAGCAATGAAATAGCAAAAGGGTCAAACCTGGCCAGGGGCTTCTGCCTTCTGCCCAGCACAAACGGTACCCCCCACCAAACATGGCTCATTCTTTCCCCCCTCCCCAACAATTTCCTTTAGAAACTCTGTATTAAAAGAGGTCAGTTCAGTTCTTCACGCTGGCCTGTCGTAAATATTCTGGAACTGGAGAACAAAATATAAGAAATTATCCAGAGCTCCACTAGGAGCAAGAGGGCGGGGGCGGGGGGCAGGGGGTAAAAATCCTGACTCTGCACAGGCACAGTTTACATTTTAAATTTAAGGAAGCTTTTCTCTCCCTCTCTCTACTCGAGCCTCTTTGCAATGCACTGAACACATGAAACGAAAGTGCTAAGTCCCACAAATAAGCAGTGGCGGCCCTTCACCGAGGACACGTTTGGCTTCAATTCCATGTGACGTCTCAGCATCTTCCTATCATGCAAGCAACAAGCTCAGTGGCTAGCAAGGTCTGCACCATCACGGCCTGTGCTGTCTGGATCCTGGAAGGGAAAATAACCTGCCTTCTCCCAGGGCGTGACTCAGAGAGAGCCAACTGTTGCCCCGGGAGCCTGTTTCAGCCTTCGCAGTCATTTCACTTGCACCCTGACGGTCCTACTAAATCAAGACACATTTTTTAAAAAGGGGAAAGTAAAAGTAGCAAAGAAAAAAAATCTTTTCAGGTTGAGAGACATGTACATACAAATTACACACACAGTTGAACACAGAGAAATGGTAACATGGAATCTGAAAAATGCACCTTGCTTATAGGCAATGGGAGGCCTGAGTACATATGCTACATTACAGTTAAAGGGGCCAGGGTTTGTGAACTTGGATGGGGAAAAAATTACATCTTTATTTTCACCAATCTAACTTAAATTAGGTAGTTTTTATGCATTTGAAAATATTCTTCTGAGAAGGGGTCCATAGGCTTCACCAGGGTGCCAAAGGGATCCATGGAACAAAAAAGGTTAAAAACCTCCATGGTGCCAATTACAAAGGACCAGGGCTTTTCTTTCCCAGCTGGAACGCGGTGGAACAGAGTTCCGGCACCACTTGAAAATGGTCACATGGCTGGTGGCCCCGCCTCCTGCTCTCTGGACAGAGGGGAGTTGAGATTGCTCTGTTGGGAGAGCAGATGGCAGGGCCACCAGCCATGTGACCATTTTCACCAAGGGCGATTTAAACTTTTAAAAACTTCCCCCTTGTTCCAGCTGACCCAAAGTGACATCATTGTGCAGTCCTGGGAGCATGCACGTACTTTGCTCACGTGCATGTGGTACCAGGGGCACTACCTCCTGCCAAGAATGGCCCTCTCTGCTGGCAACCCACTGAGTTCCACCACCTCTTTTCCCAGAAAAAAAGCCCTGTGAAGGACACTTACTCAAATATGGTTAGGAGGGTTTTTGTGTGGCAAAACACGGCTATTCCTGCTCTAAACAGCAGAAGCCAGAAATGCAGGAAGCAGCTATCTGGATGAGCCCCAAAAGACATGCTCCCTCACGTTTGCTTTCTTTGGTGCATAATGAAGTTCTCCCTTTCTCACATGTTACATCTGGCCAGTCATAACAGTGCTTCACCAGAGGAGCGGCCAGCATTTCCTGAAGTACCTCGGCCAGGAAACGTGATGTATGTGTCCACCCTGCGTTCTCGATTCACTCCCCCCCCCCATCCAATGCTTGTCCTAGCTGCTCCCTCTTTCCCGGCTTCTAGACTTACAAAGAGTCCGATTTCACTTCTTTCCAATTGCATGTGCGTATGTGGATAGGCTCCAGGTGCTGAAAAGCCAAAGAGCAGCTGTTTTTTCCTGTGGTTTGGTGCCTCCCTCGGTATTGCTGGAGTCCAGCAAGGGTGGGGGAGGTTGGGCACAAAAGCGAAGAGAGTTGTTCCTAATTTTCACTTGGAAACACAGCAATGGATCGTGGCCACCCTGTTCCAAACAGAGAGAACCAAAGAAACCCTGCCAGAAAAGTTAGATCAAAGGGTGCTGGGGAGAAGAGAAGTTCAGAAATAGATCCGTTTCTCATTTGATCCTATCCCATACCAAAGAGATGAAGCCAATATGCTTTTCTTGATTTTTTCCCCCCTTCACGCATCCATTTATAATGCATATAATCTCCTTACGACTGTTTCAGGTTCAACAGCAACTCTTTCCCAACTGGGACAATTTCAAACTGAGCTTGGCCAAGTCTGCGCATGTTTCCACACAGCCAAGGTTCTCTGCATAGCTCTCCTTTGGCTCCTACATATGCATCTGTAGTGGCAATGGAGTGTTCATACAGCAGTCTTTCCCAGCCTCAGCTCCCCAGAGATGTCAGGTCCCCTTCCCTGTGCACCAGCGGAGGAATTGCTAGATCACTATAGTGTCATAATGTTACAACAAATCTATCTCCGTGATCTTCTGGTTTCTCTGAATTCCCAGCTTTCATTATAGAAAAAGTTAAGTTTCTAGCCCCTCAAATGATCCTATCATGCCAGGTTGAGAAAGGTCACAGCAAAACAGGAGGAAACCTGGAGAGTAAACAATTAGGAGACAATTCAGCACGACGCTAAACAAAACCCAGCTCCAGTTTGGATGCCAAACCACAGCAAAACTTCCATATGGAAGCAACCCAGGTATGCCCTGGGGTGGGACAACCCATTCCACTCTTGCTGTGGACACCATTTTAAAATCGGCACAGCGTGTCATGCCAATCTGTGGCAGCCAAATGCACAACTTGCTTGTCCATCAGTTTATAACTGGTGTGCAAACAAGCCAAGACACAGCGTTGTTGAGCAGGGCCTGTGAATTTGCACCTAGGCAGATAAAGCCCATTTAGAAATTGTCCAAGGACGCAGCACCCTGCGTTAAAGCGCACGCTGTGTCAATTTCTTTTGTGATCAGGGCCCACTGGTATTTCTCAAGGGTCAGTCACTCCCCACTCCCACCCCATGCCCTGCCCTGCCCACAATGGAGACTACACCCCCACACACTCTCACACCACATTCCGCTGCAGCTCAACTGTTTTATGAGATTCCTGGATTTCTCTTGGTTCTTTGCAGCTGTTGCCCATAAGAAAACGAGAGTTCTTCCGCCCTGTCATTTGGACGGGAGGCACATGTCCTGTCCAAGAGTTCCAACAGTGACCTTTGACACGGGATCCTCACAGAAAATCAGAGCATTGTCCCAGCTACTGCCCATCAGTGCCCCAATGTCACCTGCACTTCTCACCCGACAGTTAAATATGAAGAATCCTATCGTTCGTCCAGCAGCAGCAGCAACAGCTTGGGAACTTTTGGCTACTTCTTTGATGTTTTCCCTGTTGAGTACTGCTCCATAATTCTCATCTCTTAAAAAGAAAGAAAGAAAGGACGCTCTGTGATCAGTCAGCGATGTGCGTAGCAGTGATGGAGAGAGGCTGAGGGCGTCCTTGTCGACGTAAACACCCCCCTGCTCTCTCTGTGTTGGTGCCTTCTTAAAGTTAGCCGTGGTGCTCTCTGAAAGCAAGTCGTCGTCTCGTTCTGGTTGGGAAAGAAGTCTGCAGTCCTCCACTTGGATGGGAGGGGGGTCGTCTTGGGGAGATGGTTTAATCGGATGCCTAGCCAGCTGCCCTTTCCTGCCACTCCGCTCCACAGACTCATCCATCCTTCCTGGGCAGGCTGTGCCCTTTTGCTATTCAGCACACTGCTCGCTTAGTAAACACGGCTAAGTCGCCCACACACTTCCAGGTGCCACGATCTCCAAAACAACGGAGGGTACCCTCAAAGCTCCCCCACACTCCCCTCATTCTGTCACGGGGTACAAGAAAAAAGCTCCAGCCACGCTCTCCTCGCCTGGAGCCTGCATCATAGGGCTCCCTGCTCCAGGGGGACCGGCTCACCCTGCTGCTTCTTGCGCTGCCGCTCCCTCTTGGCCCGCCAGCAGACCAAGGCAGCCACCAGCAGTCCTACCCCAAAGATCAGGGTGGCCACCGAGACCACCTTGGCAATGTCCATCTGCGGCCCATTGATGGTGAAGGTGATGCACGTGGCAGCGATGCCGATGACCAAGGAGACAATGCCGAAGGGGAAGATGCAGCGGTACCAGGATTTCTCCGTGCCCCCCGTAGCCAGAGCCAGCTTGTTGAGGGTGGCCGTGGAGTCTGTGGCGGTGGCCACGGGCAGCCCCGGCTTCCCACCTTGCAGGCAAGTCAGCGAGTTGGTCTTGCAGCCCATCATTCTGACAGCAGATACAGCTGAGGCCGCCCACAGGGACCCAGAGGGGGGAAATCACATCCGGGAAGACCCCCTTGCTCTGCCCTGCTGCCTGTTTTGCAAGCAAAAGGAAGAGAGAAGCCCAGTCTTGCCTGCCCCCGTCCCTGCAACCCTTGTGACCGTCCGCGGCTTCGCTCTTTCTGCTCTGAGCTTCGGCTCCAGCCGACTCTTTTGCTGCAAAGCAGAGCAGCGATTGGCAAATGGGAGACGTGAAATCATGCTAGGAGGCGGGAGCTTCAAGTGGTTAACTGTTTCAGAGGCTGTGGGCAAACATTTCTCTGGAATTCCAGCCGGAGGAGGGCACAGAGGCTCCAAAGTGGGGCACGAGCCTTTGTCACAGAGCAGCAGGAAAGCAGTTCAATCCCCGGCTGGTGCCTCTTTTAAGGATCATATTGTTTGGAATTACACAGCTGTATGTGTGACTGGAGCTCATGCACACAGCCTGCGTTGCTGTGCATCTTTGCACAGGTTGCTTTATTACTTAATTGCACCTTTGCTGCTCGGAGCAACTTCCTCTTTGAAACGCTCTGGGAAGAGTAGCTGCGGGTTCTGTACGAAATGTCTTTGGGTAGGGGTAGAAAAGGGAATTACGTATGATCAGAGTCTGTGGTCCTAGTGAGCAGTGTAATGGTTAGAGTGTTGGAATATGACCTGGGAGGCCCTGCTGCAAATTCCCACTGCAACGTGGGACCCTGCAGGGTGGCCTTGGGCCTAACCAACCTCACAGAGTCATTGTTGTGAGGATAAAATAGAGGAGAGGAGAATGATGTAAGCTGCTTTGGATCCCCATTGGGGAGAAAGGCATACCATGGTGGCTAGACTAAGGGACTAGGAAGCTACCAGATTCAAATCCCCATTCAACTACGGAAGCCCATCACTCATAAGTCTCTCAGCCTCGGGATACTGTCATGTCTGAGCCCCACCCATGCCAATTTTTATTCTGTTCTGCTGAACAAAGTGTATCTCGCTATAGCTCAATATCACTTTGCTAGTGTCATCATAACTCTTCTTTCTCAGGCTTTCACAGGTGTTTATCTGTTGGACTGTAACAGCTTCCAGTGTTTATGACCTTGTGCTCATTCCCAGACAGTGCTGTGTCTTGCCTCCTAGTAACTCATCCTGATATCACAAATATGTGAAATGTTCTCACACAAAGAAAGCGCCAAAGTATTGTTTACAGTTGGGAGTGGGGGGAGAAAGGAGTAAACTAGAATGTTAAAATAGAAGTGTCTCTCACATGATGTCATTCCTGTCAACTTCTACTCATGCTGCTTAGATGCCTGCCTTGCTTCTAAGCAGTCCTAGGGACATGTATATGGAACTGATCTGATTTCTGAATAAAATCCATTTGACTAAGTACTCGCGTCTTACTGCAAATGGGCCAGAGATCTGTCTGCTGTATCTTGTCATCCAAAAATGGAAAAACAGTGTAGGGGATCGGTGCTATAATCCAGCCTTAGCTAGGAAACCTGCTGACCAACCACCCTGTGTCAACATCACCTTCTTCTCAGGGTCATTGCAAAGCTAAATGAAAATGGCAGCCTCCAACTTCCTCCAGAGGCACTGACATCCATAATAACACAAGTCATGAAATAAAGGCATGCCAACCACGCCACAGCAGTTTTGGTCTGCTTCACTGCTGTGGGCTTTCAATGGGGCAATGTATGGAGCACCTTTATCCTGCTCAGCTCTACCATTTCATGTATGAAATACTGCAAAGTAGGAGAACCAGCGTATTCCACTGCAGCAGATGCCTCAGACACTAACAGTGCACTATTATGCAGAGTTACTCCAGTGTAAATTGTACATGAGCTAAAGGAAGGTTGCACTGCAACTCTGGCCAAAGTTGCTCTTCTCTCAGCCCACAGAAATGACTGTTCAAGCTGTGTTGAGTGTCACACGCATATGTAGGACAAGAAACTCAAACTGATTGCACTGTCCCAGGTTATATACCCCCATGTACAGGAAGCACGTGGGGCTGTTATGTGGATCAGATTGCATTGTAGACTTCATTCAGCCTATGTACAAACTGATCCCTGACGTGGATGGCCCATGTTAACCTGATCTTGTCAGATCTGGGAAATTAAGCAGGGCCAGCCCGGGTTAGTATGTGGATGGAAGACCACCAAAGGAAGTCCAGGGTTGCTACGCAGAGATAGAGATTGGCAAACCATCCTTTCTTGCCTTAAAAACCTTATGGGGTTGCCATAAGTCAGCTGTGACTTCATGGCACCTTACACACACACATGCACACACAAACTGATGCAGACATGTGAGATAGTCAGAAGCGGTACTGCAGCGAAATGGTGTCCCATCCCAGCCACTGAAAGAGCTCAGCCTCTGAATGACAGAGTGAAATAAAGCCTTTTTATGAAGTAAAAACATGACTGGAAAAAAGGGAAGAGAAGAAAGAACAGGGAGACAGAAAGAAAAATAACACTTCTGACAGATACACCAAGAACACTGCTTGTTCATGTGTAAGCCATTCCATTCACAACCAAAACAGAATTGTTCAAGGTGGCAATTCTATAAAGGAAATAGGGCTATATTCAGGGCTATATTCAGGGCTCTGGGAAAAGAGGTGATAGAACTCAGTGGGTTGCTCTCAGAGAAAATGGTCACATGGCTGGTGGCCCCGCCCCCTGATCTCCAGACAGAGGGGAGTTGAGATTGCGGCACGGAGGGCAATCTCAACTCCCCTCTGTCTGGAGATCAGGGGGCGGGGCCACCAGCCATGTGACCATTTTCAAGAGGTTCCGGAACTCCGTTCCACCGCGTTCCAGCTGAAAAAAAGCCCTGGCTATATTATAATGGAATCATTCAGGAAGGTGCTTTTATAAAGAGAATGGGGCTGTCTTATTTGCCCTCATCGCCACTAAGGTCTCTGCTCAAAAAAGGAAAGTGTAATACAGACAACCAGGCCTGCAAGAGAAATCCTCGCCTCGATAGGCCAAAGGAGACCAGCCCGGCTATTATAAATCCCTCCAAGTCAAATATGCTCTTCGGTTCAAGCCACAAGGCGATTCAGCTTTCCAATGCTCCCTACCAACACCTCCACTCGAAGCCTGTCTATGCTGGATGCCGGTGCTAAAAAAGCAGGACTGTTTCTAAGTGTGAAACTTGGCCATGGAGAGACACATGAACCTCCTCTTCGCATCCATCATTTTCTCTAACAAGCTAACAGATTAGCCACAAATCAATCCAGTGGACAAGTTCCAGAACGGGAGGAAAGGTTTTGCCTCAAAACTTGTTTTCAGTGTCAGGATTGGTTGTCGGAAAAGAGAAGTAATAAGAGCTTTTAAAGAAATTGTTTATGCACTGTATGGTTACATGGTCTCCACTTTCTTAAGAGACGTTCCAAAGGTCGAAGTTTCCCAGGTTTGATTTCCGGTAGATGAGAGACACGGGAGAGTTCTCTAATATTTGTTTTGTTGATAGATATCAGGTAGTGCTTAGATGGAGGCAATAAGGTACTCTTAGCAGGCCAGAGTCTCAGAGGGAAGGATTCTGCACCACAAGGTACTTCGCTTCTAGCCACGTCACTTCTCTGTCCCCTCCAAATGCCTGTCTTTCCATTCATGCTAGCACCCTTTGCCTCAGCTGGTGGGATGTCATCTTGTCCAAATTCTGACAGGCCCCTGAACCAAAGAGCTATCTGGAGACTATCTCCTATTAGCTCCCACTGAGGAAACATAGACAGTCATTAAAGAATGTTAACAATATTTTTTCAGACTCTGTTATCACAACACACACACACACACACACACAATTATTTATTTGTTGTTTTTATTTGTCATTTATACTCCGCCTTTCTCACTGAGACTCAAGGCGGATTACGTAGTGTGAGATTAGTACAATCAATATCAAAGACATTTCAATGAGCAATGCCACAGGATATGTTAATGCAAATTTACAAAGCTATATGCGCAAAAATCCAAGACAGAGTTGAAAAATGCTGAATCGGAGCATAAAGAAATCTAAGACTGACATTAAACAACCTAGAACTACCCAGTAGGATCATACTTAAAGCAGTAGATATTATATAGTAGTACATACTTAAAGCAACAGATAGGACATAAGGTAACAGATAATACATAGCAGTGAAGTTTATGGTCCCTATCTCTTTAGATAAACATCTCTTTGAGACCACCTCCCTTCTATCTGAATAAAAAGCCCTCTTGAATAATTCAGTTTTGCATCATTTGCCGAAAGCCAGGAGGGTGGGGGCTCTCCTGACCTCCTCAGGCAGGCCGTTCTATAGGCTTGGTGGCCACTACAGAGAATGCACGTGTATGGGCAGCTGTTGACTTTGCCCATGTGCAGGATGCCACCTGCAGGAGACAACATTCCGATGGGTGAAGCTGCCATGGGGAACACAGGGAGAGAGGCAGTCCCATAGGTATACTGGACCAAGGCCGTGAAGAGCTTTGTGTGTGATAGCCAATACTTTGAATTGAGCCCAGCAACTGATAGGTAGTCAATAGAGTGACTGTAGAATGGGAGCGACATCCATGCTCCTGCTCGCTTTCAATAACAGCTGAGCTGCAGCATTCTGCACCAACTGCAGTCTCCTAGTTGGTTTCAATGGGAGACTCACGTATAGGCAAGCCTTGATGTTACCATAACATGGATCCAGGTGGCCTGGTCAGAGCTGTCAAGGTAGGAAGCCGTCTTCCAGGCTAGAGTGAGGAGGTAGAAAGTATTTTTTGCACCTGCCTTAATTTACTTTTTTAGCAGTAGTGCTGAGTCCAGTGTAACTCCTAGGCTTTTAACTGAGTCTGCAAGGGTCAGACAAACTCCACTGAAAGTGGGGAATGCAATGTCCTTCAAGATCTCTCTGCCTTCCCAAGGAGCATTACTTCTGTCTTGTCTCGGTTCAATTTCAATTTGTTCGTTTTCAGCTTTCAGGCAGTGACCAAAGACTTCTACTGCATCCTGTGGTGATTTCAATAGTAAGAAACAGGGTTGGGTGTGGTGGAGAGTGCCCTCCAGTCACAGCTAACTTATGATGACCCCTGGCGAGGTTTTCACAGCAAGAGACTAACAGAGGGGGTTTGCAAGAGCCTGCCTCTGCAACCTTAGTCTTTGTTGGATGTCTCCCATCCAATTACTAACCAAGGCCGACCCTGCTTAGCTTTTGAGATCTGACGAAATCAGGTTTACTTGGGCTATCCAGATCAGAGCATAGAGCTGGGTGTCATATGCATATTGATGACATCCCACTCCAAAGCTGCAAATGAATTCTCCTAAAGGCTTTTATATAGAGGTTGAATAACATGGGAGATAAGATTGCACCCTGTGAAACCCTGCAAGGTAATTTCCATTCTGGAGATAGTTGATCTCTAATGGCAACCCTTGGAGTCCATTCCATGAGAAATGGTTTAAACCAGTCTACACTTGATCTTAGCCAAAAAGCCAAGAAGTGTCAAAGGCTACAGACAGATCCAGGAGGAGCAACAACGAGGCATGCCCTTTGTCTGTACTCAGACGGAGATCATCCACTAAAGCTACCAGAGCCATTTCTGACCCATGACCTGGTCTAAATTCAGACTGAAAAGGGTCCAGAGCAGTAGAGTTATCCAAGAAGGTCTGGAGTTGGTCAGCTACTGCTCTCTCAATCACTTTGCCCATAAAGGGCAGATTAGAGACTGGGTAATAACTGGCCATGTCATTTTTGCCTAGGGATGGTTTTTTAATTAGAGGATGGATAACTGCCTGTTTGAGCAGCCGGGAAAAGGTGTCCTCAGTTAGCGACTGATTTACAATAGACCTCAGTGATTTATTTATGTGCTCCTTGCTTGATTTTAGCAGTTAGGGCAGGCAAGGATCCAATGCACAAGTAGTGGCTTTCACGGATGTTAGGATCCTGTTAAGATCTCTCATTGTAACTCAAAGCAATCCAGATGTGAACTAAACAGTGTATTTCTTCTTGTCTCTATTACAGCTAGCATGCAGATCTTACTATATAATTGAGAAAAACTTATTTTCACCAAAAAAGACACATATCTACAAGAATCATAAAATCTATCACACCTCCGCAACATACAAAGTAAATAACATATACATTCTCCCAAAATAGAGAACTATGTCCTTATTCAGTTATCAAATACAAACATTAGGACCATCTATCTCAATTCGTAATTGTCTTTACAATCAAAGTCAGAGGTTCATTCATAAACACAACAATTTCCTATAGTTCATATTAAGAGGAATAACATTTTGTTCAGCCATATATTTCAGAACGGGAAGCCAGGTAGATCCGAAATCAGATTGATAATCTTCATAGTCTAATCATTTCAGATTATCATTTATTTTTTCCATAGTGATCAGATCTCAAATTTTCCTGTGCCAGTCATCTAAAGTTAACGGGAGGTTGGATGTCCACTGAGAAGAAATAGTTAACTGGGCAGCTCCTAGCAGAATAGCAATAAGGTTCCTTTCTTGTTTTGTTATTTTTAAGTTTTGCCAATAATAAAGTAGCATCGATTCTGGGGTAAACGGCAATGTCACTCCCGTAATTTTCCTAATTTGTTCCGCAATTTGTTTCCAGAAAGTATTTATTGTTTTCCAACTCCACCAACAATGGAGATAATCTCCAGATAAACTGCACTGTTCCCAACATTCATTTGGGTTGGATAGGTTTATTTGATGTCAATGCACTGGGGTTAAGTACCATCTAGTCATTAATTTAAAATATTGAAATCTAATGTTAAAAGTTTTCGACTTGCTGTTTGTTGAAGACCAGATTTCTTCCCAGACGTCATCCGGGAGTTCTTTTTTGAAGTCCTTCTGCCACAGTTTTTGGTATCGCAACGTCACTGTGTTATCTAGTAAGGTTAAGATTTTATATATTTTGGAGAGGACCCCCCTTAGGAGCATCCTCATTGTCTTTAAGCATGAGTTTCTACTGATATTGACTACATTGGAGACGGAAGTTTGAACATTGTTTATTGAGAAGAATTAATTATTGGCCGGAAGAAGACTTTTCTCGAAACGAGCCGAAGGAGACGGGGCCAGCGGAGTTCGTAGCCATCTGGGTGGAAATAGCGCCTCTGTTCTTTCCGCCTCTCAGGGGAAAAAGCGGCTTCCATTAACTACAGGTTGAAAGACTGTGTGTGCTCCGTTATAGGCAACCTTGAAAAACAAGAAAATACATGACAATTTTGTGAATGGGACTTTGATATTGGACTTTGATAATTTTGTGAATGGGACTTTGATATTGGACTTGACTGTTATGGTTTATTGCACTGATATATAAAACTGTTATCAAGCAGAAGGTATTTAATTTCAATTGTAACATTTTTTATGCCTCCTTGAGCTTTGGCTCGCTACACTTGGATTGACCATTAGGAGGTTTCCCTCTCAGGTCTTGGCAACAATAAATTCCAACCTGTACTAGTTGATATTTCTGAAACTGTCATCAAGGGCAATCCCATATGGAGAGCATCACAGTAGTCTACCCTGGGAGTCTCTGATCTGATGGCTATCAGGTCTCTGAGCAACTGCAGAATGCTTTTAAATCAAGAAACTGCAACCAGTATTCATTTATCTGAAAATATTTCTACCATAGAGGAAGAGAGAAGCTGGCAGGACTGAAACACACCCTCAACCTCCACCCTTCCCCATGTTAGAAACTAAGCACTCGTGGTTTCCCTAGTAATCAGCTGCTCCTGTACAGTATTCTTCCGCTGCCTAAAAGTCATTAGGCATTGTGACAAAGTGTTTGAGAAGACAAAGAGCTCTCCTCCTCAGATTTACTATCTAAAAAGCTTTGACTCAGAGAACACAAAAGCAAGCGCTGTTAGACAAAGAGCAGACCTGGCACAAGATCTTGCCAATCGAAGCATCCACCACTTGATTGGCATACAAGCCACCCATGCAACAAGATACCAGCATTTCCCAGAGCAACCACCAAGGGTTTCTTTCTGGAGTCATTCACGGAACTTCTGTAGAAGCTTTCCAATAGCCCAGGGCAACTCAGCCTTCACCACAGCGGAGCTGTCCATAGTACCACACTGATACTCTGCCTCATTTTCCAGGTTACCTTTTTCACCACTTGGCTTCGGAATGGCTGATAACTTTCCATTTTCCTATTACAAGAGAAGGCAACACGAGCCATGGCTCAGGGGCATGCGGAAGTTTCCAAGTTCAATCCTTTACAATCTCCGTTTAAAGGAGCCAAGGTGGCAAACATGGGAATGGCCCTTCTCTGCCCGAGACTTTGGACAGCCACTAACCAAACAGAGCAAATAATTCTGAGCAAGATTGAGCCTAAATCTGACACGGAATATAATTTCTCATTGGGATTTTGGGAACAGGACATTTTCTACCCAGGAGCCAAGAGGTGGCCTCTGTGTCTCTTCCCTGGACATCTGCTTACATTGCATGAACGACAGTGGCTTTTTGGGAGTAATTAGCTTGTCTATCCTGACTTGTAATAGTACAGACTCCCCCAAATTATTCTAATAGTGCAATCCTGAACAACGTTATAACCTTCTAAGTCCACCGAAGCTTAGATGTAACCAGGGCTTTTTTTCTGGGAAAAGAGGTGGTGGAACTCAGTGGGTTGCCCTAGGAGAAAATGTGGAGGGCAATCTCAGCTCCCCTCCGTCTAGAGATCAGGGGCGGGGTCACTGGCCATGTGATCATTTTCAAGAGGTTCCGGAACTCCGTTCCACCGCGTTCCCGCTGAAAAAAAGCCCTGGATGTAACTGTTCTGGAGTGCAATGCAAATATACTATCTGAAGGCCAGTTATCAATGACAACCAATCAGAACACCTCACCAAATCTCAAGAATACTCCAGCCAGGATAAACCAAGTAATTAGTACAAAGCAATGAAGTGGGTTGCGGCAGAGGATCCAGAATACATAGCAGGGCCTGGAAGAAAAGATGAAAACCCAAAGAAGACATGGTAAAATTCATTGTAATGAGTTTACAATCTGGTGCTAACCTTAGAAACAAGTGCTGGAATGGGCAGTCTCAGGGGAAGGCCTCAGCCCCTATGCCCCGTTTGTTGGCTCTCTGGCTGGCCACTGTGGTAGCTGCTGTAGCACAGTGGTTAAGTGGTTCGCTGCGAATCAGCACTCTACTGGTTTGAATCCCACTCTGACGTGAGCACAGCAGGTGGCCTTGGGTAAGCCGCTTCTCTCAGCCCCGGCGCCGCAGCTGTATTGTGAGGATAATAATAACACTAACTTGTTCACCATTCTGGGTGGGGCACTCATCTGTCCAGAAGAGTGGTATATAAGCACAGTTGTTGTTGCTGTTAACAAACAGCATGCTGCACTCAGTGGACCACTGGTCTGACAAAGTGGACTCTGAAAACTATATATATGCTACAAGGTATTTTGTTCCATTTTTTAAAAAATTAAAACTAAACTAACTATCTCTTATTCTGCTTCCCGTCTACTGTGTTTAGTCTCTTTTTACACCCCAAACAAATGAGGGTATTGAAATACCAGGGCACGTGGAGAGAACCGCATTCACTGGCTTCTCAAGCCGTTCTCAGTTCAGCCCCCGCTATAATATTGCATCCACCTGTAATATTTGCCTGCCCCCCTTGAAGAGCTCCAAAACAAGAAAGATCTTGTGAGACCACAAACAAATGTGTCAGAACAGCCATGCCAATGTATCTTTATTTATTTAACAATCCAATGACCCAGAGGTCTTAGACATAACCAGTCTTACAAACACCACCCTTTATTTCCATCCAGAAGCCTCTGCGCCCAGAAATTTAGCCACAGCCAAAGTAATACCAGGATCAGTATCAACCAGTAGAGAAGACACAGAAACAAGAGGAACTTAGGATCCATGCCAATGCCGAAAGCTGTTCCTTAATTTGAAGCTGTTCAAGGTGAGCCACATGGCAGAAACTCCTGCAGTGCTTCAACTTAGGGGTGTCCGAACTTGAATACCAAGTAAGATACCCGCCGGAACACTTCCCACCCTCAGTTCCCGTATAGAGCCTTGTTCAAGAGAGTAATGCCCTTTTCTGCATGCAAGAACTTCCTGGCACACAAAGGCTGCTGTGTTTAACCGCCCTGTCCCTAACGTGGCCCCATTAGCACGTCACTGGTTTTGCTTTGTCCTTCAAAAGCCTCAGGGACGCTCTGTCTCAACCTTTTGTACCAAAGAAAGAGGGGGCAACCAAACTTCATCATTTACCACCAGCACACACACACACACACCCTTTAAGCTACCCATTTCCATATTTCTTTCAAGGCGTAAAATCAATTTTATCTAACAACACAGAAAAGCAAAGGATGCCAAACTCCAAAACCAGTCATTGTGGCTGATCCCCCTACAGGGAGCAGTTTGGTTTTTTTTAATCAAAGGTTTAATTGAATCCATTCAAGAAAAAGGAAGGGAAAGCGTGAACTTCCCACTTAATGCCTGTGCCGAATCCAAGAGAGAGACGCAGACAGACCCTGGAGGCTCCATTCAAAAATAATGCCTTCAAATGCTTTTATTTGAAAGAGAAACTTATTTCCCAGGGCCTCCTTTTGTAGAGGATTTCAAGTTGGCAGTTCCCTCCCTTCTTTTCCGAGTAGTTCAACAGGGGAGAAGAAAAGCAATCTGCAGTCATCACGTCTATGTTCCGTCAGTGCCAAAGCGAAAATAAAATCTCCTGACCAGAATGAGTCATACAAATTAGGATATATTTGCTGATAGGGCATACCATATTCTGCTAGCCAAAAGGAAAAATCTCTGCAAACCGCTGCAGCCTCACTCTTTGGTTACTGTAAATTCTAACCACCCTGCTTGGACCACTAGACATATAATCTCTTTGTAGCCGTAAGCAGTAGAAACTTGTGTTTTTTCCCCCAAATGAATGCTTCAATTCTTGTAATAGCAATTAAACACGTCAGAGCTTATTTTCAGTCCCCCCCCCCAGGCCCCGTTGCAATTACCCACCAAAAAAGAAAATGACAGGAGAAAAAGAACTGAGAATGAATAAAGAAGGAGGCAAGCAGGCTGAGAAAAATAAAGAAATAAGAAACAGACAGACTGATGGCGGTGCCTTGAACAGAACGGGACAGTAAAAGGAGATAGTGCCGCACCTTGAAATGATTTGGAGATAGGGCTGCCTGCTCCAAGGGAAATTCCTGGAGCTCTGGGGGGTGAAACCTGGAGGAACCTGGAGAAAGTGGGTTTGGGGGAGGGAAAGGACCTTGGCATGGCAGAATTCCATAGAGTCCACCCACCAAAGTAGCCATTTTCTCCAGGTAAACTGATCTCTGTGGCCTGGAGACCAGTTGTAATTCCAGGAGATCTCCAGCCACTACCTGGAGGCTGGCAACTCTATTTGGAGATGAGATTATCAAAAAACCCTCCTTCAACAAGAACAAAATAACTGAGGAGCTGACTTCTTCCCCCCATTTTCGCCGTGGTGACCAGGATTCTCCCCCTGTGGGAAAAGGCTTCTTTGTCTTTGACAAAATTTGTGGCCGTGTCTTTTTCTGTTCACTGCTATTGGAGGCTTTTCACAAAATGGCTGCCCTGCAACTGCGCAATGCTTGGCTTTCCTGTCAGAAGCAAGCTGTGTAGTATTGACAATACTTTCTGAAATAAAATTCTAAAGCATAAACATACTCATACTAACATCAAATGTGTATATGGCCTTTTTTCAAGCCTGTTTGGAGGCCTCTGGGCCTACCTGGTTCAGTCAGCCGGGCCCACTGGAGGCCTGGGATCCACCTGAGAGCCCCCCTGAAGGGACAGCAATCCAGTCACAGGCCAGGAGGCCTCTTCAACGGCTGCTTCTCCTCTGGAAAGGGGAGTGGTGGACAAAACTGAGTAGCAAATGGGAGCAAAGCCCTGAGACTCCTGAGGGTTGTCGTAGCCCCCCACCCCACCCCAGCTTGTCCTCCTGAGTAGAGATGGGCACGAACTGAAATACGACCCAAAAACCCCCACGAAACAGGCTGGTTCGGAGGTCCCAAACCAGGGTTCGTGGAAGCTCCTTTTCCGGAACTTACACAAACTTTATACTGGTTCGTTGGGTTGTATTTACAGGGGCAGTTTAAATGGCCATTTCCCCAAGGAAATGGCCATTTAAACTGGCCCTTTAAGGGACTTGCAAGGTCAGGTCCCTTTAAACTGCTCAAACCCCAGCCCCCCTACCCCCTCACCCCCCAGCCCCAGCCCCACACGTACCTTGAGAACTCCCCCTCCTCCCGTGAGGGGCGGCAAGGCTGTTTTTGGCCTCCTCCATCCCTCTGCAGGCCTGCGCAGGGGTGGAAGAGGCTGAAAACGGCCTTACTGCCCCTCATGAGAGGAGGGGGAGGACCCCACGCCACAGGGGAAGGTAAGTGTGGGGCTGGGGCTGCCGCTTGCTGGCTGATAGTTTAGAGGGAGCTGCTGCTTGCAAAGCAGGAAAGGGCCCTATAAACTGTTAAATGCCCTTTCCCTGCCGCTGTTAAGCAGCCAGAAAGGGGCATTTAAACCCCACAAACCACGAACTGGGTCGTAACTGGCCCCAGTTCAGTGCCAGTTTGTGGTTTTTGGTCTGTTAAAATCCACGAACCACAAATCTCATGGTTCATTTTTGGGGGGGGAGGGGTCTGTGCCCATGTCTACTCCTGAGGCTGCTATGGGGAGCTGCAAGCGCTGGAGTCCTGGAGAAGGCTGAGGAGCCTGCATGAAGGGCTGGAAGGAAAGCTGGGGGCCTGGCCTTGGGCTCCTTTGCTGGACGAGGCCTGAGTGTTTGCACAAGGGCTGGCTGAGAAGAACTGTTAAATGCTGATGGGGGGGGGGGAACGGATCTTCATGTGTGAAGAGGGACCAGAGATCTGCTTTTCTGTCCTAGTCTTAGACCTAGACAGGGGTTTTTTTTCGGGGAAAAGAGGTGGTGGAACTCAGTGGGTTGCCCTCGGAGAAAATGGCCACATGGCTGGCGGCCCCGCCCCCTGATCTCCAGACAGAGGGGAGTTTAAATTGCCATGGCGCGGAGGGCAATCTCAGCTCCCCTCTGTCTGGAGATCAGGGGGCGGGGCCACCAGCCATGTGACCATTTTCAAGAGGTTCCGGAACTCCGTTCCACCGCATTCCTGCTGAAAAAAAGCCCTGGTCCTAGATATTCATAGGGTTAGAAACATACAGATGGGGTCCGGACTTCTCGTTGAATTAGAACTGATCTCCAGCGGGATCTTTTCCCTTGGAAGATATGGCAGCTTTAGAAGGTGGATTGGTTAGGAGAAATGGGAGTCCTAAAGGAACGCCACATCTCTAGGAATTTCCCATGCCAGAGTGGGCATCCACAAGTCACCCAAAATCTGCTTTCCTCTGCAACGCTGTTGAATGAATGTTAGGCAACGGGGCACGGAATTGGCTCTGAAACAGCTTGTTCTTCAGGGTAAATTTTTAAGGGCAGAGAGAGATGCATTTCTGATTGCCTGAGATCTGCAGATCAGGATTGTCAGCTCTGAGCTGGGAAGTCTGTGGAGATTTGGGGGTGGAACTTGGGGGGGGGGTAGTGTTTGGGGAAGGCAGGGACCTCAGCAGGGTATAATGCCATAAAGACCACCTTCCAAAATTGCCCTTTTCTCCAGCAGAACTGATGTCTGTAGTCCAAAGTTCAGTCATAATTCTAGATCTCTCCAGGCCCCACCTGGAGGTTGGCAAGCCAACTGTAGATGAACCCACAGCTAAAACTACGACTATTTGGCTGGTTTCAAAAGTTAGCAGCCAGAGGGAAAATATTTCCAAGGATTCTCAGACAACACCGAAGGTAACGGAAATGTACCAGGAACTAATCTCCTATGTTTCTTCCTGAGATTTTATTTTAGAAAAAAAAATGTGACTTGCTTTTCTAACAACACAGATCTCGAAGGCAGTAGACATGAAGCAATTTATCACCGTGTTTTTTTTTTAAAGCCGCAACAACTGTTTAAAAAGCTCAGATGCAGCAATAGGGAGTGTTGCCTGTTTGCTAGGTGCCCACTTGGGGAAAAAAAGGCAACTGTCGCTCACAGGAGCCTGCCTTGCAGGGCTGTTGTACAAATGGTTTTCTGAGCACTCTTTCCACGGGACTGACGCGATATGGCCTTGCAATGTGATGTTTTCCCTTCCCTGCCCACCTCTTGCGGGGCAAGAAAGGGAAACAAGCCCATCCTGTTTCTTTAAGAGTTCTGCACAAAACTTTGAAGGCGGTGTGTGTGGAAGGGACGCGCTAAAGCTATTCCCGCGGCGGGCACCGTCTCAAAAACATGCCCCTGTCCTGGCCTGCGTTACACCCGGTCACCACATTGGCGGCGAGGCAGACGTCAAGGGGGCGGTTTCTTAAAGGGCACACACGCTATAAACCACAGGCTCGGCGCGCCAGCCTCGGTGCCGAGCGAAAGAGCGCGGAGTTGCGCTGGGACGGCGGTGACTCAATTCCGCGGGGAGGAGAAATTAGTTTTGCACCGGCTCCATCCGCGGCAATTGCAGCGGAATGACAGAAGGGGGCGTAGGCGGGGGCGTGTGACTTCGTTGCAGCCCACGCAACAGCGACGACGGAGAAGGGCGAAAAGACCCGATGGGTGAGGCTGGGGCGCCCTCTCGTGGCAGCAGCGCGTTATGCGAGGGCTTCTTATTTCCTATATAGTAAAAAGTCCAGTCGAAAAGAGTCCAGTAGCAGCTCTAAGACTAACCAGCTTTACTGTAGCATAAGCTTTCGAGAATCACAGTTCTCTTCTTCAGATGCAAGAGAACTGTAAATCTCGAAAGCTTATGCTACAGTAAAGTTGGTTAGTCTTAAAGCTGCTACTGGACTCTTCGATTTTACTACTACAGACTAACTCACTCCTCTGGATCTAAAAAGTCCAGTAGCACCTTTAAGACTAACCAACTGTATTGTCGCATAAGCTTTCGAGAACCACATTTCTCTTCATCACATGTATCTGACGAAGAGAGCTGTGGTTCTCGAAAGATTATGCTACAATAAAGTTGGTTGGTCTTAAAGGTGCCACTGGACTTCTTACTGTTTTGCAACTATAGACTAACATGGCTAACTCCTCTGGATTCATTTTTCCTGTGGCTCAAAGGTTTTAGGAAGTTGCTGCCAGCTCGCTAGGTAGATATAGGAAAAAGATAGATTGAGATGGGTAGTCGTGTTAGTCTGTCTGTAACAGCAGAAAAGAGCAATAGTCCAGTAGCACTTACAAGACAAACAAAATTTGTGGTAGGGTAGGAGCTTTCCTGAGTCACAGCTCGCTTCTTCAGATACAGCTAAAAAGTGAGTCCAACTGTCCTTCTATCTTGGAGAGAGGAGTGATTTCAGATGCCAATATGACAATAGCAGGTAAATGACAAAAGCCAGTGAATGACAACAGCAAGGGTGAGTGGATAGGGTAGGGTAAGCAGAAGGGTGGTGGGTATGGAGAAATCAGCATTGGTAAGGAGACAGGAAGCATAGGTCTAGATTCAATCCAGGTGGCTACATTGTCTTGAGCTTCGTTCTCCGTTGCAATGCAGCAAGAAAGAGATGCAACTGTGGGACTACCTCTGCTTTCCTCTTTTCTGTTTTCTTTGGTATTCCCTCACTTTCATTGGTCCCTTCCTTCTGTCTATGATGATATGTTTACTTGTTTTATTATTTGCTTTAATTTTTTATAAATACACACACATATGTTATGACTGTTGGTCACCTGGGAGACCCTAAGTTGGGTGCATAACAGTGTTTTAAATAAAACAAATATGGCCATTTGCTATTTGTGTTCTTTGTGGAATTTAATCACTTTGTGTTCATAAAAAAGCTGAGCGTCACTAGATACCAATACCAGCTCTGCATCTAACACCTATAGCACAATACACACAGACTACATTGAGGTTTCACATCATGCCCTGAGGCTTCTTCCTTTTCCTATTTTTTGTGACATTCGGCTGGATGAAGAGTTCTGGGGAACTTGGAAGCCGGCTGCACACTGTTGTGTGTCTTCTGGATGGTTTTAATAAAAGGTATAATGAGGATTGTGTAAGTGAGTTTGAGCAACTGAATGAGACCATTGGGAGAGCCAGTGGGATATAATGGTTCAGATGTCGGACTAGATTCTGGGAAACTCTCAATTACAATTTCCTGCTCTGCACAGATCCAGAGTTAGCCCTGTTAGTCTGTAGTTGCAAAATAGTAATGAGTCCAGCAGCACTAACCAACTTTAATGAGCCATAAACTTTCGAGAACCACAGCTCTCTTCGTCAGATGATGCATCTGACGAAGAGAGCTGTGGCTCTCAAAGCTTATGCTACAATAAAGTTGCATCTGACGAAGAGAGCTGTGGTTCTTGAACGCTTACGCTACAATAAAGTTGGTTCGTCTTAAAGGTGCTAGTGGACTTGTTACTATTTTGCTGCTCTGCACAGAAACTCGCTAGATGATATGGGGATAATCCATACTTTACCTCACAAGTTTGCTTATTGATTTTTTAAATAATTGTTTTATAGTTATTTGCTTAATTGCATTCTAGTTTTTGCGATGTCGTGCAAAACTCTCGCGATGTCATGCAAAAGTCTCACAAGAAGACGCTATCTTCTGCGTTTTTTGTGTGATGTTTTGCATCGTTACAGAAGCAAGTTAGTAGTGTGAAAATGGCCCAAGTCAAAAGAAGTGGCACACAAATTTTCTAAATAGATTACTCAAGAAAGGGAAAAACATGCTTCTTTGAGGAAAAGTGAAATCAAAATGTACTAAATAGCTATGCAGAGCAGGAAGCGGCCCCACTGCTGCATCGTGCCAGGATAAATAACATATTTAATTTGGTTTGTTTGTTTTAAATTCCAGGCTTTGAGGCACTCTGGGAGTCAATTTGGTCTGAAAAATGGGATAATGTATCATAAATACAATAATACCAAACCATGACTTATTACTAGTTCTCACTGAATTTGACCTGGATGGGCTCTTCCCTTAATATGTTTTATCTCCAGTGGCAGCCAAATCAGCTGACTAAGAGTTGGGCTTTGGAGAAAAACACAAATATCTGTGCCCCGACCTCTCTGAGTATCCTTCAGCCTCTGGCTCCCATCTAGTTGCCTCCCCTGTAAAATGGAAGCAATAGGGCGAGGGAAGGACGTAGCAAGGCTCGATGCTCAAGTAGACGGCAAAAAAAGAAAAATGTGGGTGGGCAGCTGATGCAGCCTCCGGCAGCCTACAGCATGCCAGCAAGAGCGAGTTCCAGCCCCGAGAGGGCCCCGAGAGGGCCCCGAGAGGGCCCCCTTCTGTGGCCCCGAGAGGGGTTTGCAGCAGTGTGCTGATGTGCTCTCAAGTATGACCACTTGTGGTTTTTCATTTGAAGGATGCCCGAGGAGCTGTGTGCAAAAGACGAGATGGAATACACTAAGGCTGTAGTCCTCAGCACAGCTCCTTGGAAGCAAACCCCATTGAAGTCAGTAGGATTTAATTCTGAGTAAAGTTTCTTAGGGATTGCACTGAGTTTGACTACTCATTACACCAGTTGAAGGCCCGATGTACCAACACAGCCAAACCAAGCTGGTAATTTTTGTTTATTTTGACATCTATCCCCAACAGGGACCCAAAACAATGTATCATTAACCACGCCTCAATGTTGTTCTCACAACAACCATCTATATGAAACTGCCTTTGAAGACTGCAACTACATGTGAGCATCCACTGTTCTATTGGGGTTGGGTCAGGCTGATTGACCCTCCAAAGCCTTCTCGTGCCCCCAGCCCCACAAACAGGCCTCAGACCAGAGAGGAGAATGGCTTAGCGACAACCCAGGTCTTCCTCCTCTCTATTGCCCTACCCTGTAGCCAATTAACCGGCAGGAAAACTAGTCTGCCCTTCTAGGACTGGAGTCCTTGGCCCCAGGTATGCTCACTCCTTCCTCTTCCTGCCTCTCTGTAGGTTGCTTCACCCTCCTAGGTTGATTGGCAGAAGCTGTGGCCAATTGAGTGTGGCTGGGCCAGGCTGGCCTCCAGCCCCACCCTCCGCCTGCCTTAAAAGGCTGCCCCCCCCAAACAGGCAATGTTAGCATGTTCAGCCTCAAAGATGCTAACTGCTTTTATTTATTTATATTTAATTTATATTCCACCCATCCCTACATTTTCTGGGTTGGGTGTGCCAGCTACTTCTTTGGTAGGCTCAGCTTCGACAAGACTAAGGTTGTGTATGCAGGTTGTGGCCAGCTGGTCTTTTATCTCTGAAAAGTATGGCGATGCTGGGATCACCCTGGACGCTACAGTTGGTTCGAAATGCTTCAACACGCTGAACCAACTGTAGTGTGCAGGGCGACTGGCGTGTGTTGTAGGGATCATCTCACTCTAGTCTTGTTCCATTTACACTGGCTCCCAATTTGCTTCTAGGGCCAATTCAGGGTGCTGGTATTGACGTTTGAAGCTCTACAGGGCTTGGAGTCAACATACTTTGAGGCCCATCTCCCATATGAATATTCCCATCCACTCTGGTTATCTTCAGAAGTTCTGCTTCGTGTGCTCCCACTATATGAGGCGAGACCGGTGGCAACTCAAGAAAGGGCTTTCTCAGGTGTGGCATCCAATCTTTGCAACATCTGCTACAAGACCCAGGGAAAAATCACAAAAAGATCTGTTCTGGTCGCATGCTCTCCTTTCCTCCCCCCGCCCCCTAAATTTTCATTTCATAAGATTTGTTTTCTGTGCAGCACAGCTTATATTTTCCTTTCTGGTGCTTTTCCTCGTTTATGTTCTAGGGCAGAAAACTTGGTATCATGCTGGGGGTGGGGGGCTAGCTTGGAGCTACATCTCAGCATTTCTCAGATGTTGCTCTTATTACAGAAAAGGTGGTTGATCCCTGCTGTGATCGCTGCTGGAAGGGAAGGACATTGTGCTGTCTCTTAGCCTCAGAGGGGGACTATAGAGAGCCTGAGTGATAGACAGGTCAGGAGGACCTCTGCATCCTTCTGTTCTACTGCTTTGCTACTGTCCCTTGGTTGCGGAAGTTGCTACTCTCAGGCAGAGTGGCGGTTTGAACCTGGTTGTCCCAGATCCTAGTCTGACTTTAACTGCTACGCCGTACTTGCACTCGTTCCAGGGCCCCATCCCGGATTTTTGCCCTGGGCCCCAGAATCACTGAGACTGCCCCATCCATCTACGGCACATGCCGGCACAATCTCCGTTTTCCCTTCTATCTTCCAGATAATTTCTGCAAACCAGTCGTTCCCCCATTAAGCACAGAGGCGTTTCTGCTACAGCCTGCTTTTCTCAGAACCGGGTGCTGCAAACTACAGAAGAGCTTCCTACAGGGATGTTCTGCCGCATAGATGCCTGCCTGAGCATCTCAGCCAGCCTGCCCTTAGAAACTAGTAGGAAAGCACACGCGGAAGACGTCAGCCCCTGGGCTCACCTGTCAAAAGGCTGAGGAGGCCTTTCCTCTGGCTCTCGTATTCAGGAATCAAAGGAGGAGGAGGAAGACACAAAGGCACTCTAATAACACAGGAGGCATCAGGAAGTAGGCCTCTGAAAATAGCAGCCCAAGTGTCACCTTCATCCTCCCTGACAAAAGGCGCCTTGAATGGTGACAAGTTGCTAGGTGACATTTTCCCTTCTATTTTCAGCTCCGAGGCCTCCGTCCTTTCTTGTTTTGCTGCCTCAAAGCACTTCAAGCGCCTCTAGGCATCCAAGGTGTAGGAGGAGGCAGGGGAAATACTCGCTCTGTTTTTCAGTCTGCCAAAGAGGGGAAAAGAACTTAGGAAGCGGGGGGGGGGGATAGTGAGTCAAGCTACCAGGCCCTCTACCTCCGTACAGTCTGTTCCAACATGCTGCACATCTCCAAGGTGAAGAAGGGGGCTTTCCCCAAACTGCTGGCGCATGGGATCTTTTAACTGCAAGTGAGTAGATCCCAGGAACTATGGCATGCAAAGAAAATGTCTAAAGCCAAAGGTGTGCTTTGGAAATACTGGAATGGTTTTGATCAGGGCTTTTTTTCTGAGAAAAGAGGTGGTGGAACTCAGTGGGTTGCCCTTGGAGAAAATGGTCACATGGCTGGTGGCCCCGCCCCCTGATCTCCAGACAGAGGGGAGTTGAGATCGCCCTCCGCGCCGCTGAGATCAGGGGGCGGGGCCACCAGCCATGTGACCATTTTCAAGAGGTTCCGGAACTCTGTTCCACTGTGTTCCTGCTGGGGGAAAAAAGCCCTGGTTTTGATGCTGCATTCAGTGTTACTGTATGGTTTTAATCTTCCTTGTCATTTGCTGAACTGAAATAAGGAATATAAATGCACTAAATAAAATGCTAGCACAGCTGCACCTTAGGAACGTAAGAGGAGGCCTTGAGGATCAGACCAGTGGTCCTGCTTCACATAGCAACCAACGAGTTGCCCCCAGAGGGCCAACAAACAGGACACAGAGGTCAAGAGGCCTTCCCTTGAGGTTGCCTCCTAGTACTCGTACTCGGAGGTTTTCTGCCTCTGAATATGGAGGTTCTATTTAATCACCATGGCTAGTAGCTACCGAAGGATCTCTCCTCCATGAATCCATCTACCCACCCCACCCCTTTTAAAGCGGCCCACACTCATGGCCGTCCCTAAACTGGTAGGAAAATTCACAGAGTTAAGCACGCCTTTGGAATGAAATCCTGCCCTCAAGTCATTCCTGCCTTATGGCGACCCCTGGAGGGGTTTTTATGGCAAGAGACTAACAGAGGTGGTGTGCCATTTCCTGCCTCTGCAACCCTGGCCTTCGCTGGAGGTCTCCCATCCAGTTACTAACCAAGGCCAACCCTGCTTAGCTTCTGAGATCTGATGAGATCAGGCTCACCTGGGCTATCCGGGTCAGGTCAAGTACTCCTTTAGTAAACAAGCATTTTCCTTTTGTCAGTCCTGAGTTTATTCACCGTTGGTTTCATTGGGTGCTCAAGAGTTCTAGTATTATGGGAGAGGGAGAAAAAGTTCCCTCAATCCACTTTCTCTGCTCCGTGCATAATTTTATAAATTTTTATCATGCCCTCCGCCCACATAATCTTTTCTTTAAACTGAAAATTCCCAGGCGTTCCTCGCAGGAAAGGTGCACCAATCCCTTAAGAAACCTGACTTTCCACTTTTATGCTTTTTCAGCAAGCAATACAACAGCGTGCCAAAACTGATACCTAGGCCGATTCCAGACGACTAACCTTAAGGCGCTGCATGCCGCCATGTTCTGGATCGCGACGGGGAAAACGCGAAATATCGCGTTTTCCCCGTCGCGATCCGGAACATGGCGGCATGCAGCGCCTTAAGGTTAGTCGTCTGGAATCGGCCCTATTATTTTATGGATTCAAATGCTTTTATTTTGCTTTTCAGAACAAAGTGCTCACAAAGAGGTTTATGAGACAAGTGGCTTTGGGAAAGAAATCCAGTTTATAAATTGCATTTACAAATTTTAAATAAAAACATGCTCCAAAAGCCATCACAACCTGGCATCCAGCAGCTCTCCCTACAACAAAATCCAGAGCCAGAAGTCCACATTGACAAAAAAAATCCCACTCACAATTAACTTAAAGTCAAAAACTCTACAAAAAACAGGGAGATCAGGGGGCGGGGCCACCGGCCATGTGAGCATTTTCACCTAGGGCAACCTACTGAGTTCCACCCCATCTTTTCCCAGAAAAAAAGCCCTGACAAAAACGGATTGTTTTAACTGCGCCAGTGTCCCTGATCTCCCCCGGCATTCATCCTGGTGCTTGGTCAAAATTAGCCACTTTCTTGCAGTAATCCAGTGGGGCACATTCAAAGCACACAGAAATCCATCACATGAAATAAACTGGAGTATTCTATAATATTAAAGGTAAAGGTAGTCCCCTGTGTAAGCACAGAGTCATTTCTGACCCATGGAGGGACGTCGCATTACGATGTTTTCTTGGCAGACTTTTTGTTATGGGGTGGTTTGCCGTTGCCTTCGCCAGTCATCTACACTTTACCCCCAGGAAACTGGGTACTCATTTTACCAACCTCGGAAGGATGGAAGGCTGAGTCAACCTTGAGCTGGCTATCTGAACCTGGCTTCCACCAGGATCGAACTCAGGTCATGAGCAGAGCTTGGACTGCGGTACTGCTACTTACCACTCTGTGCCACGGGCTCGGTATTCTATAATATTAACTGTGCTTATATACCACTCTCCTAGACACATCAGTGCCCCATGAACAAAGTTAGTGTTACTATTATCCCTACAATACAGCTGGGGAGCTGGGGCTGAGTGGCTTACCCAAGGCGACCTGCTGAGCTCATGGTAGGAGTGGGAGTAGAACCAGCAGAGTATTGATTCACAGTCCAACCATTTAACCACTATGCTACAGCAGCTGTACGGGTGTTTGAGGACAGTGGCAAGCAGGCAAGACTCAATCTGTTTCTAAATCAACCTAAAGCAATCCCTCTTTCATTCAAGGCCAATTTTGGAAGGCATCCCTGCTGAGATTGAGGCATTCTATTTTCAGTGGCTACCTTACTAACTTACTAAGCACATAATTGCAGCTTAATTCTTTGCTGCATTCCCTCAATTTGAGGCCATTTGCTTGGAAGTAAAATCTCATCTGTTCTGATGGGTTTTTCCCCCCTCCAAGGGAGCATTCTTAGGCATTATTTATTTAACTTATTTAGAAGGTTTCGCAGCCCTTCCTCGAAGGCATCATTTGGAAAAACTCTGTGCGTAACTGGTCTTCAGGGAAACAGTAGGAGCTGCAACTGTTAAAAGAGATCGAAAAGTAAGCACTTTAAAACGCTGTGTCTGTACTTCTTTGGCTCTGCTATGGCCAGCTGAGCATGCCAGGGGCAGATCTCTTCAGGGGAAGATGGTCACACTCGGTATTAATAGAGCAGTTCAGAATGTTGCTTTCCAAATTGTGTTCCGGTGAACGCTGAAGTTCCTTAATGAGATCATCAGGAAACAGGAGGCTGACTTCCCTTGAAAAGGTAGCCCGTCTCTGCTCTCAGTTCCCGAGGGGACTGTGGGAGCAAGGAGAAAAGCTGGCCAGCCTCTGCCACTTGCCAAAGGTCTAAGACCACTGGGAGATCACACACACACCCTGGAAGAACACCATGGCAACGGAAAGATCGGCCTGGTTGCGGCCATCAACCAAAGGTAAAGAAATTGCAAGCATCTTGCTTTCCCCCTATCCTCACTGGAAAGATTTCCACTGTAAACTGCCAACTGCTCACAGACAACAGAACCAGGGGCCTAGGAAGCTGCAACCCTTCCCCCAAAGAGGAGTAATTGAGAGAAGATCTGCTTGAACCCCATTCATTTCATGTGGATGGTGTCAGATCAATTCTCCCTTTTCCCTTCATTCCTGAGCCAAGCTACAAGTGATGCCTGACACAGGTTGGACTTGTCAGCTTCCCTCAAGGTTTGATGGGAAATGTAGGCGTCCAGGTCTTGCGGCTTGGCTCTCCATTTAATTGAAGTTTACAGAGAGGCAGTCTATGGGAGGGAGAACATGTGGTCGGGAGGGGATTGCAGGCGTTGGGCTCTCGCCGGGCGCCCCCATTCCCCTCCGCTGGAGGGGTGTGTGGGTTTCTGTAAACTTCAATTAAATGGAGAGCCAAGCTGTAAAACTAGGATGCCTACATTTCCCATCAAAACTTGAGGGAAGCTGACAAGTGTCCAACCTGTGTCAGGTGTCACTTGTTGCTTGGCTCGTGTTTTAGTGTAAGAAGAGGTGGATTGAACACTGCTCCATTATGGTTTCAGAGGGAGACAAACCAAAGAGTTAGAAAGATGAGAGGCTAGGGATCTGTTTACCTTTTTGCTTTCAACTGTCCTGGCAATAGCCTTTGATGTGTAGGAAGCTCTTCTCAAGGACGTCCCCTTTATGACACCTCACCTTCCTCTCTCTGTCACATTCTCCATCTTGCTTCTCCACTTTGCACCAACGACGCAGGACCTCCCATCCTGCCATCCGCTGGCATCCTTAGACTAGATAGCCAGGTAGAGATCTATCTGTCATCTTTCCTAACATTTATAATAGAGCAGCAGGATTTAAGTCCAGTGGCACCTTAGAGACCAACAACAAGACTTTCAGAGTGTAAGCGTTCGAGAGTCAGAATTCCCTTTGTCAAACACAAGGAGGAACGGAAATCCCTGAGCCTTCACAACCCAGCCAAAGGTGGGTTGGGTGTTAAAAGGAAGAGCATAAGATGTAAAGGGACAGTGCAGCTTGATTAGAGCAGAAATCCTTTCATTTATGGAGTTCTTACAATAAAGAACTCTTATTTCTTTTCTAAAGCTTAACCAAGGCCATAGGCACTCTGCAATGCAGGTTCCTGTGCTCCGTGTTTCTCTGCTGCTTACTATGCACTCTGCTAACGCTTAGCCCTGATTGACACAGGCAGGAATATGTTGAGGTTAGAGGACAGACAATGGCTGGTTCCACACACATTGGATAATGCACTTCCAATCCTCTTTATAGATCATTTAGAACGGATTTTTTTCGTGTGCGGAACAAAAAATCCACCTCAAACGACTGATAAAGTGCATTGGAAGTGCATTATCCAACGTGTGCGGAATTAGCCTTAGTTTGAGAATACTCCTCCTGGGTTTCCAAACTGATGCCATCATAGAGGTAAAATTTGAACTGGCGGTCCACTGACTTTGTTCTTCAGAGCCCCGATAAAACGGTTATAAGCCTTCGCTACCTCTCCTCCTAGCATAGAAAGGTTCAGAAATGTGGCTGTTAATGTGACTTGCGGGCACAGTAACCGGTGTACCGGCCTTTGAAAAGAACAAAATGCATTCAATTGAGGGGTCAGAAATGCTTTGAAGTCAGCAGCCACAGACATTAAACAATAACAAGGAGAACAGGTAACTGGATTCAGGTCGAGCAAAGGCAGCACCCCTTGCTGTGAATGTTCTGTATGCTAATCAGACTTTTATCACAGCATCACAACAGAGCAGGCTGTTCAAGCCAAGCACGGTTACACAGGGATAAAATTTCTTTACAACTGTAAAGGGGGAAAAAGAAATCAAATGATGTGAGTCATTCATCTATCAAGCATGACCTTTCTTTCATTTTTTAAAAAAATAAGTAACCAGAGTTTTACTTTCTCGGCCTGAATTGTTGAGGGTGCGAACCACGTAACAAGCGTTCAGGTTGTTGTTCTGAAATTGGGAACGGGCACTGACCCACAACAGCCCTGGCCTCTTCTGCTTGCAGTGCCCTCTTTTAAGACTGTGCACATGGCAACCGCTAGGTCAGGGGCTTTCTCTGGAGTAGGTCTGGTCCTCTGGAACGGCTTAGCAGAGTGGGTGCAGAAACCATCTTAACTAGCTGTGTTTAGGATGGCCTCCAACACAGTTCTATTTCCGACAGCATTTGGTAGAAGGAGGGGAAACTGTTTGGGCTGTATTTTTAAATCCCTGCATTTTTATTTTGTTAATGGACTTTTTGGGGGGGGGGCCGTAAAATCCACAACTACCATTTTTTGTGCATTGTTAGTCACCTTGAGTCTAAGGAAAGAAGGCAAAATATAAATATTTTAAGTAAACCCCAGACCAGGTTAATCCCAATGCTCCTATCTAAAAAACCGAGTAGATCGCCTGCTGGGGAGGGCATCACATACTCGCTGGTTGGGTAACAGACTGCTCAAAGTGAGAGCCCTTTCCCACCTCCTGTGCCCCATCTTTCGCTTTTATGACTCAAAACTCAAGTGAGAGATAAATCATTTATTGGCCTTATTTTATCTCGTGAGCCACCTACTTGTAAAAACACTGCTGGAAGGAACAGATTTGCTAGAAGCCTGGGGGTGCCAAAAAAACAACAACCCAGGAGGTAGGAAAGGTGCATGTGTGTGCCTGTAGGCCTATGAAGTATTTTACTTCAGTCCTTTTGGATAGGAAACTCTGTTTTTAAGAGCAGTTTCTGGGTGATGATTGCCACTTAAAATGTTTGGTGCCTGATTAGGATCTGGGAGACCCTATTTCAAATCCCCACTTCTGTGGAAGCTCACTAGGTTACCTTGGACCACACTCTCTCTCAGCCTACCCTACCTCACAGGGTTGCTGTTGCAAGGATAAAACAGGGTAAGGAAGAATAGTGTTGTGAATTGCTTTGGGCCCTCCTTGGAGAGAAAAGCTGGGTATAAATCCTGCCAAACTTTTGGGTGAACCAGTTTCTGCTTGTCTCTGCCAAAGTGAAGAGACAGCAACATGAACAGTGTTATCAGACTCACACCTTGCTGCTTGGTGTGCCCTGCGTGGCAGAACCTAACCTTTTACACGCTGGTTGTTGTGGGTTTTCCGGGCTGTATCGCCGTGGTCTTGGCATTGTAGTTCCTGACGTTTCGCCAGCAGCTGTGGCTGGCCTCTTCAGAGGTGTAGCACCAAAAGACAGAGATCTCTCACTGAGATCTTCAGAGGTGTAGCACCAAAAGACAGAGATCTCTCACTGAGATCTTCAGAGGTGAGCACCAAAAGACAGAGATCTCTCACTGAGATCTTCAGAGGTGAGCACCAAAAGACAGAGATCTCTCACTGAGAGATCTCTGTCTTTTGGTGCTACACCTCTGAAGATGCCAGCCACAGCTGCTGGCGAAACGTCAGGAACTACAATGCCAAGACCACGGCAATACAGCTCGGAAAACCCACAACAACCATCGTTCTCTGGCCGTGAAAGCCTTCGACAATACATCTTTTACACTCTGTTTCTTAACTATGTCCTTGGCTTGCTTTGTGACTCCAAAGAGTCCAGCCATGCCTCCTTTTTATAGCCATATCTATATGAACCCATGGTAGGTAAAGGTGCAAGCATCGAGTCATTACTGACCTATGGGAGGACGTCGTATCACGACGTTTTCTTGGCAGACTTTTGTTACGGGGTGGTTTGCCATTGCCTTCGCCAGTCATCTACACTTTACCCCCAGGAAACTGGGTACTCATTCTACTAATCTCAGAAGGATGGAAGGCTGAGTCATCCTTGAGCCTGCTACCTGAACCCGGCTTCCGCCAGGACCGAACTGAGGTTGTGTGAGCAGAGCTTGGGCTGCAGTGCTGCCGCTTACCACTCTGTGCCACGGGGCTCCCTATGAACCCATGAGTCAGATCTAATTTTTACCCTCCCTTCTTGGCTTTTTGACTGACTGTTTTGGGTAAATCTTGACCCGCCAAGGCCCATTTGGCCAGACCTTGTGAGCAAAGGACTGGTTCTCCAATGAGGAAGGAAGGCAGGTGCTTCAGGGCTGGTGCGAGAGGTTTTAGATGAGGCAGGAGGACAGCGAAGGATCTGGGAAAGTATGATTTTATTTGTTTAACACACAGGAAAGGCACTAACCAGTGCAGCGGGAAGCCCGTTCATTCACAGCGGAGTGCAAAGGAGCCCCCTGAACCCACAGCCAGAGCTCATTGCTCAGCGTGCCGCTGGGTCAGGGGCTCAGGGCTCAAGGCAGTGGGACAGTTCCTCCTCGCTGACAAGGGCGGGGAAGCGCTCGCCCCCTTCGCACAACAGGGTGTAAATGGCACGATACAAAGAAGCGCAGGAGCCTTGCGGAGCAGGTCCGGGTTCGAGAAGTGGGAGGAGTTCTCCTTCCATGGCCTGGGCAAAAAGAAAGCAAAGTCTGGTGCTAGGAAAACTGTCTGCGTGGGAAGAAGCCCAAGAGGGAGACGGCCCCGAAAGGTTAAGAAGGCAGCAGTGGGAAGCCATGGATGAAAAAACATTATCATGGCCCAGGCTTCCAGGATGCCTGCTAGCTCTGAAGTGCCACCCGTGCTGCTCTTAGAGGTGGGGAGGCCCTGGGCTACGGACTGCGATTTGTGGCTCTGAAGCCAATGTGGCTCACAATATGGCCCTTTGAGGAGGAAAATGAAAGGAGGGGGGGAATGGAAGGGGGATGCTAGAATAACCACTGTGCGGAGGGAACGGCAGCCAAAGGTTTTTATGGGACTAAAGGGCTTCTTCAAAGACACTTTACAGAAAGGGAAATATGAGTTGAATGGTTGCCAGGAACCCAAGTTCGAATCATGCTCAGATTTACGCTAGTGTCCTAAAACAATCACACCTGGTGCTCCCGTATATCTTTACTACTTTCACAATAAGTGTGAAGTGGCCACTTCCCAATAAAGGACTCACAACAACATGTCACTTACCGGTAATGCTAAATTGTATAATTTCAGTAATACAAAGTATGTGTTCCTATACTGGCGCTTTGTGGATTTCCTGCTCTGCATTTTGACATATTCTGTTTCAGGTGGGCAGCTGTGCTGGTCTGCAGTAGAAGAGCAAGATTCGTGTCCAGCAGCACCTTAAGGACTAGCAGCGTGTAAGCGTGTAATCTGACGAACCTCCGACCTCTGAAAGCTCATGCCCTGGAAGTCTTGCTGGTCTTTAAGGTGCTGCTCGACTTGAGGTGGTCTTTTGCTGTGCCCCGAGAAGGACATCACCTTCTCTATGATAAGGGATACCTGGAAGCATGTATGGGCATATGTCTGAATACTTGAGGGCATCCCATGTTTTTAAGTTCAAGAAACACCCTTCCCACAATGCTTTTAATCTGGACTTTCTGGCAAGAAGCTTTCAAATAAGAAACTTTGACACACACATACACAAATATGACATGGCAGGGCTTTTTTTCAGCTGGAACGCGGGGGAATGGAGTTCCAGAGCCTCTTGAAAATGGTCACATGGCTGGTGGCCCCGCCCCCTGATCCCCAGACAGAAGGGAGTTGAGATTGCCCTCCGCGCTGGCGGCTGGATTTATTGAGTTAAGCCATCTCATTTTGGGTCTTCCTCTTTTCCTACAGACTTCCATCTTCCCTAGCATTACTGTGTTTTCCATTTGAGTCGTGTCTTCTTGTGATGTGACCCAAGTACGATGGCCTCAGTTTTGTCATTTTAGCTTCTAAGGAGAAAGGCTTGATTTGATCTAGACTCCACTTATCTGTTTTTTTGGAATGGAGTTCCAGAACCTCTTGAAAATGGTCACGGTGTGGAGGGCAATCTCCACTCCCCTCTGTCTGGAGATCAGGGGGCGGGGCCACCAGCCATGTGACCATTTTCTCCGAGGGCAACCCACTAAGTTCCACCACCTCTTTTCCCGGAAAAAAAAGCCCTGCATAAGGGTATGTTCGGAAGAAACATGATGCATCTCTTTTCCTCAAAACAGAGCAAGGTCTGGTCAGTGCGTGGATGGGAGGCCTCCCAGGAATACTACACACAGCTCCACACAGGATTATACATGGAGCAAACCAGCAGCGCTGCATCAGAAAGCATCGGCTAGAATCTATCGTAAGTCCAGAAAGCCCCAATATCAGCTAATGGTTTCTGGCCATCTCCCAACAAGGAAAAAGCACTGGCTTTTGACAGCTTATGAATGTGGAAGCTGCATTTCGCATCCTAGACCAAGGTGGCCAAGGGGAACCCCCAGTCAGCCGGTGTTAAGGTAAATGCCCCCAACTCAAGCATGCGCATAGGGGACCTGCTGGAATTGGGGGTGCACCAGAAAATTGTATGCTCCGTTGTGGCTCCAAAAAAAGTGGGACTCCTTAGGAGGGCGCGCATTAAATGTCTACACCTCCAGACTTTGGAGTCCATCGAAGAGAGAAAGGTCTGGGGCAGATATGGCTGCAAAGCACAGGAATGAGCGCAAAGACAAATCATGGAACAACAGGCAGCTCTTGGTTTCCAGGGAAAACCTCAATGGCAAAAAGCCACACAAAGTGGCAGATGAGACGAGTGGCACAATCTCAGCGCATGCCGTAAAACCCTGCAGAACCACAGCTACACTTAAAAGTAATTTAAAAAATTAAGCATTTGTTATGCACCGCAAGTCAGCCATTCCTACGTAGCACTTCACAGCATGGATTCGGCTTTTGTTTTACCATCTGTGTTGCACACATCCAACAAAGAGAGTCTGCAGCAACATGGCAAAAACATCACCTGCTCTGCATGCTGGCCCGCGACCTCTTGACCGCATCCTGTGCGGAAACAAAGGCCCCAAGGATCCATTTAAAAGTAGCCCCTCTCTAGGTAGACGCGCCTTTAGAAACCCCGTTGTGGCCTCTCACAATCTAACCCACTTCAACTGATCTTTGAACAATGCACAATTACCATTTTCAAGGTCACCGCAGGCTAGCAAGAGGGCTGTGTGTAGTGATGGGGAAAACATGCTATGGAAAGGTCAAGCAAGCCCAAAAAATGTCTTGCATTATGCAGAGGCAGAAAAATCAGAAGTACACACAACACTGTGCACAAGCCAGGGGCATTACTGGGGGGAGAATCCCCACCACATTCACCAAGACGTCTACAGTCAGAAGCAGGCCATCTTGCATCTCCTTGCCTGGGCCAGTTGCTCTGCTGCCCTTGAGAGCACGAGCAGCGGCATTGAAGATGGGTGGGCCTGGCTTGAGTTCAGCCTTTATACAAGCCCTAACAGCCAAGCCCAGGCTGCTTGAGAAATGGTTGTGTGAATCAACTCTCCACCACCCTTGGAGGGTCCAGTGCGGCAGCAGGAATTCCAGGAGACCTAGCAGAAAGCCGCCTTCCCGTGCCTGGTAGGGACTTGTTTGTTTTTGTGCGCTTTCAGCAAATGAATTTTCTTCTCGTTTGTGCTACAAGTTCTGTCTTCCGATGTTTCTTTTTGCCCCAAGGGTGGGGGGGGGGGGGCGTTATCAATGACTGTTCAGCGACGGAGGGGCTGCTTGTTTTACGGATTGTCTAATAGCCACCTGGAAGGTCAGGCAAGTGTTTCTAGATCTCTGGGCAAGATCAAGGCTGTGGTTGATGTTTCCTAATAAAAAGAATATCCAGCTTGTTCTTGGGAATCTGGACCTTGTCCACCCGACAGTCATACGCCAGGGGGTGCATAGCAGCTAAGAGAACAAGACTCAAGTCCCTGGTTCAAATCTTGCCTTACTAGGGGATCTTAAGTAAGCCTCCTTCTGCTGGCCCCACCCATCCTCCATATGTGATATGGCAATTTTCTAGGGCATGTCAAGCGGGGGGGGGGGGGACAGACAAAAGCAAAGTACCTCTTCATTCAAAGATCAGTTACCTATGAAACTTGCCATTTTCTGGGCATGGAGCAGGGGTCACTGGGGCAGGCAGGGGAGGGGGAGGTAGTTGTGAATTTCCTGCATTGTGCAGGGGGTTGGACTAGATGACCCTTGATGTCCCTTCCGACCCTATGATTTTATGATTCATTGCCAGAGGATGCAATGATGGCCGTTAGCTGTATTCGCTTTAAAAGATTAGGCAAATACACAGAGGGCAGGTCCATCAGAGGCCATTAGCCTTGATAATTCAGCGTTCAGAGGCAGTTGATCTCTGCATACCAGTGCTAGAAGGCAGCGTCAGGGACAGACCTTGGCCTCTATTCCCTGTCGGCTAGCAACTGTGTGAAACCGGAGGCCAGGCTAAGCGGACCACTGGTCCGATCCCGCATTGCTGTTTCTTCTGTTCTTAAAGGGAAGACGAAGTTACAATCTGCCAAATCAAGACACCCCGCTGGGCATATCCCCCGCCAGGTTACCTTCTGTATGTTGATCTGCCGGTGCAGCGTGGCCACCTGCAGCTTCAAGGCCTCCAGCTCCTGCAGCTCCTTCAGGCTGGAATAATAAAGCAGAGGTGGGGGCCCAAACGCCTCCGCCCCACAAGTCCTTTGCCTCCAGCGAAAAGGACCCTCTGCCGAGGAGGAGTCGGCTTCGCCGTGAGCGGAATCAGCTGGGAAAAGCTGCCTGTGGGACTCCACGGCTGTCAAGGGGAGGGAAGCACAAATCTCAGCCAGGCACAGAAGGCAAAAACGGATGGAAACTCGGGAAACAATGAAAAACATCACACCACAAATGCATAGTTCATGACGTCGGTATCCGTATCCTGAGGTCCTGGAGGAAGGGTGGGATAAAAAATTTTAATCAATAAAAATAAGAGCGTGGAAGGGATGGACAGAACCAGCACTCCTGCAAAATAACATGTTTTTGTTATCTGATTGCTGCAATTCAGACTCTCATATGCTGCAGAGGGATGTGTGCAAAGGATTCCACAAGCTCAACCCCACACTGATGCTTGATGTGTAGTGGGGGGTCCCAATGGGAATTTGGTTTCGATGCTGCCCTGAAGCCAAGGGCCACATAATAATTGGGTGTTCAGCCACAGCTAAAGTTACACTGACCAGGTTATCCTTGCCAGAACAATCAGCGCCTGCAAAAAACCAGCCAAGCAGGATCGAAGCAACATATTCTAACCCATCTCATTGTGATTCCGCACACGTTGGATAATGCACTTCCAATCCTCTTTATAGATCATTTGGAACGGATTTTTGTGTGTGCGGAACAAAAAATCCACCTCAAATGACTGATAAAGTGCATTGGAAGTGCATTATCCAACGTGTGCGGAATCAGCCATAAAGTGCATTGAAAGTGCATTATCCAACGTGTGCGGAATCAGCCATAGTCTTCTGAGGCAGACTCCTCAGACACATCAAAGCACCTCCTTCAACAGTGCGTGATATGCAAGCAGATTAAGGGTGCAAAATGCCTCCCCTCTTCTTGTTAAACCCACACACAGCCTTTCACACCAGTTTCAAATGACTTTAAATCTCACCCCTTCAAGCGAGCCTCACCTTCCTCTAGCTGGCACACTTTGTCCAGGCACTGAGAGAGAGCGGGTTGGAGGCCCTCCAGGGTCAGAAGAATTTCATACTCTCTCTCCCAAGTTGGGTTTTCTCCGAGAGAAGCTACAAGAGACGCAGAAATGGAAGGCTTGAGGCCACCCGTATCACCGAGCTTTGGTGTATTAAGTCAAAAGTCCTGCGGCACTAACTGAGCCACTGACCTTCTTCGCAAGGCCAAGCTGGACACACCTACTCTCTCTCTCTCTCTCTCTCTCTCTCTCTCTCTGCTCTTACGGCTGTTGCCTTAAGCAGAAATTAAAATGGGAAGAACCTTACTTAAAATAATTTCTCTGATGTTTAATTATTGCCCCTGTATATTATACCACAGAAAGAGTAACGGAATCATTTGTATCCAATAATAACCATGTCAACTGCACTTTCATATTAGGTCATTCCATATTTTTTAAGCAGAGGGGCGATGAAGTTAGCCCTTAACTTATTAAATATGGGACACTATAATCATATGTTCAGTGGTTTCAGTTTTATCAGGTGGGCATCTACATGTTCTGTTGGCATATGGTACTTTCTTGTATCTACCCTCCAAAACTGCCGAGGGAAGGGCATTCATTCTTGCCAGAGTAAAAGCTCTTCTGAGTTTTGGTACTGTCAAATGATAAAAATACGTTGGCAGTTGCATCGGGAGGGCACACCTACGCGACATGCAACACCCTTCCCTTTGACAGAAAATCATTCCCAGATGAGGAGGTGCCACGTACCAAGCCAAACCAACGGGCCTTATAGCCTAGCTCTGTATAAAACTCTCAAGTCTACCTCTCCCAAACCTGAAGAGCTCATTCCCAGCCTTATTTTAAGAACCCACCCCCTTAAAATTGCATCTCATGCTCATAGAGCATGCTCAGAGGGCCACCACGCATTACTTTTTATAGGGGTGTGCTCAAACACATTAACATGCAAGTGTTTAGAGGCATATCATACAAGATAATCAGGGAGACGAGACCGACTGCAGCTCTGTGTTGAGCGCACCCTCAGGGTTTGCTGCATACATGATATGCAGAGGAACTCTGAACCACAGATCCTCCCAGACCCCCCTCTCCAGCTGTAGTAACTGCGCTCCCCCACTCAGCAAAAGACACTGGTGAAGAGGGGTCTCTTTCAACTACCCTCAATGCATTTCTCACCTGGCACCTCAGTTTCCACATACTGGCTCATAAGAAAGTAGACACCATGTAGACATGTCAGTTCCTTCTCCACTTCAAGTAGGCTGAAAGAGGGTGAAGATGAGCAGAACTGACCTTGATCTTAAGGAAAGAGATTATTGGTAGGGGAAGCGGGGACTGAGAAAAAGGGATCCTGCCAGGGTCAAAGTCCTATCAGATTTGGTCGCTCTGAACTTAGTTGCAGCGTTTAGTGTCTCCATCTCCACAAGCGCGAGTTCTTTGTAGAGGGCACAGAAAGGGCAGTTTCTCAATCTGAGTGGGCCGAGATCAGGCAGGCTCCAAAGTTTTACACCTCCAATTAACTATAATCGCAGCCGATCTGCCTGACATAAGTTCAAACGTTAATGGCTTTGCATCCGTCAGAATATCACCCCCCCTCCACCTTCTGCTAGTGGAGAAGCTGAAGAATATGATGCTCCATGACACATAAAGGAATCTTTGGCAACATCCCAAGGCATCGTCATGTATAATCATCCCGGTTTTTTCCCTTTAACTGATTTTTTGGCATTAAGCCAAGCCCACAAGGGGGTTTGCAAGCACTGTGTAAAATCCAGTCTAGATAGTCATAAATGGGATTGTTATTAAATCACACCCTAGAATATCACCAAACCCTGTGCAAGATGGTTGCTAGTATTAGTTAACGCCAACAAGAAAAGCGTGCATCTACCAGGCCATGAGTTAAATAGCTTCATTTCTACAGCATGTGTGTGTGTACATTCAATTTATACACCACATTTCAAGACAACTACATGTCACACTCAAAGTGGTTTAAGAAGTGTATTATTATTATCTTCACACCTATCACCCTGAGAGGTGGGTGGGGCTAAGCGAACTCTGAGAAACTGTGACTGAGCCAAGGTCACTGAGCTGGCTTCAACTGGAGGAGTGGGGAATCAAACCTGGCTCTCCAGATTAGAGTCCTGCCACTCTTAACCACTGCACCAGCTCATGGGGAGATGTAGAAGAGAAGGAATGTGCGAGGAGATGGAAGCACCCAATGCCACTATAGCGGGAGTGCAGGGAGGATCAACAGAGGTATCAATTTCTAGGGACTGCAGTTTGAATGCATGGGAATCACGTGCTATGGATTAGCATTCACAAAAAACTACAGAAATGGGGCCATTCTAGAAGCCCAGGATAAGCATCATTCCGCACTAGCCCAGTTCCAGGAAACAACAGGAAGTCTTTCTTTCCTTTCTTCTCATCTACAGTTGCCTTTCACTGTGTCTGAAGCTAGCACAAAGGATACAGTCACTTGCAGTTTCTCCATAAAGTGATCCCGTGCAGTGGCTGCCTCTGGGCTTGTCTGGCAAAGGCGGCCATCTTCCCACAGCCTGAGTGTTTGTGACACGAAGGAGGAAAAGAGAAGTGGGGAGGGAAGGACAAGAGGAGCTGAGGTAAGTTAGGAAGCTGACACCAGGCACATGATTTCCTGAAAGGACAGACACACTGGGGAAGGTTTTTTAATGCTGTAACTTATGCACAGGATATGCCAGATGCAAATGTGCGCATTTATTTATCATTTTCCTTTGTACACTCTTGCTCCATCAATTCCAGCTCTGTAGGCATCAGTCCAGAAGCCAAGCCATAATCACGTCCAAGCTTGCTGTATGGGACTTGATACCTGTAAGCTTCTCATCATATATTACCACGTTCTTGCTTGGAACTAAGAGGAAAATAGTGATCATGTGGGGTTTAATCCCATAGTCAGAGCTTCTCTCAGTTATGGCCACACAATACAGCTGGAGTTGTACATAAATCATTCTCCAGGCTACCCAACCTCTGGCATCCCTTTAACGGCAGTCTCTCTTTGCAAATAGCCCCTCGATGTAAAGTAGCCTGTAGATTTCTAGAGATCCAGAAGAGTTAGCCGTGTTAGTCTGTAGTAGCAGCAAAATAGAAAAGAGTCCAGTAGCACCTTTAAGACTAACCAACTCTGCTGTAGCATAAGCTTTCGAGAACCACAGCTCTCTTTGTCAGATGCATGGAGGGCATCTGATGAAGAGAGCTATGGTTCTCGAAAGCTTATGCTACAGCAAAGTTGGTTAGTCTTAAAGGTGCTAGTGGACTCTTTTCTAGATTTCTAGGGAGATTCTGCAGATTTTTTTCTCTACTCTCTCCCATCCACTTGCGGAAAAGCTCTAGGTTGGACACAGTAGCTGTAGTAAGGTTACCTGGCGAGCCTGGAAGAGGCTTTTTTGTAAGGCACGGGAAGTTTCAGTGACGATCTGCAAGGAAGAAGACCGGGCTTATGTTAACCACCTGCATGCATACAGAAAGAGGCACTGAACAATCTTGTTGGGGAAACATTTTTCTTACTTGCCTTGAATTTCAAATTTTAGAACAGCAAGGAAATTGGATGTCTTTTTACTACGCAAGCATGATTAAAATATCATATCCATTATAATCCATGGGTTTCCCAGATCTCAGTGTGACACTCTTAACTGCTACACTTTGGGAACATGCAATAGATCTGTGATTGTAAATGTCTATTATTTCCAATCAGGGCTTTTTTTCTAGGAAAAGAGGTGGTTGGAACTCAGTGGTGGAACTCAGGACCGCACAATGATGTCACTTTGGGTCACCTGGAACAAGGGGGAGTTTTTTAAAGTTTAATTCGCCCTCAGAGAATATGGTCACATGGCCGGTGGCCCCGCCCCCTGATCTCCAGACAGAGGGGAGTGTAGCTCGCTCTCCACGCTGCTCCAGCTCCCCTCCGTCTGGAGATCAGGGGGCGGGGCCACCGGCCATGTGACCGTTTTCAAGAGGTGCCGGAACTCCGTTCCACCGCGTTCCCGCTGAAAAAAAGCCCTGTTTCCAATACAAGTTATATAGGAATGGAGCAGAATTTGCCTCCTGTTTGTGAAAGGAAAATATCAGTATTTATCGAACTGGCAAAAAAAAAAATCTGTGGGACTCTACCCCTTCTCCTGGAGGGTGGAGGTCTGTGGCGCCGTGCACATCCCAGGGGAGCTTTCTCTGGAAGGATGCTGCTCCATTCCAAGGAAGGATGGACTGGCACTTGCAAAGTCGCCCCCACCAGTAGAGTTGCAAAGTGAAGAACTCTGCTTCGCATCCTGGAGAGACTCAGACGTGCCAGGCAGCACTCTGGGATTTTCGGCAGCAGAGATCTTTCCATGCTCCGCTCCGGTTAATGTTACAGGCGACTTGTCTTTGGGGCAGGCAGCCCCTTTGGGCGAACTCTTCCCGTATACCTTTGACAACCTGCAACTCATCCTGGCCGATGTTTTCCCCTGCGGCCTTTTCACAGCCGGGTCAGTCCGATAAGGGGCTTTCAGCATATATGCTGAGAGCTTTTGGGGACATGCAGGTTTTTGACTGACAGGTGTCATTTTGACTGACTTAGCGACAGGTGTCATTTTAACCAGCTTGGAATTAGCCCCTTGCTGTTTTACAGCAACATGGGCCACAGGTTTCTTCTCCAACGCTTTGGTGCCTTCTGCAGTCTCACGTAGAGGAACTTGGCCCAGAAACTTCGATCGGACTTTTAGAGCTTTCTCCAGGGCTTTGTTAAGCAGTTCTAGTTCTTCAAGCTCCTCAGTTGAGGGCTCCCTTTCTGAAAATGTAGAAAATAATTAGTATAAAAATTATCCTGACCTAAGGAGTTGGGGGGGGGCAGGGGGCTCTTGCAGTTCCTTAAACGACTCAGAGATAAAGCTACAGTGTATTTGTGAACATTATATAGACAAGATGCTAAGTTTCTTCCTCAAGTGGTTGTGCCAAGTATCAACTGAATGCTCCTACTACAAGCATCACACGTTACTCTCTGTGTCACAGCAGAAGCCACTGGTCGAGAAAGCGGCTCTCCTTTACCTTGATTGTCAGAACTGCAGTCCTTGACTGTTGGGCTGTCAGGAGCTTGCAAGTTCCTAGCAGAGACAAAAGGAAACAAAACGTGAAACCAGCAACATATGAATTACTGGGCAGCCCCAGCTTTTACACAGGAATTTGAAGCATCATGAGCTGGTGTAGTATGGTGGGTAAGGGATTAAGCAGTGATCTGAGTTCAAATTTCGCTTCCACTGCAAATTCAGTACTTAAGCAGGCTTCACTTAATGCCTCACCATCTGCAACAAGATCGTAATTGTAGCCTACCTTACAGGGCTGGAAGGATTACAAGATAATGTCTACAAAGCAGTTTGAAAGACTGGTTCTCTTTGTACTGGTTCTCTTTGTACTGCAAGACACTCCTTACCTACCTACAGCCTACCTCACAGGGCTGTAAGGATTACTTACCTACCTACAGCCTACCTTACAGGGCTGTAAGGATTACAAGATAATGTCTATAAAGCAGTTTGAAAGAGCTCTCATTATTACTGGTTCTCGTTATACTGCAAGACACTCAGATTTTAGATTTTCATCTTCTCACTTTACTCCAAAACGAGGGGAAAGGGAATGTTGAGTTCCACAGTTTGTCTCTTCCATTAGCTGTAAACCCTTCAAGTACCCTCTTCCACTTTGGAACTTACCAGTCTCCGAGAACAGCACCGCACCGTACCAGCTCCCGCTGCAGCTGCTGCTGCTTCTCCAAACATTCTTCCAAGGCCTGAGTGAGTAGAGAAACCAGCCTAGAAATGGCACAAGAGGCACAAAGTTACTCCTTGTTTCCATCACACTTCAAGATCCAACATCTTGCTCACATCACAGGTTGCTGTTTTGTCCAGTCTTTTCACTCTGGATTCAGCAGTTAGGAAAGCCAACTGAACTCACTGTTGCCACAAAATATAGAACTGCCTACAAAACCTTTTCCTTAAATGAAGAGTGACCCCAAACCTTTGAAATGCTCTTCGGTTCACTGCCAGGAGAACACCACAAGAAACTTCGTCAATTTGATCTTCCCTTCTAGTTTGCAGCAGCAGCACTGGTAAAATCAACAGGTTAAAGTCCAACTGGAAATGGGAACTGAACTTCTTAGTTGGCAGCCGAATTGTGGAATTCAAGACAGCATTTGACTTTGTGTTATGTCTTCCTCCAACTGCTGGGTAGCCAAACATGCAGCTCTGCACACAACCTGAAATTGGTTGCATCTGCTGCAGAATTAAGAGACAGCTGGTAGCATACCATGTCAGACTAGGCCTGAGTTATGACTTTTGAATGCTATCACACATCCAACAGTCCCTGTAAAGAAGCCACTACTCCATCACATAGAACAAATTCTAGCCCAGCTCTGATTAGCAACAGCAAGGAATATCTTTTGCTTTCAAGCCTCACAGAATCTGGGCAGTCACTGCAGGAGACAGGGTCCTAAAGTAGATGGTACAGCTGTGTAGCGGTTAGAGCATCAAACTAGGACCTGGGAGAAACAGGTTGAAATCCCCACTCTGCCATGGAAGCCTGCTGGGCATCTTTGGGCCAGTCACACACTCTCAGCCTAACCTGTCTCACAGAACTGTTGTGGGGAGAAAAGTGGGGTATAAATGAAGTAAAAAAAATAACTAGATCTGAATACGTCACACTTTTCCATTTCCAAGCAGCCCGGAAAACCCACAACAGCCATAGCTCAAAGAAAATTTAATAGCTCAAAGCAGACTTTTTGTCCGATCTAGCTCAACAGATCTTATTAGCCAGAGTAGCTTAATGGGACCTCTGTATTGAAAGGCAACATACCTTTGAATATCAACAGCAAAAAGGGAACAACAAAAAGAGGAGTCTTTAGTCTGGTTGCCTTTCCATCCTGCTCAGGAACTTCCCAGCAACAACTGGCCTGAGGGGACACAAGCTGCTGGGCAGGGTGAGACTGCTGACCTGGTCCAGCAGGTTGCTCTTACTGGCCAGAACACCGAAACAGAACCTCTATGCTCAGGGACAGTGTACCTTAGCCTCTCAGTAACACACAATGGGGAGCACCGTGGCTCCTTTGGCCCTGGCTCGGGTGGGTTTTCTGGAGACCTCTAGCTGGCCCCTGCAAGAAACAGGAGGCTGGACTACATGGGCCTTTGGGGTGACCCAGCATTCTTGTTTCACCCCCCCCCCCCTCAAATTACAAACAAGTTCTGGGGCTGAACTCCGCCCAACCTGTCTGAAATTAGACTTTCTGCAGTTTTGACTCACCTCTGTGCACTGTCAGCGGGCAACATGAAGAACTGCGCGGAGGGGCGGGGGAATGAAAGGAGAAAGCCCCCCCAGGGAAGGCAAATGCCAGGGCTGTCCAAGGGGAACAGGCGTGTGCGCCCACTCCTACCTAATACTTCCGGTTCAAAACCGCTTTCCCACTCATTCCGATGCTGAACGGAAAGTACAGCAATGGAGTGGGGACCATAGAGATGCCTGCGGCCAGAGCGTCCCCAGTTCTAGCCCTAGACTTTAAATATACATGCAAAGTTGTACTTTTAGCGGCTTATTCTATAAAGAGAATCGTGGATTTCAGTGTTTAAAGGCAGCATAAGATTTCAGTCTTTTTCCATCTCTATGGTCCTCCGGACCTGGCCGCCGCTTCTGAGGTACTTGACCGGCCCGCGCGCTCGAAGTCTTGGCAGGGCTATTGTTAAACGTCTCGCCACGATCCAAATTATTCTAACCGACAGGCAGATTTTACAGCAAAACCCCCTCTGTAATCTATTTGTTCTTCTGCTTACTTCTCATCTTTCTAGTTCTCCCCACCCCCAGGTCACTTTTTGTAGATGGCGAATTTTCGCCCTGTTAGGACCCGCCTCTTAGCAACGACAACCAGGCCATAGCAACGGTCGGCATGCGGAAGCTTTTGGAGCCCCGGGGTTTAAACGAGAAGGTAAAATAGACCGTACCATGTCAAGATTGCAGGGGGAGACTTTTTAAACCGCTCCATATCACAAAGTCCCGCAAACAGGAAACTTATAGAGCAAGCAAAGGGCTTGAGAAACTTTGTCTCCCTCCTTTGCTATATTTCTATTTCCAATTATTTTTTTCGTCCTCATGGAAGGGCGTTGACAACTGGAAACCTCCCCCCCCCCCGACCTGCGGTCTGTTTTAAAGCCGTGCACTGTATCACCCCAGTGTGAATGCACTGCACTACTTCAGGCTGTAGGTGGGGGGGGGGCTGTCACATTTTGGACTGGACCCCTCTGTAAAAAAAACTCTTTGCAAATAGAAAGCGAGCGCAGTATACAAAGAGGGTTGGACTTTCTTTCCTGGCATGCTAGTTTGCTAGTTGATTGGAGTTTCACCTGCAATTTGCAGTGGTACAGTCCCTACTATCCGGTTAAGGCTGTACCCTCAGGTGTGTGAACTGGGTTCTTGGAAGTTGTCAGGTTGTCTATACCTGAATCTCACAGTCAGCAGTATTATAATGGTCCTGGGCTTGGTTTTGTGTATTGAGCTTCCAGAGAAGGGTAATGGAACTTGTGCATACCTGAGCAAACATCTGCCCAGGTAGAGCAAATAGGTAAAATGCCCAGGTAAAATAGGTAAAATGCCCAGGTATAGCAGATAGATACAATGCTCAAACGAAGGGTCAGTTCGTTTGAGCATTGTACCTATCTGCTATACCTGGGCAGGTGATAGTTGCTGGGATTCTTGCAAAATACTAAACTAAGTGAACGTTTGTTGATTTCATACTTCCACATCATCTTTCTACAAATGAATGCAAGCCAATTGCCAATAAAAATACACAAATGTAAATCTAAGATAAAAACAGAAAGCAGGAATTAAAGTGGCAACACAACAAGGAAAAAACAACTCACATGCTGTGAATTAAAAGTTTTTAAAAATCAACAGTCACACCCCAGGTACCTTGACATACACGCAAGACATCCCTAAAAGACACAAAGGAGATACTTTGGGGTGCCCTAAAGCCCCCCACAAAAAAGGGAGGGCAGTAAACCTGCAGCTAGTACAACTGAAAGGAAACCACAAATAGCTAAGGGAAAGAAACATCAACCAACTAAAAATTATTTTTAATAGATATACAGGATACTGTAAGTAGGAAAGCATTCGCACAAAAATCATAGAAGACCTAACAGCTTTTAACAGTCTTCTTCAGAGGTCTCTAAAATGTACTTAGTTCCTGTCTGTCTATCTGTCCAGTCCACACAAAGAATGAGCATTATAAAGGATATTGAGAATATAAACACAATGTCAATGTCCAGGGGTCATTTCATAGAAAAAGAGCTGGAGGGATTCATCAGCATAATTCATTAGCATATGTCACACCCCTTGCCATAACTGGAAGTGTGTCATGAGCATAACTGATTTGCATGTGCCACACCCCCTGACATCACCTATACTGGCTGTTTTGGACCCAATCGGCCATTCAGGGCCGAAATTGAGCCCAAAATGGCAAAAAAAGGGCTGAAAATGGCCGAAAAGTGGTCCAAAATGGTCAAGATCGGGCCACTGCTGAGCAGGAGAATGATCCACCACCCATCAGAGGCCCCAATCCAGGCCGAAACAGGCCCCAAATGGCTGAAAGTAAGGTGGGTGGGGCCACTTGACATGTGACCTCTTTGGGGAACTGCCGGAACTGCGTTCCTGCGCATTCCCCCTCAAAATGAGCCCTGTCAATATCACATTTCAGTCATTTTTATAGATCTTTTTGGAAACCTGAAGATGTGAACTGAAAAATAAACCCTTTCATTACATATGAAAAATATTAAACAGTGATTTACTTCCTTCATACCTCAATTTTTACCCCAATGGGGACCCAAAGCAGCACATATTCATTTTATCCTCACAACAACCGTGTGAGGTAGGTTAGGCTGAATGTGTCACTGACTCAAGGTCACCCTATAAACTGCAGTGGCACAGTGGGGACTCGAACCTGGTTCTCCCAGATCACAGTCCACTCTAACCACTGCACTATCTTTCCAGTTAAAAATAATAAATTTGTGCTCACAAATAATAGTCCAAACAGTTCTTGTAGTTTGTGACACTGTGACACTGAGAGATCTCTGTCTTTTGGTGCTACACCTCTGAAGATGCCAGCCACAGCTGCTGGCGAAACGTCAGGAACTACAATGCCAAGACCACGGCAATACAGCCCGGAAAACCCACAACAACCATCGTTCTTGTAGTCATCCTTACATGCAACAATTTGCATTGTACTGCACATAACAAATTATCTAACGGAAATACTTTTTTGTTTTTGTAGGGTGCAATCTTTTGAAAAGTAACATCGGCACTGGAAAGATGCAGACTTCTTCACTTGTTAAGCATTTCTCTACCTTGGGACATACTGTAAAAAGAAAAGGGTTTACTGGATTTTCAGAAACAGTATAGGATGTTGATGGGATGGCCATAATGTTGGATGTTTTCTCTGGATACATTATTATTGTTTGCCATTGTTAAGCACTTAGCTTTCTGTATTTTATATGCTTTATAATGGTTTGATTTTGTATTTATATTGCAACATTTCTGTTTTTTAGGTCTCTATACCTTTAAGGCAAGGGGTTCTGTATGCCTACTTTCAGGCACTTTTTACAGGTGAATTCAGTTGAGTTACTTCCTTTCTGGTCTGCTATAAATACCAAGAGAGTCTCTTCTGGCAGGTTATTTGGTATTGTGGTCTTTTAAGAACTATGCCTATAAAATATGCATGAAGCGTGTGCATCAATTCTTCTACTATTCATTCTCTTACTTTATTTTAAATGATAGCTTATCTAGTAAAAGTTCAGCTAGAGTCTTAGTAATGCATAAGGATATCCTCACTTACTTTTTGTCAAACATACCTCACTTTTTGGAATCAGTTGATATGAACATCTTAAGGCAGTCTTTCCCAAGCTGTGGGTCAGAATCCAGAAATGGGTTGCAAAACCTCTGAAAGTGGGTCACACAGGCCATCCCTCCCTAATGACAGCCCCTGCCCCTTGCATTGCTCTCTGTTTCTCCTCTTCCTCGACGTCAGCTTCTCACATTCCCCCACTTTTTGCAACAATGAGAGGAAGTAGGGTAGCCAGTCCCCCTCTGGGGTGGAGGATTCCCCACTCCCACCCCCCACCCCCCACCCCCGCTTACCTGGCTGGCAAGGGAAAGGCAGGGAAGGTGCTCCCCCAGGTGTGCTCCCGGGCAGTGTGGCATGCTCTCAGTGGACTGATTTGGGCACCAAACAGGCTCAATTCAGCCCAAAGCTGTGGAGCACAGGAGCACTCCCAGAGGCAGCATGAGTCCTGCGTGATGACATCACCTCCTGCAAGTGACATCATCGTGCAGCCTGAGAGTGTGTGCGCAAAGACAACTAAAAAGGTGAGTGCCAGGTCTCCCGCCTTCCCCTCCCCGGAGGATAAGGGGACCTGGAAATCCTAGGAGGAAGCCATTAGGCAACTAGTAGCTTCACAGGTATACCCATTTTCCTGTGTAGAATAAAATTTCTGTCAGAAAATCACCACGTGTGAAGTAACTTCGCTGCATATGCATACTCATTGATAAAGAATCAAGTTAAATGTGTCCTGAAGGTTGAGTTTCTTAGAATCTTAAAGGGGAGTAGAGGAAGTAATGGAGAAGAAGCGAGTGGTCAGTGGCTGGAATATAGTCGTTGTATGCTCAGGCTGTGTACCTCAGGAAAGATGCTGCTTCCCTGAGGTTCATAGTAGGATGTGGCATGCAGAGAACAGATTGGCTGCAGTTGAAAATGGAATACTGGACTAAATGGGCACCAAGGTCATACTTCACTTAGGGCACCAGAAAACTTTGGGCCAACCCTGGTGGCTGGAGATCTCCTGGAATTACAACTGATCTCCAAGCCACAGACATCTGTCCCTCTGGAGAAAATGGCTACTTTGGAGGGAGAACTCTATGGAATTATCTTTCACTGAGTTCCTTTCCTTCCCAAAGCCTGCCTTCTCCAGACTTTATCCCTAAAATCTCCAGGAATTTCCCAACTTGGCAACCCTAGTCACTGTACTAAGTCAATTTGAACTTGTGAGTCACCGTATCCAAAAGGCCGGGAACCACTGTCTTAGGGTGTATAACTTTTTTTCAGCCTGAATATCACTTGTAATTGTTCTTTCAATCTTTTAAAAACAGTCTTTTAAGATAATGTTGGTTTCTATTTTCAAAGACTGTATAATTTTATTTTTCTTAGTGATAATAGTATGCTATGAGTGATAATTTTGGGGGGAATTTTTAATAACTCATATTATGTGATAAAATTTAGTGAATTTCACTTTATACGTTCAGGTTTCCAAAAAGGCCTGTAAAGAAGGATTGAAAGGGCGTAGTTCAATGGGGTATTGTTGTTTCATTTTTTATATCTTTTCTCTGCATATAAACATTCACACTCTTAAGAATGACCGCTTGGGGTTGGACAATTCCTGGAGATTTGGAGGTGGAGTAAAGTTGCCAGTCCCCCGGTGGGAGTAGGCAAGGAAAAGGGAGCAGCCCCCACAAAAACTAACAGGCAAGGAGCCCAAAAGGCAGAGGGCAAAACCAAGAAGTTAGCAAAAGTGAAAAAATGTATTATAACGTGGTAAGGTGCAATGTGCTACAATATCAAACAGGAAATCTTATACAAAATATCATACAACTTATACAAAGTACTTAATCAGCGGCAACAGAACCAAATAACTGTGAATATCTATAGCAGTTTCTATAAGGCAAGGCAGTAAACATCAGGCAACAGGTAAGTATAGTACTTTAACAATAGTGTTAAAGGTAATTTTCTTTCTCTTATGGTTACTTATTGCAGGTATAACAAGAAGGAGGGTGCCAGGACTAGGCAACTCGACAAGAAACCAGCAAGTGACTTGTTTCGTGGAACCTTCCTCAGGAGTCGCACCAGCACATACACCTGAAAGCAGAGATGACCACTGTGTGATTCTCTAGTGGTACATCAGACACCTGAAAATGGTGTCTTGTATAAGAATCCCCAGCGGGGGGCAGGGGGGCAGGGGATCCTGTCCTTCTAGGAATGATGTCATCGCGCAGGCCCAGGGAGTGCTTCTGTGCTTCACACCTGGCAAATTTGGGTCCCAAACGCTTTGTGCTTTGTGCACACACACTCTTGGCATGGCGTGATTATGTCACTTCCAGGAGTGATGTCATCACCAGGGCCCCAGGAGTGTTCTCCTGCTGCATAAGCGCAGGAGTCAGTTTCAAGGACATTTCCATAAACAATGCCATTGGTTAAATAAACACAAATTTACAAAGCAAGAATCCAATACAGAGTTGAAGAAGTGCTGAAACAGAACATAAATAATTCCAGGCCTGACATTAGACAACATGAAGCACAGGAGCTCGTAGGAGCATGTATTTAAAACAACAGATCGTACGTAAGGCAATATAGTGGTGAAGTCTCTGGTCCTTAACTCATTAGCGAAGCATCTGAGATCCCCTCCCTCCTCAGGCAGGCCGTTCCATAGGGTAGGGGCCACCACAGAGAAAGCCCACTTATGGGCTGCTGTTGATTTTGCCCATGAGCAGGTTGGCACCTGCAGGAGACCCTGTTCAGAAGAGCGAAGTTGCCATGGAGGAACATTGGGAGGGAGGCAGTTCCATAATGTTTGCTTACAATATTTACAGTGCAATCCTAAGAAGAGTTACTCCAGCCTAAGCCCATTAATTTCAATGGGCTTAGACTGGAGTAACTCTTTTTAGGATTGCACTGTAAGTGTATTTACTAAAGAACAATTTTCTTATTTGGATCATATGTTTCCCAATAGATTTGTTGTGCTTCTGAACATCTTGTGACTTCCTAACAGTCAACCCTCTGAAAATAAACTATATTTTACTTGAGAACAATATATTCTATTGGAAATACAGTGGCGGCAGCTGACTTTTTACCTTATGGGGCTGTAAGAATGTAAATTGCATTAATATTTTGGAAATATCCCGAACTACAGCCAGCTGGGTGACCTTGGGCGAGTCACAGTTCTCTTGAGCTCTCTTAGCCCCACCCACCTCACAGGGTGATTGTTGTGGGGTAATAATAACACTTTGTAAACCGCTCTGAGTGGGCATTAAGTTGTCCTGAAGGGCGGTATATAAATCGAATGTTATTATTATTATTATTACATATTGGGACTGTGCATGGCAAAGATCAAGTGACCTATGGTGAGTACAGCTGAAATGGGTAATTGGTAGCAATTCCAAGAGAGCCCAGTAGAGGGCCAGCATCAACAGCGTAACCTAATACTGTTGTTCCTGAATGCCACAATTGGGTATGAGATCAGATTGCTGTGAAATGCACCTGGATACTATTGACATTTATGCATTTCATTAGCAACCTTTAACGATGCTCTTAACTAGGAAATCGACTTAGAAACAGATTCATACATCTGACAGAAGCCAAACCCGAGTTTTCCATATACCGTTTTAAGGGCTTTAAAAATAAAGATATAGACGGAAGGTAATTCCGATGGCACACATCTTTATATCAGCTGTGGGAGTTGTTCCAAATGCCCTGAAGCAAAATTTAGTGACACACAGGCCCTCATTCCTATTAAATCTGTCAGTTTCCAGACTTGCTATATAATGAGGAAATCCCTAAACAATGATTGACATTTCTTACTGAAACAAGGTTGGAATGTCAGAAATGCACACATCCTTTGGGTATGCATTGTAACTGGAGGGGCGGTTGGTGAAGGAGCATACCTTTGTACGCCAGAAGAGTCCAATCTCCAGTTAAAAGATTGCAGATTGCAGGGACTAAGGAAGATGAGACCTTGGAGAGGGTCCAGGAATCTGCCTAGATGTGAAGCAGCTTAATATACTCAGTGGCTGAGAAGAGAAATGGTAATGACAAATGAGATTTAATTCTCAAAACCCTTTCAACTATAGCCAGAAATCTAAAGAGAGCGGCAATCCTCGTGCATCTCCTTCCCATCCTGCAATGTGCCCCTCTCGGTACTTACAAATATTCCTCCTACAGCTCAGTATGCCCCAGTCAATAATAATGCACAGGGCTTTTTTTCTGGGAAAAGAGGTGGTGGAACTCAGTGGGTTGCCCTTGGAGAACATGGTCACATGGCTGGTGGCCCCGCCCCCTGATCTCCAGACAGAGGGGAGTTGAGATTGCCCTCCGCACCGCTGGAGCGGTGCGGAGGGCAATCTCAACTCCCCTCTGTCTGGAGATCAGGGGGCGGGGCCACCGGCCATGTGACCATTTTCAAGAGGTTCCGGAACTCCGTCCCACCGCATTCCAGCTGAAAAAAAGCCCTGATAATGCATTGATAACATAATATAATGTCTCTAAGAAAGGTGATGAGGACCAATATTTTGTAGGGATTTTCTCGGTCGAGTGTTGCTCCTGGATGAGGCTTCTATCTGAAGAGACCTGTCCAAATTCTGAATCCCATGGGCAGGGGTCTGGTGATGCCACGCTGAACACATGCCATTAATGGCCATTAATGGCAATGCTTCCACATGCCATTAAGAATTGTAGCAAATGGTATTCTGTGAAGTCATGTGGGTTTGAAGAGATGGAGGTTTCACCCCTCCTCATTTTAAAAGCATTGAGGTTAAGATCAACATGTAGTTGATCGTTTAGTGACAAATCGTCTCCTAGCTCCAATTGACATCTACAGCATTTATTTATATTTTCTTCATTTATACCCTGCCTTACTTCCAAAGGGGCCCCCGAAGCACCTGACATTGTTTTCCTCTCCTCCCATGTTTTATATTTTCAGAACAACTCTGTGAGATATTTTTAAAAAGCAAGAGTCCAATAGCATCCATCAGACTAACAAAATTTCATGAGCTGTGGCTCATGAAATCTCATCCCTTATCACAAATGTTGTTAGTCTTATAGGTGCTACTGGACTCTTGCTCTTTCCTACTGCGACAGACAGAATAACATGGCTACCCATCTTGAGCAGTGAGATATGTTAGGCTGAGTGCATATGACTAACTCAAGATCAATCAGCAAGTTTCCATGTTAGAGTGGGGACTCAAACCTGGGTCTCCCAGATTCTAGTCTGAGGGCCAAACTACAAGTGATGCCTGACACTAGTTGGACACTTGTCAGCTTCCCTCAAGTTTTGATGGGAAATGTAGGCATCCTGGTCTTGCAGCTTGGCTCTCCGACTGCTGTCCAATGGACTTTTCAACTGTCACTTGTCCAGCATTCTGCCAAGCTGCCTACATTTCCCATCAAAGCTTGAGGGAAGCTGACAAGTGTTCAACTAGTGTCAGATGTCACTTGTAGTTTGGCCCTGACACTCTATTCACTATGCCATACTGGGTCCTCACAAACATAAAAGTCTTGGAAGAAGCCGTCAAGTGTTTGGACTAGCTGGTAGCCTGAGGTTTTCAAAATGCCACCTTGAAGCCCTGAAAAGGAGCCACAAAACCTGAGCTTACATGCCTCTCAGTTTCAATAGTGAGGGACAGGTATTGCCTTTGCTCTGTCATAGTTGCCAGTGGTATTATTGCACTATTTCCATAAGAATGAGCAGTGGTTTTCCTCCTTCGTTCAGTTTATCCATCTGATTAATTTGATTTGTGGTTGTGAGAGGCCATGTGTAGGGCTCAGTTCGAGGAGGGACATGCAGGGACGCAGTTCTGGCAGTTCCCCAAAGAGGTCACATGTCAGGTGGCCCCGCCCACCTGACTCTCGGCCATTTTGGGCCCATTTCAGCCTAGATTGGGGCCGAAATGGCCCAGATCGGGCCTCTGATGGGTGCTGGATCACTCTCCAACTGAGCAGTGGCCCGATCCTCACCATTTTGGGCCCTTTTTCGGCCATTTTCAGCATATTTTTGCCATTTGGGGGCCAATTTCGGCCCTGAATGGCCAGGATTGGGTCCAAAACAGCCAAAATAGGTGATGTCAGGGGATGTGGCATACATAAATCAGTTATGCTAATGACACACTTCCAGTTATGGCAAGGGGCATGGCATATGCTAATGAGTTCCTCCAGCTCTTGACCCCTGGCCATGTGGTACAGCAGTTAGAGTAAAGAGACCCTGGTGCATGTGCACAGCTCTGGCACTGTGTGAATTTGTGCCAGGCACTCTCATCTTGAGCTAACCTACCTTCTTCACAGACTTGATCTGAGATACAGTGGAGCAGAGAAGAATTACGCTTCACGGAGGATGGGCTAGATAAAAATTGACTTGATAAATTGTACCCTGCTTTTTGCTTCTCATATGCAAAACAGCTTGCAGTATTAATAAAATGCAGCATTTCATTTAAAAAAATATCTTTCTGTTTGAAAAAAATTTAATCAATGGACCCATTTTTAAAAAGACTTGAAATGAAATATTTTAAAATGCATGAAAATATTTAAAAGGAAAGAGGAGCATCTTTTAAACCCATGCATCTTCCAAGAAGCCAGTTTGGTGTAGTGGTTAAGAGCACGGGACTTTAATCTGGAGAACTGGGTTTGATTCCCCGCTCCACCACTTGAATCCAGCTAGGTGACCTTGGGCTGGTCACAGCTCTCTTAGAGCTCTCTCAGCCCCACCCACCTCACAGGGTGATTATTGTTGTGGGTATAATAATGACATACTTTGTAAACCGCTCTGAGTGGCATCAAGTTGACCTGAAGGGCGCTATATCGTTGTTGTTGTTATATCTGTTTCCCTCTTGAACTGTATCCTCACAATCCCTTTGCTGCATTTCATGACAAATGTGTATTTGAACCCAGGTCTCTCTTCACCTAGTCAGATTCTCTGAACTACTGCACCATGCTGTGTCTCTTGAGGCTTTGTGGTTTTAATAAATGTCTCAGAATTTAGCCCATGTTTGCATTGCAAGTGCCTGCCGCCAAAGGCAGGCATAGAGGACAAAATATATTCTCAAGAATAACAACAGGGATTGCATTAGATGGCTGATCTTCCCATCTTTGCTCAAATTATGCCTGTAGACCTTTGTGTGGTAGAAACCAAGATCATTAGATAACATTCTTCAGAGAAGTCCCCCTGCTGAAGTCCATCAAAGCTCTTTCCTTCAAAATTTGGGTTGTAAAAGATCGAGAGCCAAGAACCGCTGAACTGGATGCTAAGCAACACAGAGACCATGGCAACAGTTTTAATTTCTCCATGCCACTCATTGATAAAATTCAGGTTCCTGGAGCTTAGTACAAATCCTAAAAGGAATACTCAAAATGACAACCAGACGATATGATGAGACAACATTGATTCATTATTTGTCTACATAAAACAGCAGCATGTGGAACATAATCAGAGTAGAAACTATCAGGGGACAGGGAATGTAAAACACGATCTGCAAACAGTTATTTCCAGGGACTCCCAGTCATATAGTTTGCAGTGGCAACATTTGCTGTAATTTCTGACCGATGATCTTCCTAACATCATTTCTTTACTGTACAGTGGAACCCAAAATATTAATTATTTTAGGCCTGCACAAAACTGGGAGTGGAGGGGAAGAATCGCATTTTGCAAACTCAAAATGTTAATTACTATTAGAACTGAGCCAAACTGGGAGTAGAGGGGGGGAATCAAATTTTATGGAAAACATTGCACAGCACAAAATGTACACACATCAGTCATGCATGGAGGCCCAAAGAGGGTGACAATATTTATGTATGCACAAATTCAGCAGTTTTGCTTGCTCCCCGGCCACAGAGACAACCTTCCATAGCACCATTTGCTAAAGTGGCAAACCAGTTCCCCCAAGGTGGCCATGGCTCTCTGCAGCCCCAATGAGTTGCTAGGTTGGCACCACTTTCATTTTTTAAATCCAGCTCTTCTTCCTACAAACAGTGAAGTCATCACAGAGCCAATGAAGTTTGGCTGCACTGCTGCAATGCTAATGTTTCTAGGACAAGGAATTCAAAAGACAATGACCTAATGCAGCAGTCAACTGGGGTTATGAACATCAGCGCAAAGACGTAGGCATTTGGGGCATGTTCAGGAAACATTCTAGCCTCCCCTGAAAACCCCCTTTTCATGCCCCAAATTTTTGCTATTGAACATTTGGCTCAGCCTTTGTTGCTGTTTTAGGTAAAGGTAAAAGTCCCCTGTGCAAGCACCGAGTCATTACTGACCCATGGGGGATGTGGCATCACGACATTTTCTTGGCAGACTTTTTACAGGGTGGTTTGCCATTGCCTTCCCCAGTAATCTACACTTTACCCCCAGAAAACTGGGTACTTGTTTTACCGACCTTGGAAGAATGGAAGGCTGAGTCAACCTTGAGCCGGCTACCTGAACCCGGCTTCCGCCAGATCGTGAACAGAGCTTGGGCTGCAGTACTGCAGATTACCATTCTGCGCCATGCTGTTCTACCACATAAGATTTCATTGTCAAGAATTAACTTTATGAGAGGCACAGCAATGGCCCTTTGAGGATTCTAAGCCTAGCCACTTTAGGTATTTACAAAGTGGATCGTTCAGGAGGATGTTTTCAAACTGTTCTGGAGAAACCTGAGGCTTATTGAAAGCTTACTAGGGGTTCCCCACTGAGCAAATCAATGGCAATGGAAGACAAACTTCCTTGAAAGCAGTTCCCCCACTACTGTGGATCTTTCCCCTTAGCTTTGTAGCTACAGGAAGATTGTTGGATGTGTTCCAGGGAATTCTGTGTTTCAGAGAATCCCAAGTTAACATAAAGCAATGGGGAGGGCCAGCCAGCACCCTTATGTAAAATGAACATATCCTAGCTGATGTCATTTCCACCTAAAATCCCAAAGTAATGTCACTAGTGAGCTAGAATATTGCCTACCTGTATGGTTTTTACAGAGAGATTGGCAAAATCCTAGTGGCAGCATTTTTGGTTTTAGCTGAAAGTACATTGACATGTTGATATCCTTTCCCCTGTCTGCCCCCCCATAGTGTCCCATAGGTTCAGGCATGCACCTGGCAACCTACATGTCTTCTAGAATATGTCTGAAATCCTTGACAATGCACAAAGTTCTTGGGCAGGCAACTTCACCACAGCAGATGTCTGTATAATGCCTTTCTGGCAGCCCTTAAATAACTTTGTGCATTTCCACATGAGTCAAGTACCTGGAACTCACCAAACCACCCTGACAGGCTCCCTTTTCCAAGCCTTTCCTCTTATATCTTTGCAACAAAAAGGCCTAGAGACTTACTTTGTTTAAAATGAAAGTATGGGATTCAAATTATTGATAGACAAATGTCATATTATTAGCTGTAGCATAGTGGTTGGACTGCAAATCAGCACTCTGTTGGTTCGACTCCCACTACTGCCATGAGCTGGGCAGGTGGCCTTGGGTAAGCTGCTCCTGTGAGCCCCAGCTCCCCAGCTCTGTTGTGGGGATAAGAATAACATTGACTTTGTTCACTGCTCTGAGTGGGGCACTAATCTGTCTAGAAGAGCAATATTTATCATTAAACACATTTATCATCATCATCATCATCATCATCATCATCATCATCATCATCATCATCATCATCATCATCATCATCATGGCTTTCTTTAAGGGGAACACGGGGGAACGGAGTTCCGGAACCTCTTGAAAATGGTCACATGGCTGGTGGCCCCACCCCCTGATCTCCAGACAGAGGGGAGTTTAGATTGCCTCCAGTTTGTAAGATCTGAGCAAGTCTGTTAATGATAGGACATTTTGGAGGTCTCTCACTCATGGGATCGCCATAGGTCAAAGACGACTTGACGGTACATAACACACACACAATACCAAATCAGACCCTTGGTCCCTCAAGGTCAGTCTTGTCTAGTCTGCTTAGCAGCGGTTCTCTAGGGTCTCAGGCAGAGGTCTTTCACATCACCTACTACCTGATCTTTTGAACCAGAGATGCTGGGAATTGAACCTGGGAACTTTTGCATGCAAAACACCTGCTCTGCCACTGAACCACACAGGGCAGATACTGTATATTGGCTAAGAAGAAGTTCCCTACCACAAGTGAACCCAGTGTGGTATAATGGTTAGAGTGTTCGACTAGAATCTGGGCGTCCCAGGTTTGAATCCTCACTCTGCTGTGGAAGCTTGCTGGGTGAACCTGGGCCAGTCACATGCATGCCCTCAGCCTTTCCTACCTCATAGGGCTGTTGTTGTGAGGATAATTTGGAGGAAAGGAGAATGATGTAAGCCAATTTGGGTCCTCATTAGGAAAAAGGCAAGGTATAATAATAATAATTGAGCTTATATACACCACTCTTCAAGACAGATTATTGTCTCACACAGAGCGCTAAACACATTAGTGTTATTATTATTCCCACAATACAGTGGGGGCTGAGAGGAGTGGCTTACCCAAGGCCACCCACTGAGCTCATGGCAGTAGTGGGATTCAAACCAGCGGAGTGCTGATTTGCAGCCGAACCACTTAATCACTGTGCTACAGCAGCTCATAAATAAAATAAATAAATAAACCTTACGCAAGGTACTGCCTTGAGCTTCTCTTCTCCCTGTCTCATTTGCAATATGAGTATAAAGACACTGGCCTAATTTACAGGGTTATCATATAGATAACAATATATATTGATCATGTGGAGAAATGTGTTCATCTCAAGAATTCACCCCAGTATTTCAGTTATTGAGATTGTTCTCTGTCATGTTTTTCAGATGGTATATCACGCCAAAGGCTATTGAGAAAATGGACAAGAAATATATATAGGGTCATGTTGGAAATGTAAAGAAGCGGAGGGCTATTTTTATCATATGTGGTGGACATGCAAAAAAAGTAAAAAACTTTGGAAAGACATTCATGCTGAGATGCAAAAAATCTTAAAACTAGATTTTGCCATAAAACCCCAGACAATGCTGTTGGAAAAATACCATAAAATATGGATCAAACATTACATGAATTATTCAGATATTTGTTGATGGCGGCAAGAGTGACATTTGCGAGGAAATGGAAAGAAGATGAATGTCCAACCAAGGAAATTTGGAAAGACAAGATGGCAGAATATGCAGTGATGGCAAAACTGACGAGTTATATAAATAGAAGACCAATAAGTGAATTTGAAGAGAAATAGGGGAATTATTTTGCTTATGAAGAATAAAATAAATAAGATGTTGCAGTTTTATAAAGTGAAATAAGATCACGTACTGACTTATTGCATATACCTTATAAGAGCTTATAGCCTAACAAGGGGAGAAAGGTATGAATATATCATCAAATATTTAATTGCTAAAATAGTTTGTAGATTTGGAAACATTGATAAAGTTAGGGACAAGCAGAGAGGATTACTATAGTAATCAGTTATATAAAGAGTTAAGATGAAATAGAGCAGCAATAATGGAATGAGGATTATATATTGATATATTATTAAATATTGAATATAAAGCTAAGATAAGATGGAAATGGGCAAATATTAATGATCAGGTAGATTGCATGATGTATTTAGTTTTGGGAAGGTAAATGTGAAAATATTCAGTAGCTGGGATAGTATATGTATTCTTTATTTTAATATTGATTAACTCTGCATAAGATATGTTTTGAGTACTCTGTATTTTAATAACTCTTTTTTTTTTTTTTTTTTTTGAAAAATTTTTTATTGGGTTAGAACATTTTTATTTTTACATTACAATCAATTTTCCCCTAATTTTTCGTTTCTAACCCCCTCCCTTTCCCCCCCTTTTGTTGACTTCCAACAGCTTTCCCACCCTCTGTCCCTTTTCCCTTACTTCTATTAAATTCCTCTGTCTAAAACTGATATACATTCTCCATTATATTAAGCAGTGCATCATTAACTCCTTTAATTATTATACACCCAAACTATACGTCTTTAGATAAACAATTTATCCCATTTTCCAGTTTTGAATAATTCTATATAAACCTATATATCATAAACCATAAAAATTTCCCACATTTAAATCAAACAATTTGATTTGTTCTCTATATATTACTCATTTCAACTTTTTATGGTAATTCTATATAACTCCTCAGATACTCAATCAATTTAACTCTTCTATACATTCAGTTTGGTGCATATAAATCTTGTCAAAGAAAGAAAATATTGTTAGTTAGTCAATCCTCATGTTTAAACCTTATCATTAATTATTCTCTATCAGTTGACCTATACATATCTATATATATCTCAATCAATTAATCTAACTGCTTATAAATTCACATTTCTCTTCCTCCCCCGGTAAAGTCACCCCTCTCTTTTATACTTTTATTATATTTCAGTAGTTCTCAAACTGCCACAGTTTTCCTCCCACCTCCCATTTCTTCTCCAGGTATTGTTTCAGCTTCTCCCAGTCTGTGTTGAACTGCCCTGAGTCCAGATCTCTCAGTTTTCTTGTCATCTTGTCCATTTCAGCCATATACAGCAATTTGTAGATCCAATCTTCGATAGTTGGTACTTCTTGTACTTTCCATTTCTGCGCATACAAAAGTCTAGCTGCTGCAGTCATATAAAAAATCAACGTCCTATGATGGGCTGGAATTCCCTCCATTCCCAAGTTTAGCAGCAGGAGTTCTGGGTTCTTATTTATTTGAAACTGTAAAATTTCACTCATTTCTCTTATTATTTCCCCCCAGAACTGCCTAGCTACCTCACACGACCTCCACATATGATAGAGGGAGCCCTCATGTTTCTTACATTTCCAGCATTTATTAGAAGTATTCAAATTCCCTAGCGCAATCTTCTTTGGTGTCATGTACCAACGATAGATCATTTTGAAAATGTTCTCTTTAATATTAATACATGTCGTTGTCTTCATTGTAGTTTTCCACAAGTATTCCCATGCCTCCATTGTTATTTCTTTATTGAAATTTATAGCCCATTTCACCATCTGTGTTTTAACTATCTCATCCTCAGTATACCATTTCAGCAATACTTGGTATACCTTGGATATTCTTTTCTTGTCTTCTTTAAGAAGGGTCTGCTCTAGTTCCGAGTTCTCTGTTCGTATGCCCCCTTTTGCAAAGTCTGAGTTGTATAAGTCTCTAATCTGTCTATACTGAAACCAATCATAGTTAGGTGATAGTTCCTCTTGCGTCTTTATTCTAAGTTTAGATACTTCAATCTTAGTTATTTCTTTATACGTTAAACATTGTTGTTCATTATCCACAGCTCTCGGATCTATCACCTCATATGGAACCACCCACAAGGGGGTTCCTTCTTGTAAGTAAGTTCTATACTTCTTCCAGATTGTAAATAGACTTCTCCTTACAAAATGATGCAGGAACATCGAGTTGACCTTTACTTTGTCATGCCATAGGTATGCGTGCCATCCAAAAATTTTTTTATATCCCTCTAGGGCTAATAGTTTCTTATTCTTTAATGTCATCCACTCTTTTAGCCAAACTAGGCAGATTGCATCATGGTAAAGTCTCAGATTGGGCAGTTGCATTCCGCCTCTCTCCTTTGCATCTTGTAAAACTTTTACTTTCACTCGAGGCTTCTTGCCTGCCCAAACAAAATCTGATATTTTCCTCTGCCATTTTTCAAATTGTTTAGAGTCTCTGATGATTGGTATTGTCTGTAACAAAAACATTACTCTTGGTAACACATTCATCTTAACTGCTGCAATCCTGCCCAACCATGACAGGTTCAATCTATTCCATTTGATCAAGTCTCTCTCTATCTGAGTCCATAATTTTTCATAATTATTCTTGAACAAATCTATATTTTTTGCAGTCAGCTCAACTCCCAAGTATTTCACCTTACTAGTTACTTCACAATCCGTTGTTTCCATTAACAATTGTTGTTTCTGCTTAGTCATGTTTTTGCATAATATCTTTGACTTCTTTTTGTTAATGAAGAAACCTGCCAAATCTCCAAACTCCTTGATCTTGCCTATCACTTTTGGCATGTTCTCCAGTGGGTCTTCTACAATTAACATTATGTCGTCTGCAAATGCTCTGACCTTATATGAGTAGTCCTTTATTTTTATTCCTCGTATTTCCTCATCTTGTCGAATTTGTATCATCAGAATCTCCAATACTAAAATGAACAACAATGGAGATAACGGGCAACCTTGTCTTGTTCCTTTACTAATCGTCAATTTTTTGGTCAATTCATCATTCACTACAATTGCTGCAGTCTGGTCTCTATAGATTTCCTTGATTGCTCTGACGAATCTTTCTCCCAGTTGTAGCTTTTCCATAGTGGCAAACATAAAATCCCAGTTTAAATTGTCAAACGCTTTTTCAGCGTCTACAAAGAAGAAACCAACCTCTTTGTCACAACGCTTGTCGTAGTATTCAATAGCATTGATCACTGTCCTTAAGTTGTCTCTTATTTGTCTGTCTGGCAAAAAGCCTGCTTGTTCCTCCTCTATGACTTCCGAGAGCCACCCCTTCAATCTCTCCGCCAATATCTTCGCAAAAATTTTATAGTCATTATTGAGTAGTGATATAGGCCTATAATTTTTCACGCTAGTCAGATCTTGGCCCTCTTTTGGGATCAATGATATATTCGCTTCGCTCCAAGTGTCTGGAATTCTTTGATCCCTAAAGACTCCGTTCATCACCTCTTTTAGGAATGGTGCCAGTTCATTGGCCATTGTCTTATAAAATTTAGCCGTAAGTCCATCTGGCCCTGGCGCCTTTCCTAGATTTGCGGATTGTATTGCCATATTTATTTCCTCATCAGTTACTTCACTGTTCAACTTATTTCTCCAAGCTTCCGAGATCTCTGGAAGTTTGGTTTTCTCCAAATATGATGCTATTGATTCTTTGTTTACTTCTTTTTTATTATACAGCTTAGCGTAAAATTTATAAAAGGCTCTGCTAATGGTAGTCTGCTCCAAATACGTTTTGTTTTCTTCACAAATTTTATTTATTATTTTCTTTTCCCTTTTCTTCTTTAATTGCCATGCCAAATATTTCCCAGGTTTATTAGCACCCTCAAAAGCTTTTTGATTCAGTCTTTTAAGGTTCCACTCCAATTCTTTGTTACTCATTGCTGTTAACTGTTCTTGAAGAATTTTAATTTCCTGATGTATTTTCTTTTTCCCTGGTCTCTTTTTTAACTGTACTTCTTTGGCCTTTATTTTCTCCTCAATCTCTTGTCTTTTCTCCTCTTTCTTTTTCCTTGCTCTACCATTTAAGTCCATTAGTATGCCCCTTACAACCGCCTTGTACGCGTCCCAAACTTTACTGGTTGGTACTTCTTTATTCACGTTGTATTGTATAAAAAACTTAGTCTCTCTTCTCAGTGTTTCCATATTCTCACTTTCCTGTAACAGGTCCTCATTTATTCTCCAGGCTTTCCTTTTTCTCCTTTTTCCAAATTTCCACATAATTGGGTTGTGATCTGAGCCTACCATCGGCATTATTTCTACCTCCTTAGTCCATAGCGCTAAGTCCTTTGAGGCCCAGATCATATCAATTCTTGATAATGTAAGATGCCTTGCAGAATAAAAAGTAAACTGTTTGGTTTTAGGATATTCTCTCCTCCATACGTCTTCGAGAGTCTCTTGTTGAATCAACTCAAAAAAAAGCTTTGGCAATAGTCCTCTTTTCTTTTGTGCTTTTGTAGTCTTTTTGTCTAATTCCAAATCTGTCACTCCATTGAAATCTCCAGCAAGAATTATCTGGTCATATACAAGATCGTCTAGGTGCTTCCTTAAGTCCTCAAAGAAGCTTTCCTTTGCACCGTTAGGTGCATAAAGTCCGACTACCAACACTCTCTTTAAGTTCCAATTACATTCCACTGCTACAAATCTAGCTTCCACATCTCTCATAACAAATTTTGGCTGCAGCTCCTCTTTTATATACAACACCACTCCTCTTTTTTTCTTGTTGGAAGCCGCTACAAATTCTTTGCCCAATTTTCCAGATTTTAAATATTTTACATCCTGTTTTCTAATGTGGGTCTCCTGCAAACAAACAATATCACATTTTTGTTTTAGTAGCCAATGAAAAATATTTTTTCTCTTATTCGGTGAGTTTAGTCCATTTATATTCCAAGATAATACTTTACACTCCATATTCATGGTTTTGTTGGTAAGTCTTTTTCATTGTCCTTGATAAATCTCTCCATCTCCCGCTCAGATCTGATACGTTTTTTTGCCCCTCCAAACTCAAAGGACACTCCTTCCGGTAACTCCCATCTGTATCTGATATTCATGTCCTTCAAAGTCTGAATTAGCACTCTATATTTTTTCCTGTCCAATAACACTGATCTGGGCAGTTCCTTCATTATAATAATCGTCTTGCCATCAATCTCCAATGGATCTTGAAATTGTTTGGTCACAATCCTCTCTTTCATATTTCTAGTTGTAAACTGCACAATCACATCCCTTGGTAGTTTCCTCTGGGTTGCAATTCTCGAGTTCACACGATACGCCACATCTAGGATAGCCACAATTTCCTCCTCCTCCTTCCCCAGGTAATCAGCCAACACCTCAGTCATCTGTTCTTGCGCTGACTTCCCTTCCACTTCTGGCAGACCACGAAAACGAAGCTGCTTCTCCATGTGTTTAGTTTCTGCAACTGACATCCTCCCCTTCACCAGCCTCATCTCTGTTTGTTGCATGTCTATTAAATTCTCCATCGCGTCTTCTACTGTTTTAACTCTCTGCTGCGTTCCTTGTAATTCACTGCTAATCGTTTCCACACCTTTTTTCACTTCTGACAGCTCCGACTTTACTGTCTGTGTAACTTCCTTGACCTCTTTAATAAGCTCCAATTTCGTGTCCTTAAGTTCTTTCATCATGTCTATAAGTTTTTTGTCCAAGTTTTCTATTGCCGATTGCCACTCTTTTTTCGACATCGTGGGGCTTGCTTTAGCTCGCTCCCACGAATCTGCTCTCTTCCTCAGCTCCGTGGCGTATAATTAAACGTTTTCCTTTTTTTTAAATGTCCCAATCTTTGCCAAAATTAATTTTTTATATCCAAAATGTCGGGCGTCTTTTCTCTATGGTTTCTCTATGTTATTATAATCCAAGATGGCCTACTTCCTCTTCCGCTGAAGCCACGACCCTTCCACTTTCAAAGATGGCGATTCCCCACTTCCTGTCCTTTGGCAAGGGCCGCTTCCCTCCAGCCACTCTATTGTTGTTACGCACTTCCTGTCTCCCGTCTTCCCACAGCAGGTCTCGCGATGGTGTCTTTTTCCCACAGCTCCAAAACCACAGGTATTCAAAACAATAGTCCGATTTTTGTAATAACTTCTTTAAACTTAGTCTCTTTTAAAATACAACTCCTGCCGAGTCTTCACCTCCTTTTCGCTAGTCTGTTGCAGTTTAAAAGTCTACTTTCTTTCCTCTCTGTTTTTGTCAATCTGTCCCGTTTCAAGAGATAGCGATCTTTACCTTCTCTCCAGCTTTCTCGGGTTGTAATCGCTGTTTCGATCTTAAATTCTCCTCTCGACTTCCCTCCCCGATCGAAGCTTGGGTATGTAGGTCTTATGCCAGCCGAATTGGCCCCAAAATTGCCGCAGAGATTATAGCCGACCCGTCGCAAGGTGGGACCTCAAGGATCGGGGGGGAGACTCCTTGTGTAGAGCCCCCCCTCGTCCGAGATCTAACTCACCCTAGGGTCTTGAGCGTTCTTTGCCTGCTCCCCGCCTGAGAGCAGTCGGCCGCGGGTTATTTTCACCCCTCCGGCCGGTTAAAACGGCAATCCGGTCAGCTCCACAAATGGAGCTGCGTTAGACCTCCATGAATCCCAAACCGGAAGTCGTATTTTAATAACTCTTGTAGTGTAAAATCTTACCCCTCCTTTGACCCTGTATCTCCCCCTTTTCTTTCTGTACCCCTTTTATTTTGAAAATATTTAAAAAAATAAAAAAATAAAAAGTTAAGAGATTGTTCTCTGTCCAAGTACAGGAGGCCCAGCTGCAGACTAGTCACTGGCAGAGAAAGGGAGGTTGAAGAAGGGAGCCGTCACTCATGGTTATGTTAATTCACCTTCCCATGCATGATTGACAGTGCAGTCCTATGAAATGTTAGATTGGAGTAACTCCTCACAGGCTCGCACTGTTAATGCATGACTTCCAGTGCGACCCTAAAAGTTACCTTTTTCCAAGTCGATGGGCTTGGAAGGCTGTTTTGGATGGCACGGTTAGGTTCTGCACCACACTGGCACGCTGCTTACTCTGTGCTCTTCTGCGCATAGACTGATCTTGCTTCGCATTCTGGATAGGCACTTCACAATCACTGAGCCCTCTCCCGGTGTTCTTGAAGGCTCGAGTTAATCAACTGCCTTTATTAAGAATACACCAAAAAATCAAAGTCCTCCCCCAGGGCTGTCTGCAGGTGTGCCTTGAAATGTTAAAAGTCAATGTGTGCAAATCGGAAAGCCTTTGATCTTCATAAATGTGCTGTGTGCAAGATGCCAGCAAGATGGCTTTGGGGAAACAAATGTTTCATTAATTTGAGGCTGCTGAGGTGAGGTCTTGGTGTGAAGCTGCTGGGAAGGAGACGGGTCACCTTGCAAAAATTTTAGTACCCGCTGCCGGTATGCAAGTTTGCACGTTTCTAGAGCCAGTGCTGTACAGTGGTTAGAGTGGGTTAGAGCAGTGCAGGAGGATAAATGGTTGAGCTGACACTGACTACCATTGCCAATTAAGGGTCTAAGGGCCAAGCTACAAGTGAGGAATGACACTTGAACGGCAGGTGAACAGACTCATGTGTATTCCTCCCTGTTCACTTGCGCTCCACTTGTGCTCCAGTCGATCTCTACATGATCGAGTGGAGGGCAAGTGGAGCGCAAGTGAACAGGGAGAAATGCATGCGAGTCTGTTCACTTGCCGTTCAAGTGTCATCCCTCACTTGTAGACTGGCCCTAAGGCAAATGGCCCCTGAGAGGTTGGCAGAGTAGTTTTTTCCGGCTTTCTCCTGGCCACCAGCAGTCCTGTAGAGCAGAGTCTCACTGGAAAAGTTCCCTGTAAGTCAAGTGGCCGCCAGTCCACCTCTGATCACAAATCTACTTCTGCAAGGTGGTGGGGTGACACCTGTTCTTGGGCCTCTGTTTGCCCACTCGAGAATCTGAAAAGGAAACAGTCTGAAATGTAACCTTCTGACTCAGTGTCTGGTGGTCTCCCTGGGCCCTTTTAAAGAGCACATGAGAACCCTTTCGGTAGACCTTTTTTTGGATTCCCAGTGGGTGGGTGGGAGGAAGTGAAGAGTGACGCTTGTTGGAGGAGAAGAAGAGAACGAGTTAGCACACCGATCAAGGAAACTGTAAAAAATGAGTCTCAGACCCAGAGGCAATGAAAACTGGAAACCTCTAGAGATTTCTCCATGAATGTATGCGTGTGTTTTTAAAAACATCTGTTACAATTCACTAGCAGATGATGAGTTGGCGGCTCTACTAGGGTCTCATAAGATTTGCTGACTTTTCAACCGATGCAAAAAAAAAAGAATTCCCACACAATCAGATCGGTGACCACAAATCAGAACTGTTCCCAGCTGTATCTGTCAGGATGCAGCTATGCCTCGCTCTGTCGGGCAGTCGTAAAACCAGGAAGTCATGTCTCTGCATCTAACACAGGAAGGAGCAAACGTGTCAATGGATTATATCCATGAGCAGATTAGCATGACACCTGACTCAGAAGCCGAGATCCAGTTGCACATCTGGAAAAAGCACTTCTCAAATCCTGACATATCCAAACAGATGAGAGTATAATGCCTGTCAGCTGTTCTAGCCTATCAGGAATCCCATCTGAATTGTGTATTTATGTGCTTGTTGTGTTAGCAAAGCCTCTCGTTGGGGATTTATATATCATCTGATGTCTAAACAGACAGATTTGATCCTCCTTCCAGCCCTTGTTCTGACAAACAGCAAGCCAGTTTGCCAGGCTGAGTGAGGGGGGTGCATTTGCAGAACATCTGGCCTGGATGTTTGATTTGTTGATCTGGTATCTATTTTAGTATTTTCAGGAGGCTGATTTTTTTAAAAAAAATATATAATTTGTATGTTGTTGTTGTGTAATCTGCTTTGGAGTGCTATTTTTAATTGGGAAAAATAATACGAAAGGAAGAAAAAAGTCTGAGAGCAGGGCTGGGTATTACAGGAAGCACAGAAGCAGGGAGGTATTTCTTTCCGCTCATCACATCCTCTCCTGCCTTACAAACTCACGTAGAACACAATACTTTGTATGACATCACTGAATGGTGAATTTCCCTGCATATTGCTGATACTAGTCAACGGTGGCAGGCAGAGGAAGAGAAGCATACCTCTTGGTGCTATTATTTTGCACACGTTATGATCAGGGCTTTTTTTCTGGGAAAAGAGATGGTGGAACTCAGTGGGTTGCCCTCAGAAAAAATGGTCACATGGCTGGTGGCCTCGCCCCCTGATCTCCAGACAGAGGGGAGTTTAGATTGCTCTCCGCGCCGCTGAGCAGCGCAGAGGGCAATCTCAACTCCCCTCTGTCTGGAGATCAGGGGGCGGGGCTACCAGCCATGTGACCATTTTCAAGAGGTTCCGGAACTCCGTTCCCCCACGTTCCCCCTGAAAAAAAGCCCTGGTTATGATGAACTGGGGGGGGGCATGGCATGCCATCTCATCCTCTTCCTCCATGGATCTCAGGATGGCTTGTGCAATTCTCCCATCCCCGTTTTCCCTCACATCAGCCCTGTGAGGTAGGTTAGACTCAGAGAGAGCGAACAAGCAAGAGGTTCAGATTCGATTTTAGAATATTCAGATGAGATTTCAGCTGCCTGTGGGTCTTTTCTTGGACAGTTTCATGCCTTATGCTGTCGTTCCTTGCCATGGAAATATTTCATGGAAAGCAAGTTTAATTCCCCTCAATAAATAAATAAGAGTTTTCAAATACAACATTCTGTAGACCATTCCAGCTTCTAAGGGCATTGCTTTTAAAACCCGGTTTGCAATCCTTTTAGCTCTGGCTTTGATTGGGCTGACACATTTTGCCTATGTGCAGAACAGGCTGATGGTTTGGCCGGTTCTCAATGGGTCTTCCTTGTTTTTTACAAAAAGCCATTAATAATAATGTCTCCTTCCTTCAAATTGCCCGAGAAGGCCATGGGAGGGGAGGGGAGTCGAGGGGAATGGAAATGCAGGAGACAAAAGGGTATGATGAGACATGCTATAAAAGGAACACACAGTCACTACAATCCCATAGAGCCATCTCGTGCATATGGAAAGGGTTTATGTTGGCTGAAGTGGGGGAGGGACCTCATATTGCATTCTGAGATCTGGCTACCCTCACTGGAATTAGTAATTTTGCATGCACTTGGAAATCTGGATTACAGCCAGTGATTTTTTCAGTTCCCTCCTATGCCGTTACACCCTTCTAAGTTCACTGAAATATATCATCATCATCATCATCATCATCATCATCATTATTGTGGTTGTCGTTGTCGTTGTCATTGTCGATGTTGATGTTATTAGTTAATTTATACTCTGCTTTCTCCCTAATGGGGGCTCACCATTCTTTCCTCCACTTTATCCTCACAACAACAACCTTGTGAGGTTGGTTAGGCTGAGTGTGTGTGGCTGGCACAAGATCTCCCAGAGAGCTTCTGAGTGGAGATTTGAACCTGGGTCTCTCAGATCTGTTGCACCACAATGGGCTAACATGGGTGCAGGTCTGCTGAGGGTGTGTGAACCACTAAGATTGGGCCCATCCAAAGGTGAGCCAGATGAGCTCCTGTTGAGATCTGATCTCTGCAGTTTGGGTGTTTGGGGCGGGGGGGACTTGGGCCTGTGCTGGGCCCCAGATCTGTTCTCAGGCAAACAGCTGACAACTGCAGGACAAGCTTCACACAGCTGACCTCTTCTTATCCTAGGACTGCTCCATGGCCAGGAAAATACTGTTTGCCCTGCTCCAGTGCTCTTGAGCAACTTGATGACCTGAAATCATCAGTATAGAATCATCACAGCCAAGAAAAAGGCTTTTGTCTCTATGCCATGAAAAGCTTTACCTGCTTAATGCCTGCAGAGCAGCTTTAGCTGCTGCAAAATACACAAGAGCAGTGGCTGCTAAAAACATGGGCACCTTTATACTATTGATGTATGGGTAGTAATTCCAGAGGGGTAGCCGTGTTCATCAGCTGCAGCAAGAAAATCAAACAGGAATATCTCATGGCACCTTGAAGATTAACGCTGCATCCATGTGGAGAGCCAGTTTGGTGTAGTGGTTAAGAGTGCAGGACTCTAATCTGGAGAGCCGGGTTTGATTCCCCACTCCTCTGCTTGAAGCCAGCTGGGTGACCTTGGGCTAGTCACAGCTTATAGGATCTCTCTCAGCCCCACCCACCTCAGAGGGTGTTTTGTTGTGGGGATAGTAGTAGCATACTATAAATCAAATGTTGTTGTTGTTGTTATTATTATGTGGTGAGGACTTTCCATTTGCATGCACTGCAATTGTGAATGCAGAGGAACACACAGGGAGCAATCCTAAGTGGGTCAACTCAGAAGTAAGTCCCAAGTTATTCAATAGGACTTATTCCCAGGAAAGCATCCTTAGGATTGCAGCCACACTAGCAACGGAGCTTCCCCATGGGAGTTTTCTGGACATTTTCCTCCATCAGCCACCATTTCCTAGGGGCAGGCCGGGGGTCCAGTTTGGAAACCAAAATGGAGAAAAACATCTGTGTTGAAGCAGCCAAATATATGGCAGAGGATGTGTTTCTCCTCCTTGTGTGAAATGGTGACACGCAGGGACCCTGAGCAGCAGTTAAGTGGCTATGCTGGGTCAGTTCAACAAACTTCCTTCTTCAAGAATGTTGAGAGGAACTCATCCCCAACACATAATAAACCTGATGAGTTTCTTGCATTTATAAATGCAATAACAAAACCCTACAGCAAAAAAAAAAAAAAGGCATCGTCCCTGCTCTTTGATAGGTGCTATTTTTAGCATGTGTGCTATCAGATGTGTTGGCTCTTGATGAAGCGTCTTAATTAAGTGCCACCTCTGCATTCAAAGAGCTTGCCCTTCTGTATTGGAATTGCAAGCCTGATTGAATGAGACATTATACAAAGGGGAATTTTGCAGGAGGGTGGTCACACTGCAATTCTTTTATTTGGGGGTGGTCCCATGGACATGAAGCTGCTTTATACAGAATCAGACCCAGGGCTTTTTTTCAGCAAGAATGCGATGGAAAGGAGTTCCGGAACCTCTTGAAAATGGTCACATGGCTGGTGGCCCCGCCCCCTGATCTCCAGACAGAGGGGAGTTTAGATTGCCCTCTGTGCCGCTGGAGCACCACGGAGGGCAATCTAAACTCCCCTCTGTTTTGAGATCAGGGGGCAGGGCCACCAGCCATGTGACCATTTTTGCCAAGGGCAATTTAAACTTTTAAAAACTCCCCCTTGTTCCAGCAGACTCAAAATGACGTCATTGGCCCTGGGAGCATGCGTGCACTTTGCACGTGCACATGTGGAGCGGCGTGAAGGGCAATCTTAACTCCCCTCTGTCTGGAGAGCAGGGGGCGGGGCCACCAGCCATGTGACCATTTTCTCCGAGGGCAACCCACTGAGTTCCACCACCTCTTCTCCCAGAAAAAATGCCCTGATCAGACCATTGGTCTATCAGAGGTCAGTACTCTGAATTTCATTGGGTCTGTCACACCACCTTATTCTTGATATTTTCAGTTGGAAATGCCAGGTATTGAACCAGAGACCTTCAGTGTGCAAAAGAGCCATGGGCCGATTCCAGATGACTAACCTGAAGGTGCTTCGTGCCGCCATGTTCCGGATCGCGATGGGGAAAATGCGAAATATAGCGTTTTCTCACGTGAGTTTGGTGTGACGTCGCGCCAAACTCGCGCAAGAAAACACGATATTTTGCGTTTTCCCCGTCACGATCCAGAACATGGCGGCATGAAGCGCCTTCCGGTTAGTCGTCTGGAATCGGCCATAGTCTCACCCCTAGCTTATTTGAACTCAGTGGGATTTTAACCCTAGTAAAATGGCATTGTGGCTACTAGCCACAGCTGCTAAACAGCATGATAATGATATCGTTCTGAATTTCAGTTACTTGGGAGCATCCAGAAACTTTCTTCTGTATGCTTCGTTTGTGGACTTACTGGAAGGATCTGTTTGGGTTCTTCGGAGGGAAAAGGGACAGTGGATTAGTGGGATCTGTGGCGTGATCTATCAAAACATTTGTAATTGGGCTGCATGACGCTTCCAGATCAGTGGTGGTGGTGTATGCATTTATAATGAAAGAGAAACAATTATGTGGGAAACGTAGATCACTTGGAGCTTGCCAATGGAAAACGGGGAGGGGGGGTGTTATATGTCATGAGACGAGCCTTTGTTATCCTTTGGGCTGAACAGAGCCCTGCAATTTTATTTTGAGATACAGGGAAGCTGTGTTTAAGGTGTGTTACACTCAAATTGTAATATATGCATGTGCTGATTTTTCTTAAAATAGTTCCCCTTCCCTCTAAAATTACACACGCAAATGCATTGGTTTCTTGACAAGCTTTCTTTTCGCATCAAGCAAATTGTACCAGATTTCTCCTTGACCTTCAGCTCAAAGCCTTCCCCTTCCTTAACCTCTGATTTGTGCCAGATGAATTAGACCATCCTTTTAAAAAATCAATGGCAGCCTGTGCCCCAAAGAAAGAGCCATAAACATTCTTTTAAGATTTGCATGATATAAATAGCTCAAGGGGGAAAAAAGTTTTCTTGGATGGCATCGACAACTGACAATTGACTTTGCTGGGGGACTGTTTCAGGGTCACAATGGATAAAAGAGGCAGATCTCTCCATTTTGGAACGAGCTTTCAGAAAGCAGGTGCTGTGGGAAGTGGCAGAGAGACATGCTGGGAGTCAGCCCTGTTGAATGACACTGGCCTTACTTCTAATTAGGCCTGTTTAGGATCACTCCCCTCAAGATAAACACTGTCCTAAACAGTGTTACGCCCTTCTAAATCTATGGGATTCAGAGGATTTAGTTCTGTTTAGGATTGTGGTGTTAACTTGTAGAGGCCCTGGGAGTGAGTGACAGTGCTCGCACAACACGTTTTAATAAAGGTGACTTCAAAAGACAACCATATAGAAGAAATCGCACAGTGCTTTCTCAGGGACAGGTGCCAGGAAATAAGGACTCTCGTTCTCTCTTGCAGAAGGTATCCAATTAACAGTTAACTACTCTCTGTGTTTTGGAAGTTCTTCTGACTACAGGAAGGTGTGGTCTTTATCCTGTCTGGGCTACTGATCCGCAGCAGGTGCCTCCCATTCCTGCGTATCTAAGCTTTGCCGTGTCAGCAGTGGATTCAATTAATCTCGGAAGTACAGTCACAAATAAATGCATGATGCCATTGGAAGATAATGGGTTTTAAAGGCTTAGGATGCTGTCCTGTAGTCATTGTTGTACAAGAGTCAGTTCTATTGACTGCAACATATCTTGTGCAAGAGTAACGAGGTGCAGGATCACAGCCTTATTAAATGAGGGTTCTAGACAATACAGGTCTAACTTGTAAGGTGCACACAAACCGTCATGCCTCACAAATAAATGTGCAGCATCACAACCAAATCTCAATTAACAATACATTCAACACAATATACTCAGCATAAAATACTATGTATTATCTGGTTGCAACTATTTTCTCCACAATGCAGATGGGGAAACTGAGGTACCCCCGTCTAGTGAATTTATGATGGAGATGAGGTTTGAACAATAGACCTGCTCAGGGCTTTTTTTCTGGGAAAAGAGGTGGTGGAACTCAGTGGGCCCTCAGAGAAAATGGTCACATGGCTGGTGGCCCCGCACCCTGATCTCCAGACAGAGGGGAGTTTGGATTGCGCGTGGAGGGCAATCTCAACTCCCCTCTGTCTGGAGATCAGGGGGCGGGGCCACCAGCCATGTGACCATTTTCAAGAGGTTCCAGAACTCCGTTCCCCTGCGTTCCCCCTGAAAAAAAGCCCTGGACCTGCTGCATTCTTTTAGTTAGCATGTTATACCATTTCCCAACCATGGCATTAATAGGATTTGCATCATATGAAGTGGTCATTGGTCCATCAAGGTCAGAACTGTCTACTCTGGCAGGGGCTTTTTAGGATCTCAGTCAGAGGTCTTTCATATCACCTACTGCCTGGTCCTTTTAACCAGAGATGCTGGGAATTGAACCTGTGGCTTTCTGCATGCAAAGCAGATGCTCCCCCACTGAGCCATGGCCCCTCCCCTTCAGTATATGGTACTGAATTGGTATCATGGATGCTTTGCTGTTTCCAAGGTGATCATGACATCTAGAAATATGAGAAACCAGTTTGCAGCTACCAGCCAGTACATTTGCACTACAGAATGCAGGAGTAAACATCCTCCAAGATGTAAACATTAAACCTAAACTTTTTTTTTGAGACTAAGAAGTGGAGTTGAACAATTGTTCTTTTAAACCAAGAATCCTACTTGTCTTCTTTTAAGCATGAAGTGCTCAGGGGGTGGGTGCTCAGTGGAAATGGATGACAAGCTGGCTTGGTGGAGAGATTAATCTCCGAACAGTATCCCAAAGGGAAATAGTTTACATTGCCACTGGGTTTGGGGGATGTGAAGGGTTGTGATTCAGTGGCAGAGCATCAGCTTTACTTGCAGAGGGTCCCAGGTTCAATTCTTGACATCTTCTGTTAAAGAAGAATCTTTTTTTAAAAATTGTATTGATGTCTTTGTTTACATAGCCATACATAGTCACTTCCATTACATTAACATAATCCTACATCAATACAACCTTTCCCCCTTTATGTTACCCTCCCCCGCTTCCCGTGAGCAACCAATTGGAAAATAATACTTTATACTTGCAACCATAAGCACACCCTTTGGATGTGCTTATGTATCTATATAATATAGATACATAATCTATCTATCTATCTATCTATCTATCTATCTATCTATCTATCTATCTATCTATCTATCTATCTATCTATCTATCTATCTATCTATCTATCTATCTATCTATCTATCTATCTGTATGTGTATGTGTATGTGTATGTGTATGTGTATGTGTATGTGTATGTGTATGTGTATGTGTATGTATATGTATATGTATATGTATATGTATATGTATATGTATATGTATATGTATATGTATATGTATATGTATATGTATATGTATCTAATCTATAATATATTAGAGATAAGGAAGAAATGGCTTGGGTATATACATTGGGTAAGGGAAGGGGGGCCAACGAAGATACATCTGTTAAAGAAGAATCGGCTACTAGTTGACATGAGAGCCAAGCTACAAGAGACGAATTACACAAGAAGGAGCACATGAAGAGAGTTGCAATGTTAGCCTGGAAGCTGAGTTTTAAAAGAGATGGGAAGGCTTTGTTAATTTCCCCTCTCTACAGAGCCAGGGAGAAGCTGTTCAGAGCCAAGCTACAAGTGACGCCTGACACAGGTTGGACACTTGTCAGTTTACCTCAAGTTTTGATGGGAAATGTAGGCGTCCTGGTTTTACAGCTTGGCTCTCCATTACAGCTGCAAGACCAGGAGGCCTACATTTCCCATCAAAACTTGAGGGAAGCTGACGAATGCCCACCCTGTGTCAGGCGTCACTTGTAGCTTGTCTCTCAGAGGGTTTGTTAATTTCCCCTTTGCCTCCAGAAGGCTCTGTCAGTTTCACTTCCTCTTTTAAGAGGCAAAGAAGAAATAAACAAACCCTCTGAGCAGGGATCTCCCTGGCTCTGTAGAGAGAGGAAACTGACAAAGCCTTCCCATCTCTTTTAAAACTCAGCTTCCCAGCTAACATTGCGACTCCCTTTACATACTCCTTGTGTAATTCGTCTCTTGTAGCTTAGCTCTGGGACTCAGGAGAGCCTCAGGGTAGGCAGGGTAGACAATAGTGACCTTGACAGACTAGTGGGCTGACAAAATAAGGCAGCTTCATGCTATCGCTTTAGGTGTGTACAAGGGCTTTCAGTGAGGGTTTTTTGCCTGTTTTCTTGTAACAGCTACCCCCTCCCCACAACTACATCATAAATTGATTTTGAAACTTTATCAGAGACAAACATGGTTTGTTATGTGGCAACGGGGGGCCTGTTCCAAGAAACGGAAGTTTGAAACCCTGCTTGGGCCCATCATGTTGCATCTGCAGTAGAACAATTGATTGAAAAGTGACATATAATTCTGCGCCAATTAAAAAAGAAAGAACCTAAAAATGAGGAACAGCGTTTGACTTCTGAATCCACGTCATTCTTCTGAGCAACATCTTGTTATATAAATCAGCTCAAGATGGCATGAAACCTGTGGTGTAAATGGCTTTAAAAAATCTATATGAGATGAGTAAGAAGTACCAGTGCTTGTAAAAAGCAATTTCTGAAATAGATCTCAAAAGGCCTTATTCAAAAGTCTTCTCTCTACAAAGCCTTACTGGTTCAATATCCCACCCAGAAAATCTGGGACCTCCTGTTTTTTGTTTTTTCAAACTCTTTAAATGTAACAAGCAAATATATGCATTCAAATGCAAGGGAAGGCAACAATAGCATTAAATACTGGCTCTTTCGGCAAGGAAATGGCTCCAAATTCTAAAACAGTGATCCCCGAAAGGAGCAACAGAGGCACCATGGCTGCATACCCATAAATTTGTTTCTTTGGGGCTTTTTTCCAGCGGGAATGCAGTGGAACGGAGTTCCGGCACCTTTTAAAAATGGTCACATGGCTGATGGCCCAGCCCCCTGATCTCCAGACAGAGGGGAGTTGAGATGGCCCTCCATGGAGGGCCATCTAAACTCCCCTCTGTCTGGAGATTGGGGGCGGGGCCACCAGCCATGTGACCATTTTCGCCAAGGGCGATTTAAACTTTAAAAAACTCCCCCCTTGTTCCAGCTGACCCAAAGTGACATCATTGTGCGGTTGAGTTCCACCACTGAGTTCCACCACCTCTTTTCCCAGAAAAAAAGCCCTGTGTTTCTTGGTCTGCAGGCCAAATGTTCTTGAATGGAACATTTGGGGAGGGGGAGATAATCTTTGGTTTACTTCCTAACATCTGATTGGGTAGCAAAGCATTGAGGTCATTCCAGGAAGGCATGTCATACCTGTATGCCCTTAGCTTGGCTATACGAGAAGAAATTTGTATATCTGTGGGGGGGGGAACCTTTACTGTGACCATACAGGGAGCATCCTTTTCCCTTTTTTTTTTTTTTTTGAAACTGAAGCCAAACACTGACTCCTGACCGAAGCAAAAAGCAAACACCACCGTCCTTGTAGCAACCATTTTGTAATGGCTTCCTTTGAGGCAGACATGTTGTGATTGTCCCCTCCCTCATGGCAGCCATTTTGTGATGGCCCCGCCCAATGGTAGACACTTTGTGGCTGGCCCCATCTTTTCAGCAATCATTTTGTAGTGGCCCGCCCTGCCCTTTCTCAAAAACCCCAAAGTGCTTGCAGGTTCAACAAGGTTGTTTTTTTAAAAAATCCTGTTCAGTTATACAGTAAGTGTAAGTGTACAGCCTTGGAGAGTGAATTAGATTAATAGAAGCCATTTCACCTGTAAGTGGTAAAGAGAAGTGACACAGAAATAAATAACAAGGTGCCAGAGCTTTCCAATACGGGAACTATGCCCAGAGGCGTTTTAATAAAGAAGGAAGTTGCCAGCAGTAATTCCCCGCTGAAAGGTTTCATATTATTTGTAATTTTGAGCACTGCTGTTTTTTGTTTTAATTTGCAAACTAACATGGCGGTTTCTGACATGTTTTGCTCTAGAAAAAAGAATGGGGAGTTTGGCACAGCATGGCCCAACCGGGGTTGTATTGAATCCCAGGAAAGGTGGGTGGGGTGAAATCTAACAAGCAGCTAGATGGATAGGAGGGGAAAGCTTTACCCTTCCTCTGCTTGTGGTTTTTTCACAGAGACATACACACATCTTATGGCAGAGATTATTTCAGGTAGCATTACACTGAAAAACAGGGCTTTTTTCTGGGGAAAAGAGGTGGCGGAACTCAGTGGGTTGCCCTCGGAGAAAATGGTCACATGGCTGGCGGCCCCGCCCCCTGATCTCCAGACAGAGGGGAGTTTAGATTGCCCTCGTGGACAGCAATCTCAACTTCCCTCTGTCTGGAGATCAGGGGGCGGGGCCACCAGCCATGTGACCATTTTCAAGAGGTTCCGGAACTCCGTTCCACTGCATTCCAGCTGAAAAAAAGCCCTGCTGAAAACACTGATTTATCTCTTTCCATATCCCCCAACAAAGGACAAAGTTTAGTTTTCCATTCTGGGTTGTGCTTTTTTAATTGCTTTGGATGGAATCAGTAAGAATCCAATTCTGAGGCAGGTGGAGAACAAGCTCTTTCCTTAAATTTTTGTTATAGGTGTTCATACTAATTCTGCGATATTTGATAGACATGTCAGTCATATATATAATGCCATAATATTGCAATTATATATAGTAAGCAGAGATTACTTTCTCAAGTACTGTAGCACTTTCCTAATTAAGAACCAAGTGTCCCGATTGATATATTAAGAAAAAATGTGGGACAGATTTTTCTGATACTAAAAATTTGAGAGGGTCTTAGCGAGGCTGCTTAACAAAAAAAGGGATGAAGGGAGGGGGGGCAGCATGCTTGTCTCCCATTCTGGTTACTCTCCTACAGGATTTCTAAATCCATCTCTTGTTTACCAACATATCAATACTACCCTATCCTATGTATTGGGGTAACCTGTCTCCAGGCCTTCTACAACCTATTTTCTTCTGACCCATCTTTCAGAATGACTCAAATAACCTAGCTGGTATTTTGATCCTATAAACAATTATTGCTGATCTCTGATGCTTATTAGCACTGGAAACACCCTTCTCTCTTAGGTAGGGGTGAATGCTAACGCCATACTTAATGAACTAATTTGCCTAGGAAAGCATTGGCTTTACTTCAGCGTCTGTGGGAGTGAAGCTGTAGATCGGGAATCGATATCCTTTGTGGAGTTTGCAAGAATGCTCACCCCAATGCCTTCTGGGGTGAAGGAGGTTATGATGAGTTCTCCTTTCTGATCTTACACAAACAAAGGAGTCATGTGGATCCTTAAAAGGTGTAAAGGTTTATTAAAGCACCAGGATTCATGGGCTAGAGCCTTGCAAAAGCTTAAGCTGCAATAAATATGCAAGTATTTAAGACGTCACTCACAAGATTCCACTAGGAACTGCCTGATACTCTCAGCTATGAAGGGGCAGAAGATGAGTGTCTGTCCTTTAGAGCATGATCTGAGTGTTGTTTTGACTTTTGTGCTTATTATGTGTTGCTATTTATCACTTTTTAAAAGTGGTTTATCAGAATGTCTAGAAGTGCCAAGGATAAAAGCAACAGACATATGTTTGCAGATATGCCTATTTTACAGGTATTCTTAGAACAGAGTCACAGTTGATGCAGCACCTGGTTAAGTGTCCATAAAGTGGCAAACTCAAATTTGCTGCTATATGATATGAGAAATGGGCCTAAAAGCATTAGCTAACTAGGCAAGGACAGCTGCAGAAGGGGATTTGAGGCAGCTTGCTATGCGCAAAAAAAAGCGCTTCTGTTGCGGCATCAGTATTCCCAGCAGTATCAGTCCCATATATCGAGGTTGGTCCTATTAGAAGCATGATAAATTTTGCATTTGCAATACATTGCAAGAGGGTGTACATATAGCCACTTACATGTAATTATCATTATATTTTTCCATTTTTAAAGCAACACTCTCATTCACTTTTCTTTCATTTCCCTTTCTGCTGCTCAATATAAAAAATAATAGTGGATTTTCACAGCTGTTCAATACCCCAGAAGTCAAGTCACATAAGGGTCTAATTTGGTAACATTAACTCACCTAGACACCTACCCATGTCCTTATGGGAATGTTTTTCTTTATTTACTATGCTGCTATTAAATGTCCCAATTAATAGAGCAAATTCTGGTTTTGACTTCACTCCACAATCTTGTTGTATAGCAAACTTTCCTTTAGAGGTACAAGGAACAGCAGGACAGCCCCATGCTTATGGTGCCATTAAGAATCCTGTTCCTAATTGTACTCCCTCTTCACTCCAAGTGTATTTTCTACTATATCATTATTAAGTTTGTATTTGCTGAGGGCCTCTCCAATGCAGAGTTACACCCATTTAACAAAAGGTATGATTTTAAACCAATTAAGCCAAACCGGAACAACAAGCCATGCAGAAACTATTTGGGCTTCATCTTGCAAAGACTTAGGATTTGCTGCTATGTTATTGCAAGCCTTATAAAGCATGAAAGTGCCAGTCTGGGGCTAGAAGAAAATAACAGTTGTTCAGGGGTTCCGTTTGGGGCCACCACTACTCACCAAGATTGCACAGTATACCATACTGGAAAGAATTGCAAACATAAAAGAATGGATTAAAACGTAAGACATTCTCGATATCTACAAAGTATTACATATTAGGAAGAAAAGTCAGGAAAGATATAGGTCTTTACATATTAAAGGATTTCCCAAGTATGTAGAAAAACAGTACATGTAACAACAGCAAGAAAAAAACGACGAAACACAGATTTGCTAAGGTCCAGCATTTGAAAACAAATTGTAGTCAAGCCTTTCCAAAGCTTAATTTACCTGATCTCTGAGGTTTATTTTATTTATTAAAATATTTATATCCTGCATTTCCTCATGGCTCAAGGTGGCTTATAAATCACAATTTAAAACACACAAGATAAAAGGAATCCCCAAATAACCCTCCTCTCACCCTAAAAACTCCTGTAATCTATACCCTGCCTTAAAAGCCATAACAACTATGGCATAACAAGATCTAGCATAACAAGATCTGGGATCATTTCATGACGGAAAAATTGAGTGACAAAATTTATCAAGCCGAGCACTTTCCCAAAAGCACTGATTTTCAGGAGAAATGGTCTCCATTCTTTGAATACCTGGAAAACAATAATATCTGGGCTATCTCAAAGTTTCACAAATCTGTTTTTGAATTGCTATAATGTAGTTCTTAGAATTTAAGCCTTTTCACTGTTACTTTACATTGTATATAGTATTGTTATTTGGTTCTTGGTTGTGTTTTATTTACCAGTTGTTACTTGTTAATCTATGCTATCTTGTAATTTATTGTACGCTTTTTATTAATAAAATTTTGTTTAATTAAAAAAAAGGCATAGCAACTAGAATAATCCTTGCAAGGTCTCCTAAACATTTCTAGAGAAGATGCCTCTCTCACTTCTTCCTTTCCACAGATAGGGTTGCTGACTCGTCCCTTTAATAGAGCCATAATAGGACATAATGTATTAATTGTTGTAATTAATTCAGGGTGGCTTCCATGGAGTTTCCAAACAGTGTCCAAGACCAGACATGTTTAGCTTCTAAAGCTGAAATGAGTTATTTGCCCGCAGACCATTTTCTGAGCCATAAACTGCACCTGTATAAAGGTTGCCCAAGCCAGCAGGTCTTCTCTGATAACATCTCTCTGAACCAATCTGACTTGGATGCTAGTTTGGATGCAGACTGGGCAGGAAAGGTGCTTGTAGCACTGTCTAGTTAAGTTGTTATCAAGCAAGTTGGACTGAAGGGTGCTGTCAGGGCTCCTGGGGTTGTGAAAGGCAGTATAAATATGATTCTGGTCCCCTTTGGCGTATAAAAACCTGCTTGGTAAAGCTTGGGGACCTGCTTGCTAGAATAATGAAAAAGTTCCTAAAAGAAGGATTCTCTCATGGTCCATTGAAGGAAACCCTTACTAGATTTTTATCAAAATGTGTACCTTATGTAAAGATAATTCAGTTATAAAATTATGGCATGTGGATATGGGCCGTTTCCAGACGGCCCCCCGCCTCGCGAAACGTCGCGCGTCGTCGCGCGTCGTTGCGCAGAAAACGCGAAATATCGCGTTTTCTCGCGCGAGTTTTGCGCGACGTCGCGCAAAACTCGCGCGAGAAAACGCGATATTTCGCGTTTTCTGTGCAACGACGCGCGACGACGCGCAACGTTTCGCGAGGCGGGGGGCCGTCTGGAAACGGCCATGGTGAAGAAAATTCACTTATTTTCCTTTTCTCATAACACTAGAACTTGGGTATGGGTCTAAATGAACTAGGGACCAGTTATTATTTATTATTATTATTATTATTATTTATTACTTCGATTTATAAACCGCCCATCCTCAGGGGCTCTGGCCAGTGAACATCAGTTAAAACCAATAAAAATGAAAAAACAGTAAGTCTAAAATCAACATACAATAAACAATAATAAAATAAATTAACCAAATAAATTAACCAGTTAAAGGCGGGAACTGAATTAGGGACTTTAGAGGTATTTTCTTGCCTGTTTTTTTCTTTGTCTGTTAACCCAGTGAGATTTTTTGGTAACCAGAATTTATGCACACTGTTAATTGTCTTGAAAGCTCCAAGTTATTGACAACCCTTTGTACATTTTGTTTTTCTGTTGAATATAATCCTTTAATCTTTTAAAAACTCTACTAGGGGTTGCACATCTCTGGCTTGGTTCCAAAACTAAGTAGCAGGCCAGCCCCCTTTGTGCAAGGAGAGGCTGCCTAGGGAATAAAAAGTAAGGGGATTATAGGGAAATCCCCAAATTATTGGGAAGACTTCAAACTAGGTTGTTGGTGGCAGCATGTACATGGTCTTAGCTGAGGACTGAGGAGGCAAGTGGAAGAGAGGTATGAGAAATGGAGGGAGGGGTTTCAGGTTTGTCTGATACCTGGGAAGGGGTGCCTCAATTGGAGCCCTACCCCTCCCTCCAAAATTTCCCTGCTTCAGCAATAACCTCACAGACATTAGCCTTTGGGCCAAGCTCTTATTTGTCATTTTATTTAATTATCTAAGCCTGTAGAAGCAGCATTCTCTCCTGTGAGACA